>NC_044034.1:45486676-45836644 GCF_901765095.1 Microcaecilia unicolor
TGGTCAATATGGACAAGAGTCATCTGGTTCCTACTCAGAGTCTGGAGTATCTTGGAGTGCAATTTGATACGAAGTGGGGGAAGGTGCTTCTTCCCGAGGGTCAAAGGATCAAATTGCTTTCTCAGGTACGGACCTTATTGAGTCGTCGTGCTCCCCGAGTGTGGGACTATGTTCAGCTCCTCGGTTCCATGACGGCGACCTTGGAGGTCATTCCATGGGCAAGGGCTCACATGCGGCCTCTTCAGAATTTCCTTTTGAGCAGATGGTCGCCGACATCGCTGGATTATCAACGATGCCTCCTTCCTTGGTCGAGCCGGACCAGGGACAGTCTCACATGGTGGCTCCAGTCAGCCAATTTGCAGAAGGGTGTTTTTCTGGCGTCTTCCAATTGGGTGGTAGTCGTGACGGATGCCAGCCTTGCGGGCTAGGGAGCCCATTGTCTTCATCGAGTAGCCCATGGATTGTGGACCCCTCTTGAAGCGACTTGGCCGATAAATTGTCTGGAGTTGTGAGCAATCGTGAATGCGCTGCGGAGTTTGCAGGACCTTCTGCAGGGGCAGGCAGTTCGTGTATTCTCGTACAACACCATGATGGTGGCCTACATCAATCGGCAGGGGGGCACTCACAGTCTTCCCTTGGCAGTGGAAGCGTCTTGTCCTCTAGTATGGGCGGAAGCGCATGTTCAGAGTCTGTCAGCAGCGCACATTCCAGGTCAAAACAATGTTCAAGCGGATTTTCTCAGCCGGACTCTTTTGGATGCAGCAGAATGGACGCTGTCAGACTCGGTTTTTCGGCTGATCTGTCAACGTTGGGGAAGACCAGTAATGGATCTCATGGCCATGGATTGCAATGCCAAAGTTCCCCAGTTCTTCAGCCGCAAACGGCAGCCAGGATCCGCAGGATTGGACGTTCTTCTCCAGCCATGGCCGGAACAACAGCTACTGTATGTTTTTCCTCCGTGGCCTCTGATAGGGAGAGTACTTTGCTGCATAGAGCGGCATCGGGGGCCGTTCGTTCTAGTGGCCCCAGACTGGCCTCGACGGCCGTGGTATGTGGATCTCGTTCGAGCACTCTCAGAGCCACCATTGCGACTTCCGGTGACTCCCGATCTACTGCATTAAGGGCCAGTTCAGATGGAAAATCCCTCCCGCTTTGGTCTTACGGCCTGGCTATTGAGAGGCGGCAGCTGAGGAAGAAGGGATTTTCAGGACCAGTCATTGCCACTCTTTTGGGGGCACGGAAGCAGTCTACTTCAGCAGCGTATGCGCGAGTGTGGAAAGCTTTCTCGGTGTGGTGTGCTTTGCGTGCTTAATCGCCTTTTTGGGCGGACATTACTATTACTACTACTACTATTAAACATTTCTATAGCGCTACTAGACTTACGCAGCGCTGTACAAATGAACATGAAAAGACAGTCCCTGCTCAACAGAGCTTACAATCTAAATTGGACAGATGAACAGACAGTTAGGGGTGGGGAAATTACAGTGGTAGGGATGATAAGTGAGGGTGTTGAGTAAGAGAGTCATGGTTAGGAGTCGAAAGCAGTAGCAAAGAGGTGGGCTTTTAGCCTAGACTTGAAGACAGCCAGAGACTGAGCCTGACGTACTGGCTCAGGGAGTCTATTCCAGGCATAGGGAGCAGCGCGATAGAAGGAACGGAGCCGGGAGTTAGCAGTGGGGGAGTAGGGGGACGACAGGAGACATTTACCCAGCGAACGGAGTTCACGGGGAGGAGTGTAGGGAGAGATGAGAGCGGAAAGGTACTGAGGAGCTGCGGAGTGGATGCACTTGTAGGTCAAAAGGAGAAGTTTGAACCGTATGCGGAAGCGGATAGGGAGAGGGCTAACGTGAGTATAGCGACTCTGGCGGAATATAAGACATTCCAGTTATTCTGGAGTTCCTTCAGGATGGTCTTCAAAAGGGATTGGCATATAATTCCCTTCGAGTGCAGGTGGTCGTGCTAGCTTGTTTTAGGGGCAAACTGGATGGTTCCTCTTTAGCAGCTCACTCTGATGTAGTCCGTTTCCTACGCGGGGCTCTTCAGCTTCGGCATCCTCTACTTCAGCCGTGCCCGGCGTGGCATTTGAATGTGGTACTGTAAGCCCTCCAGGCCCCACCGTTTGAGCCGTTGCATAAGGTTTCTGAGAAGGATCTAACACTTAATACATTGTTTTTGGTGGCCATTGCTTCAGCTGAGAGGATTTCTGAAATTCAGGCTTTGTCTTCCAGAGATCCTTTTTTGCAGTTTTCTGAAGCAGGGGTGGTGTTCCGGATGGTGCTGTCGTTTCTACCTAAAGTGATTTCGGCTTTCCATGTCAATCAGGCAGTTTATCTTCCGTCTTTTCGAAGAGAGGATTATCCAGGGGAGTTTGCCTCGTTACGTTTCGTGGACGTGCGGAGAGCCTTGTTTCGGTACTTGCAGATCTCTAATGAGTTTCGATGCTCAGATCATCTCTTTGTGCTCTTGTCGGGATCGAAAAGAAGTGAGGCGGCTTCTAAGGCTTCCATTGCTCGCTGGATTAGGGAAGCCATTGGAGAGGCATATCTGCTACAAGGGCGGGCATCTCCAGTGGCCCTGAAGGCACATTCTACTCAGGCACAGGCAGCTTCTTGGGCGGAGGCCTTATTTCTGGAAGAGATTTGTCGGGTGGCTACTTGGGCCTCCCGTCATACTTTTGCAAAGCATTACAGGCTAGACGTGTCTGCTCGGGGAGGATGTGAGGTTTGGGGCAGGAGTATTGGCGCAGGGAGCATTGGCTTCCCACCCTACTTAAGGAATGCTTTGGTACATCCCACCAGTTCCTGGATTCATCTGTTGCAAGTGACAAGGAAGGTAAAATTATGTCTTACCTGATAATTTTCTTTCCTTTAACGCAGCAGATGAATCCAGGATCCCTCCCTAGTTCAGCCAGCGTTTTTTTTTTTTCATTTTCCGCGCAGTGTGGCTATTTTTTCCTTCCGGGTTCTCTTTTGCAGATTTCAGACAGATATGGGAACACGGAAAGGATTCCAATTTCTGGATCAAGTTGCAGTTATTTCGAAGTTCTTATTTGGTTCTCTGTTTTTCATAGTGAGAATGATTTCTGGTTGTTATTGGTTTCATATTTTTGGCCTTGGCAAATGCTTACGAATTACATACTAACTGAGGAAGGAGCTGGCCGTCTGGCATCACTGCCTTTAGTTTGTTTATCTCTATCTCCACCTGCTGGTAGGCGGATTTAACCCACTAGTTCCTGGATTCATCTGCTGCGTTAAAGGAAAGAAAATTATCAGGTAAGACATAATTTTACCATTAAATATTTCCTTCCTTATCACTCTGCTAGACCAGTTAAGGTGAGTGGGTTATGCTACCCAAGCAGCAGATGGAGACAGAGAACACTGACATTTTGGTGATATCATCACCAGAATAAGGAGTGGTGCATCCAACCAGGGATCCCAGAGAAATAAGCCCCCCCCCCCCCCAAAAAAAAAAAAATATGGCCCAGTGCATTTCTGTGGGGGAAGCAGTTCCAGCTTCTGCAGCATAGAAATTAAGATGAAGTGAAATATAGCAGTTTTTTTCATCATGTCATCATCTTCATCTAAAAAGCTTTTTAGTATTTTAGTACCTGATTTGTCTGCTGATATTGATTATAACAAATTGTCTATCAGTTTCATGTTTAGCATCTTATTTCCTAGATAAAATTGTTAAAATTTGGGATCTTGTACCCCCCTGATTTATTGTCAGTTGCTAATCTTTCTATCTCTGTTTCTTTGACCACTCCAGCAACTCCTGCAGATAGGCTTTGGTTTGACTTCTCAACAGTTAGTAACGATGAGATTTTGCTTCTTTTTTCTATACTTTCTTCTTTATCTTGTTCATTGGACAGCAGTCTTTTGTACCTTATGAAATCTCCTCCTTCTTTAGTAATTGATTTTGGTTACATCTTTGATTTGGCTTACATCCTTTCTAAATTCTCTATTATCACAGGAATATTATCCTTCAAATTTAGGTGGAATTATTCTTACACCTCTTCTTAGAAAATCTAATTTGGATCCCACTTTACCTACCAACTTTAGACCAGTGGCTAGCATTCCATTATTGTCCAAACTTTCAGAGGCCATTGTAGCAGGCCAATTAACATCTTATTTGGAAAGCTGTGGTATCTTGAGCTCACTACAATTTGACTTCAGAGCATTTCATTGTACTGACTGAGCACTATTAGTACTTGTTTCTGATGCTAGAATCTTGTCTAAGGGTAAAGCTGTTATATTACTTCAATCTGACCTCAACTGCATTTGATACTGTGAACCATGGCATTCTTTTATTTAAGTTGAACTCTATTGGCATTTCTAGTAATGTTCTTTTCTCCGAGGACAAGCAGGCTGCTTGTTCTCACTGATGGGTGACATCCACGGCAGCCCCCTCCAATCGGAATCTTCACTAGCAAAGGCCTTTGCTAGCCCTCCATGCGCGACCGTCTTCCCGCCCGAACCGGCTCGTGTTCGTCAGTCTACTTTTGTCCGCGCTCGGGACGGTCGTGTTTTGCGCCGTTTCGTGCCCCTCAAGTTGACCTCGCGCGTCTTCGCGATTTTCGCTTAAAAAAAAAAAAAGAGACCGTTCAGGTCTTTACCCCTTTCCCGTGTTTCCAGCTTTTTCCCCATGTAAGTTTCCTTTAGCTTTCGGGACCGGCCTATTTGGCCTCGGTACGGGTTTTTTTCTCCCTTCTTTTTGGTGCCTTTCGTCATCATCGTGAATTTTGATTTCGCCGGCGTGATTTTTCCGCCCATGTCATCGAAGTCTTCCAGCGGCTTCAAGAAGTGCACCCAGTGCGCCCAGGTAATCTCGCTGACTGATAGGCACGCTTCGTCTCTTCAGTGTCTGGGGGCTGGGCACCGCCCGCAGGCCTGTAGTCTTTGTGCTCTTTTGAAAAAGAGGACTCAGGTAGCGAGATTGGCCCAGTGGAACGTGTTGTTCTCGGGCTCTTCGACGACAACAGCATGGGACTCGTCGAGTGCATCGACGTCGACAGCATCGAAGTCTTCGACCTCTGCATCGGCATCGACTGCATCGAGGCTTCTACCTCCTGCATCGTCAGTACCGAGACATCAGAAGGCTGCGTCGACGTCGGTGGTACCGGGACCTCCACTATTGCTGATGTCGTCGGACGGTGGTGCTTCATCTGGAGTGCAGGTGAGGGCTGTCCATTCCCCTGCTGGTGGCGGTGAGCCTTCGGGTGGGTCTCCTCCCCCCCCCCCCCCCCCCCCCCCCCCCCCCAGATCGACCTTCTTCGGCCTCGGCCCCGAGGAAGCGACGGTTGGATTCTACGTCCTCCTCGTCGGTACCAGGAAGCTCCGGTGACATGCTTCGCTTGAAGAAGTCGAAGAAGCATCGACACCGGTCTCCTTCCCGTCTCGGTACCGAGAGCTCTGGGTCGCCGAGGGAGTCGGCACCCAGTAGGCATCGGCACCGGGAGGACCGCTCACCCTCTATTCAGGAGGTGTCGATGCGCTCCCCCTTGGACAGCCCGGAACCGTCTCCACGCCCGGAACAGACTCTGACCTCGACGCTTGCATCGGCTTCTCAGTCTTTCTCCACAGCCGCTCTGCACGAGAGTCTCCGGGCCGTTCTTCCAGAGATTCTGGGAGAGCTGTTGGTAGAACAGCTCCACCAGCGGGATAACGCTTTCGACAAATTCTCCCACCGGCAGCCTTCAGCATCTACCTCATCAGGTAGACGTTTTTATGGGGGAAGGAGGGCTGTTCCCTACTCTTCTGGTAAGCGTAGGTACAATCCTCCTTCTCGACAGCCTGCGGCCAAGGCTAAGCCCCAGCGCGCTCGCTCTCGTTAGCAGCGTGCGCCTCAGCAAGGCCCCACGGCTCCCCAGCAAAAGCAGGGGACGAGCTTTTGACTGGCTCCAGCAGAGCATAGCCGGCATCAACGTGTCTGTGCCGGGCGATCTGCCGGTCGGGGGGAGGTTGAAAGTTTTTCACCAAAGGTGGCCTCTTATAACCTCCAACCGTTGGGTTCTTCAAATAGTCCGGCAAGGGTACGCTCTCAATTTGGCCTCGAAGCCTCCAAATTGCCCACCGGGACCCCAGTCCTACAGCTTCCAGCACAAGCAGGTACCTGCAGAGGAACTCTCCGCCCTTCTCAGCGCCAATGCGGTCGAGCCCGTGCCATCCGGGCAAGAAGGGCTGGGATTCTATTCCAGGTACTTCCTTGTGGAAAAGAAAACAGGGGGGGGGGGGGGGCGTCCCATCCTAGACCTAAGGGCCCTGAACAAATATCTGGTCAAGGAAAAGTTCAGGATGCTTTCCCTGGGCACCCTTCTTCCCATGATTCAGGAAAATGATTGGCTATGCTCTCTGGACTTGAAGGACGCCTACACGCACATCCCGATATTGCCAGCTCACAGGCAGTATCTGCGATTTCGTCTGGGCACACGTCACTTCCAGTACTGTGTGCTACCCTTTGGGCTCGCCTCTGCGCCCAGGGTGTTCACGAAGTGCCTGGCTTTAGTAGCAGCAGCGCTTCACAGGCTGGGAGTGCACGTGTTCCCTTATCTCGATGATTGGCTGGTGAAGAACAATTCCGAGGCAGGAGCTCTACAGTCCATGCAGATGACTATTCGACTCCTGGAGCTACTGGGGTTTGTGATAAATTATCCAAAGTCCCATCTTCTCCCAGTACAGAGACTCTAATTCATAGGAGCTCTGCTGGATTCTCGGACAGCTCGTGCCTATCTTCCGGAGACAAAGGCCAACAATCTGCTGTCCCTCTTCTCCCAGGTTCGAGCGTCCCAGCAGATCACAGCTCGGCAGATGTTGAGATTGCTTGGCCACATGGCCTCCACAGTTCATGTGACTCCCAAAGCTCGTCTTCACATGCGATCTGCTCAATGGACCCTAGCTTCCCAGTGGTTTCAGGCTGCTGGGGATCTAGAGGACGTGATCCACCTGTCCACGAGTTTTCTCAAATCCCTGTACTGGTGGACGATTTGGTCCAATTTGACTCTGGGACGCCCTTTCCAAATTCCTCAGCCACAAAAAGTGCTGACTATGGATGCGTCTCTCCTGGGGTGGGGAGCTCATGTCGATGGGCTTCACACCCAGGGAAGCTGGTCCCTCCAGGAACGCGATCTGCAGCTCAATCTCCTGGAGTTACGAGCGGTCTGGAACGCTCTGAAGGCTTTCAGAGATCGGCTGTCCCACCAAATTATCCAAATTCAAACAGACAACCAGGTTGCGATGTATTACATCAACAAGCAGGGGGGCACCGGATCTCGCCCCCTGTGTCAGGAAGCCGTCAGCATGTGGCTGTGGGCTCGCCGTTACGGCATGTTACTCCAAGCCACATATCTGGCAGGCGTAAACAACAGTCTGGCCGACAGGTTGAGCAGGATTATGCAACCTCACGAGTGGTCGCTCAACTCCAGAGTAGTGCACCGGATCTTCCAGGTGTGGGGCACCCCCTTGGTAGATCTCTTTGCATCTCGAGCCAACCACAAGGTCCCTCAGTTCTGTTCCAGACTTCAGGCCCACGGCAGACTGGCATCGGATGCCTTCCTCCTGGATTGGGGGGAAGGCATGCTGTATGCTTATCCTCCCATACCTCTGGTGGGGAAGACTTTGTTGAAACTCAAGCAAGACCGAGGCACCATGATTCTGATTGCTCCTTTTTGGCCGCGTCAGATCTGGTTCCCTCTCCTTCTGGAATTGTCCTCCGAAGAACCGTGGAGATTGGAGTGTTTTCCGACCCTCATCACACAGGACGAAGGGGCGCTTCTGCATCCCAACCTCCAGTCTCTGGCTCTCACGGCCTGGATGTTGAGAGCGTAGATTTTGCCTCTTTGGGTTTGTTGGAGGGTGTCTCCCGTGTCTTGCTTGCTTCCAGAAATGATTCCACTAAGAGGAGTTACTTCTTTCTATGGAGGAGGTTTGCCGTCTGGTGTGACAGCAAGGCCTTAGATCCTCGCTCCTGTCCTACACAGACCCTGCTTGAATACCTTCTGCACTTGTCTGAGTCTGGTCTCAAGACCAACTCTGTAAGAGTTCACCTTAGCGCAATCAGTGCATACCATTACCGTGTGGAAGATAAGCCGATCTCAGGACAGCCTTTAGTTGTTCACTTCATGAGAGGTTTGCTTTTGTCAAAGCCCCCTATCAAGCCTCCTACAGTGTCATGGGATCTCAGTGTCGTTCTCACCCAGCTGATGAAACCTCCTTTTGAGCCACTGGATTCCTGCCATCTGAAGTACTTGACTTGGAAGGTTATTTTCTTGGTGGCAGTTACTTCAGCTCGTAGAGTCAGTGAGCTTCAGGCCCTGGTAGCGCAGGCCCCTTACACCAGATTTCATCATAATAGAGTAGTCCTCCATACTCACCCTAAGTTCTTGCCGAAGGTTGTGTCGGAGTTCCATCTGAACCAGTCAATTGTCTTGCCAACATTCTTTCTTCGCATTGAATTTTAATTGCCAAACGTTAGACCATTCTTCTAGCTTCTTCAGATCTTTTTTCATGTTTTCCACTCCCTCCGGGGTGTCCACTCTGTTGCAAATCTTGGTGTCATCCGCAAAAAGGCAAACTTTATCTTCTAACCCTTCGGCAATGTCACTCACAAATATATTGAACAGAATCGGCCCCAGCACCGATCCCTGAGGCACTCCACTACTCACCTTTCCCTCCTCCGAGCAAACTCCATTCACCACCACCCTCTGGCATCTGCTACATACCTGTAGAAGGTATTCTCCGAGGACAGCAGGCTGATTGTTCTCACAAACCCGCTCGCCTCCCCTTTGGAGTTGTGTCTTCCCTTGTCTTTGTAACATAGTAACATAGTAGATGACGGCAGAAAAAGACCTGCACGGTCCATCCAGTCTGCCCAAGATAAACTCATGTGTATACCTTACCTTGATTTGTACCTGTCTTTCTCAGGGCACAGACCGTATAAGTCTGCCCAGCAGTTTTTCCTGCCTCCCAACCACCTGTCCCGCCTTCCATCACCGGCTCTGGCACAGACCGTATAAAAGTCTGCCCTCCCCTATCCTCGCCTCCCAACCACCAACCCCTCTTCCCCCCACCTGCTCTGCCACCCAATTGTAGCTAAGCTGAGGATCCATTCCTTCTGCACAGGATTCCTTTATGCACATCCCATGCATGTTTGAATTCCGTTACCGTTTTCATCGCCACCACCTCCCGCGGGAGGGCATTCCAAGCATCCACCACCCTCTCCATGAAAAAAATACTTCCTGACATCTTTTCTGAGTCTGCCCCCCTTCAATCTCATTTCATGTCCTCTCGTTCTACCGCCTTCCCATCTCCGGAAAAGATTAGTTTGCGGATTAATACCTTTCAAATATTTGAACGTCTGTATCATACCACCCCTGTTCCTCCTTTCCTCCAGGGTATACATGTTCAGGTCAGCCAGTCTCTCTTCATACGTTTTGGAACGCAAATCCCATACCATCCTCGTAGCTTTTCTTTGCACCGCTTCCATTTTTTTAACATCCTTCGCAAGGTACGTCCTCCAAAACTGAACACAGTACTCCAGGTGGGGCCTCACCAACGTCTTATACAGGGGCATTAAAACCTCCCTTCTTCTGCTGTTCACACCTCTCCCTATACAGCCTAGCAATCTTCTAGCTACGGCCACCGCCTTGTCACACTGTTTCGTCGCCTTCAGCTCCTCGGATACTATCACCCCAAGATCCCTCTCCCCATCCGTGCCAATCAGACTCTCCCTGCCTAACACATACGTCTCCCTTGGATTTCTACTCCCTAAGTGCATCACTTTGCATTTCTTCGCATTGAATTTTAATTGCCAAACGTTAGACCATTCTTCTAGCTTCTTCAGATCTTTTTTCAAGTTTTCCACTCCCTCCGGGGTGTCCACTCTGTTGCAAATCTTGGTGTCATCCGCAAAAATGCAAACTTTACCTCGTAACCCTTCGGCAATGTCACTCACAAATATATTGAACAGAATCGGCCCCAGCACCGATCCCTGAGGCACTCCACTACTCACCTTTCCCTCCTCCGAGCAAACTCCATTCACCACCACCCTCTGGCATCTGCCCGTCAACCAGTTCCTAATCCAGTTCACCACTTCGGGTCCTATCTTCAGCCCATCTAGTTTATTCAAGAGCCTCCTGTGGGGAACCGTGTCGAAAGCTTTGCTGAAATCTAAATAGATTACGTCCACAGCACGTCCTTGATTTAATTCTCCCGTCACCCAGTCAAAGAATTCAATGAGATTCGTTTGACACGATTTCCCTTTGGTGAAACCATGTTGTCTCGGATCTTGCAACTTATTTGCTTCCAGGAAATTCACTATCCTTTCCTTCAGCATCGCTTCCATTACTTTACCAATAACCGAAGTGAGGCTTACCGGCCTGTAGTTTCCAGCCTCTTCCCTATCACCACTTTTGTGAAGAGGGACCACCTCCGCCGTTCTCCAGTCCCTCGGAACCTCTCCCGTCTCCAAGGATTTATTAAACAAATCTTTAAGAGGACCCGCCAGAACCTCTCTGAGCTCCCTCAATATCCTGGGGTGGATCCCGTCCGGTCCCATGGCTTTGTCCACCTTTAGCTTTCCAAGTTGTTGATAAACACTCTCTTCCGTGAACGGTGCTCTATCCGCTCCATTCTCAGGTGTACTTTTGCCAGTCCCTAGCGGTCCTTCTCCAGGATTTTCTTCTGTGAAAACAGAGCAAAAGTATCTATTTAGAAAATTGACTTTTTCTTCATCATTTTCTACATAGCGTTTTGTTGTATCTTTTAGTCTCACAATTCCGTTTTTAGTCTTTCTCCTTTCACTAATATACCTGAAGAAGTTTTTGTCTCCCCTTCTTACATTTCTAGCCATTTGTTCTTCCGCTTGCGCCTTCGCCAGACGTACCTCTCTCTTGGCTTCTTTCAGTTTCATCCGGTATTCCTCCCCGTGTTCCTGTTCTTGAGATTTTCTATATTTCTGGAATGCCAACTCTTTAGCCTTTATTTTCTCAGCCACTTGCTTGGAGAACCATATCGGTTTCCTTTTTCTTTTGCTTTTAGTTACTCTCCTTACATAAAGGTCTGTGGCCCTATTTATTACTTCTTTCAGCCTGGACCACTGTCCTTCCACTTCTCGTACGTCCTCCCAGCCCATCAGCTCCTTTCTCAGGTATTCGCCCATTTTACTAAAGTCAGCACGCTTGAAATCCAGGACTTTGAGTTTAGAGTGTCCGCCCTGCACTTCAGCCGTCATATCAAACCAAACCGTTTGATGGTCACTGCTTTTCAGGTGTGCACCCACTCTGACATTTGACACACTATTCCCATTTGTGAGCTATATACGGGACTGACGAACACGAGCCGGTTAGGGCGGGAAGACGGTCGCGCATGCGCAGTGCGCATCGGTGCACGAGGGCTAGCAAAGGCCTTCGCTAGTGAAGATTCCGATTGGAGGGGGCTGCCGTGGACGTCACCCATCAGTGAGAACAATCAGCCTGCTGTCCTCGGAGAATACCTTCTACAGGTATGTAGCATTCGCTTCATGGTTTAAGCAATTCTTATTCAACAGATTTTATTTGGTCAAAATGAAAGAAACTCTTTCAGATGCTTGATTCTTCCTTGAGGAGTCCCACAGGTTTCACCATTATCTCCCATTCTTTTTAACATTTATTTGACATCAGTGGACTATGGGTTTTCCTCCTTAGAAATAAAATTTTTCTCTTATGCAGATGATATGTTGTTGTTAATTCCTGTTGGTAACAATCTTTTTAACATTTATGTGACATCAATGGACTATGGGTTTTCCTCCTTAGGAGTAAAATTTTACTCTTACGTAGATGATATGTTGTTGTTAATTCCTGTTGGTAACAATTAGAATAAGGTTGCTTTGTGTATTTTGAAGATCAAATTCTATAGCTTGATTCACGGTTTTAACTGAATGCTGAGAACAATAAATTACTTTGGCTTGACTGTAATGTTAATACTGCCCCAGATTTATTTGTTGTTTCTGATGATCTTGTCTTAAAAGTTGAGTGTACGTCCAAGGTTCTTGGGGTTATTGTAGATACCATTATCTCCTTTGAACCACGGGTTTATTTATTTATTTATTGTGACCATTTAGTTCAAGTAGTATTTTTTAAATTCTTCGCACTGTGTTCATCATTATTTTGATAGGAAACATCTTGTGATTTTGGTCCAGCTATTGTTCTAAGTCATATTTAGACTACTGTAATGCTCTCTAGTCATCTATTTCAGTTAGACTCCACTCTAAACTTCAGATCTTACAGAACACTGCTGCTAAGCTTATATTTGGCCTCAAAAGATTGGATAGTGTCACATCTGCTCTTCATTGGCTCCCAGTTCAGGTTCATGCTTTGTTTAAGTTGGCTTGTATTGTTTTTAAAATGTTTGAGAGCTTCGCTCTTGCCTATTTTTTTAGTTTGATATCTTTTCCTTCTGCACATGCTGCCTCAAAGGTTAGAGATCCATTTCGCCTGTTTCTGCCTTCTTTTTTAGGCATAAGGTTTAAAAAACTGGAGAACTCGTTTTATCGGGCCCCTCATTTTTTGTTGTTTCTTCCCTCTGTCCTTCGTTCATCACCTACCTATTTTTCCTTTCATAGGAATTTGAAAACCTATTTGTTTAAGAAATGTTATGGTTGATTTTCTATTTACCAGGTAGCAACAGAGAAGGTCCAAAAGAACACAAGCAAAGACTGCACAAAAAACAACACAAAATGGCCTTCAGGACTGGAGCAATCAGGAGATCTTTAATAAATAGACCAAACATGGACTGTGTTTCACTTAGGATCTCCCGCAGGATCGAGGCTGCCATAACAGGCTTCTCCTGTACCTGACTCCCCATCGAAACACGAAGAGCTGGTGGCAGGGGTGGAGATAATGGATTCAGGTGCATGTTGCTGCCCAGCGGTGTGGCGGTCTCCGCAATGAGAACACCTGGAAGTAATTGGGGAACTGTGAATTGGGGAACCGTGACAAACTGCTCCATGGATCGTTGCCCCACGTCCAACGGAGTCGGCGTCAAGGTTGGAGGGAGATTCCTTACTCTTCCCCGTCTCTTAGGCATCTTGTCCAGCAGCAAAACAGTAGAGGAAACTATTTTAGAAATAGAAATTCATGGAACATTGTCACAGTGCTTCAGTGTCCGTGGCCATCTTGGAATCTACCTCAACAAATAAGTTTTTAGGTTCTTATGAAATTGAAAATAACTAGAAAAGCTTCAAAGTTCAGTTGGAAGTGAAAGCCAAAAATGAGGGGCCTGATAACAAAAGGACGACTCAAGATTCTTTTTATATTTAATACCTGAAAAAGAAGGGAGCAACAAACAAAATGGATCTCATGCTCTCAATTCATCATGCGCAAAAGGAAAAGAAATCAAATTTTAAAAATATTCAGGAGATGAACCAACAAACATCTTGAAAATTAAACAAGCCAGCTTATTAGAATTCTGAGATGAACAAGGAGCCAGTGCAGAGACGCAAGAGCTAAGGTGGAACTATTAGATTTTTTGAGACCTAGAATGAGTTTAGCAGTGGTATTATGTATCAACCGTAATTTATGATGTAATTTCACAGAAGTAGATGAATAAAGTGCATTACAGTAGTGTAAGTGACTCAAAACACATGACTGAACCAAAATGGCAAAATGAGCTTTATCAAAAAAAGTCAAATATGACAAAATTGACATAGCTTGAAAAAGACAGTATAAGTTAATAATTTACCTGTGCTTCAACTGAGAGAGAGGTGTCAAGTATAATTCTAAGAATCATTGAAGAACAATCAATTTTTAAGGATAAATCACTAGACACCGGGAAAAAATTGGGGATAAGGTCACCTATACGAGCGAGCCAAAGTAATTTGGTTTTGTCAGCATTTAACTTGAAACATAGTAACATAGTAGATGACGGCAGAAAAAGACCTGCACGGTCCATCCAGTCTGGCCAACAATATAAACTCATATGTGCTACTTTTTGTGTATACCTTACCTTGATTTGTATCTGCCGTTTTCAGGGCACAGACCGTAGAAGTCTGCCCAGCACCAGCCCCGCCTCCCAACCACCAGCCCTGCCTCCCACCACCGGCTCTGCCACCCAATCTCCGCTAAGTTTACGTAAGTACATAAGTAATGCCATACTGGGAAAAGACCAAGGGTCCATCGAGCCTAGCATCCTGTCCACGACAGCGGCCAATCCAGGCCAAGGGCACCTGGCAAGCTTCCCAAACGTACAAACATTCTATACATGTTATTCCTGGAATTGTGGATGTTTCCCAAGTCCATTTAGTAGCGGTTTATGGACTTGTCCTTTAGGAAACCGTCCAACCCCTTTTTAAACTCTGCTAAGCTAACCGCCTTCACCACTTTCTCCGGCAACGAATTCCAGAGTTTAATTATACGTTGGGTGAAGAAATATTTTCTCCGATTTGTTTTAAATTTACTACACTGTAGTTTCATTGCATGCCCCCTAGTCCTAGTATTTTTGGAAAGCGTGAACAGACGCTTCACATCCACCTGTTCCACTCCACTCCTTATTTTATATACCTCTATCATGTCTTCCCTCAGCCGTCTCTTCTCCAAGCTGAATAGCCCTAGCCTCCTTAATCTTTCTTCATAGGGAAGTCGTCCCATCCCCGCTATCATTTTAGTCGCCCTTCGCTGCACCTTTTCCAATTCTACTATATCTTTCTTGAGATGCGGCGACCAGAATTGAACACAATACTCAAGGTGCGGTCGTACCATGGAGCAATACAATGGCATTATAACATCCTCACACCTGTTTTCCATACCTTTCCTAATAATACCCAACATTCTATTTGCTTTCCTAGTCGCAGCAGCACACTGAGCAGAAGGTTTCAGCGTATTATCAACGACGACACCCAGATCCCTTTCTTGGTCCGTAACTCCTAACGTGGAACCTTGCATGACGTAGCTATAATTCGGGTTCTTTTTTTCCCACATGCATCACCTTGCACTTGCTCACATTACCATGAATTGTACTATAGTGTTTAATCATACCAATACATTTGGCAACTTTTGTTGTAGTATCGGACCGGCTCTCACTAACTGGGACCAAAAGCAACATATCATCCACGTATGAGTAAAAATGTACCTAAGGTGGAAGAACCATAGTCCATTTTGGTCATGTAAACATTAAACAGGATGGGCAATAATGGGGAAGGAACCCTGTGGTACACCGCAGGGTGGTATTCAGGAAGTGGAAAGTTCACCCTTCATTTTAAGAGTAACTTCTAATGACCAAAAATTCTTTAAACCACAGTAAAATTTTGCCAAATTTTGTTTAATTTCAACAATACTATTTCATGATCCGCTGTGTTGAATGTAGCAGTCAAGTCAAACTGCAACAGTTTTACCTTTCGCCATAAAGCGTTTAGCATACGAAACAAGAGCTGATTAAGCTGACTCTGTACTATGAAGTGCTCTGAATCCAAATTGAAGAGAACTTAAGTAGCCACAACTGTCCGGGTAAGATGATGATTGAGTGGCAACAATAGACTCACGACAGTTTAGAAAGAAGTGGAATAGTGGCCACTGCAGAAAAATTAGCAGGTAAACTTGGATCAGCGTTAGCTTTTTTTAATGATGGATGTAAGAACAATTTCACCTAAACTCAAAGGGTAATGTCCCAAACCTAGGAGGGAATTCAAAAATTAACTCATTTAATTACTAAAAAAGGAGGTGATTTTATAACATAAGAGGGCAACTGTCTGAAATACAGAAGGATGAGGCTAGCTTAGAAAGAAGAGTAGCCACTTGCTCTGCTTTAATGAGTTGAAAAGAATCCCACAATCTGTCTTCTGGAATGGCTTGAGAATTCGACAAAGCCAAAACAGGCAGATCAGAGACAGCATCTAACATGGGGGGAAACTGATTTCCTTATATTAAAATTTTGTCTGAAAAATATAAAGCCAAAGATGAAGCTGAAAAATATCTATCCACATCAATATTATTCAAATCCTTGCTCAAAGCCCACCTCTTCAATGTCGCCTTCAGCACCTAACCATTATACCTCTATTCAGGAAATTTAGACTGCCCCTATTTGATTACTGCACATTTTGTCCATTAGATTGTAAGCTCCTTTGAGCAGGGACTGTCCTTCTTTGTTAAAACTGTACAGCGCTGCGTAACCCTAGTAGCGCTTTAGAAGTGTTAAGTAGTAGTAGTAAGTAGTGTTTCAGCATACATACGCCTGTGTCAGGGCTCAAATACAGTGAAATCACTCAAATCGTGTGATTTATCTCCAGACAAAATTGCAGACGTGCAGTCAACAGAACTTGAAAATGCATCTTAAAGTATTGCATCTAACAACACTGTGAGCATTAACGATTTTTGGGGGAGTGATTTCACTGTATTTGACCTCTGACGCAGGCGTATGTATGCCAAAACACGGCCAGTGTCAGGTCTATTTATTAAAGATCTCTTGATTGCTCCAGTTCTGAAGGCCTTTTTGTGGTGCTGTCTTAAATTTTATATTATAATATTTTATTTTTGTTACCCACTTTGAACCACTTCAGTGGGAGTTGGCAGTTTACAAGAGTCATATTACATTATATTACATTACATTGCAAACAGCGAATAATGGTCACGCTAGAGACAGATACATGAGATAAAGAAACCATCTAGTCTCTACAGGACAATGCCTCAAATGCAGTGGCAAAATAATATGACTCCAGTAACAACTTTCAGCCCGCTGATCTTTTGGGAGAGCAATCCACGATATAGGCACCAAATAAAAAACGCACCAGCACACGTGGATTGTCTGCAGGCCCGGGATACTGCAGGGACTACTAGTTTATGATCCAAGGCAGATCTCAGTGCTCTTCCAGGAACATATGGTATCACCAGCTCTGCAAGAGAGAGGATACATGATCAAACCTGTATGCCCTCTCAAGCAAGCAAAACGCAGTATTTTCTTTTTTAAGTTTACTGCCAACTAATATATGTTGCTATACAGTACCTTTGTGGTTTACATGTATGCTACTACTTAGACATCATATTGTGCTATTTTTAATTTATACAGTATGAAATTTAGTGCGTGGCCCCTTAAGTTGTATATTAGTATGCCTATTACATTTTTACCACCATACACTCAAAATATTTGGTTTGAGTTTCAGTACATAGAGTGCAAAATAGGAAAGACCCTTTAGCACATTTGGTCCATATACTTCACATAGTAAATAGATCCTGGGTCATTTCTGCCTCACTTTATCCATTTTCATATAGAGTGCGGATAGAAGATAGCACATCAGCATTTCTGCGAGCACTACAACAACATGTGGATCCTGATATACAGCTGGTATGTACTATGTTTGCTTTTTCATGCAGGGGCAAGGAATTGGTAAAAATGTTAAGATTGATGGATAACATGTTCTCATTGATACTTTTAAAATGACATTTATTTTCAGATCTTATTATCTAGATTAAACAAGAAAACGTAGATTTCACTAAATACATTGTATGAGCAGCCTTGGCATGGTGCAGTTGATGGTGTAAATTTTCAGTAGTGCTCCAACTTCAGAGTTGCAGGTGTAATTTTACTTATGCACAAAACAACATCCTGGGCAATATTCAACCCACAGTGGTGTGAGAGTGCAGGTGAAAGGGGATCCGGGAAGGCATGAAGAAAGGGGGTACAGGGAGCCGGGGAATCCCAACGGGGCAGATTTCATGTGCACAACACCCACATTCAGAAAGCTGGGCTACCGGAGGCAGAGAGGTTGGCTGGGTTAAGGAAGAAGGGGAGGAACTACCAGTCCCAGAATACTTCTCTTCCCCACCTGGCTGTGCAAAAGTTGGAAAGTAGGATAAAATGGAGATTACTGAAGGGCTAGGGGAGGAACAGATGGAGATTGGAGCCCTGGCTCAAACCCAAAAAGCTGCTGTAAGAGGGTGGCTAGCTGTACCTTGGAGAAACTGGTGGAAGACCGGAGGAGAGAGGCTGAGGCACTGGGGGAAATGTCTACTAAAGAGGAAACAGGTGCAGCCTGTGGGAGAGAAAGAGAGCTGGGCACAATTGAAACCCCAGCCTGAACCAGGTGGGAATAACCGTGCTGTAAGAAGGTGCAAGAAAGACTGTGTAAACTGTTTCATACTAAAAAGGTCTGGGCTGCAATCTACCAAGCTATTGGGTTTTTCCCTCTGATAATGTACTGTTCCCTAAGTGACATAATCTGAGCTAAAGTGAAGTTATATGGACTGTTTTTGAACCTGAGTTTGAAGTTATATGGACTGTTTTTGAACCTGAATTTGACTGTGTTGAACCTGGATTGTGCTCTGGGCTGCTGGCCTAAACAACCTGGAGTGAAGGGTGTTTTGTTTGATTTGAAGCAAGAAAATAAAAGCTCTTACTTATAAACATTGGGCTTTGAATATGCCTCTGTGAAAGGAACGGAGGGAGGAGGAAGTCCTGGGAGTTCACAGGGCCTGGAGCCAAGGCTCAGAGGAGCCAGATTGCTGTGGAGTGAAGGCAACAGTCATTGTGTGGAGGAAGAGGCAGCTAAGCAGGGTCAAGCCTAGCTGGGTCCTGGATGGGTGACCCAGCTACAGTGGTCAGCAGTTCTTTTTTTTTTTTGTTGTTGTTGTTATTGTTCAACATTTTTATTCCGTTTCAGTAAATAGTACAAAGTACAGAGTAAAGGTACAATATCATAATGGTCAGCAGTTTTAGAGCCACTGACAGGCACAGACTGAATTAGACCAGGATATTCAATGCTTGGCAATGTCAGGCACTGGAACTGAATATCTGGATCCTCATTGGACCCAGAAGTTATATGCGGGCTGGCCAATATTCAATGCCAGTGCCCGTATACCTGTTGGTCTCCAAGGAATACTGTACATGTCAAAAATTCCCTGCCCTGGTGGTTAGCTTTGATGCTGAGACATGATGGAGTGTTTTTTTTTTATTTGCAGTACTGGAGCATTATGGATTGGGAGGTATTTTATGCAAGTATATACTGCATATTTTATATCAGGACCCAGGGGCTGTAATAATAGTTAGTGGGGTAATGTCAGATGATGTTGTGTGGCAGCAGATTAGGACAACCTGGATCCAGGTATGAAAGCTGGGGAATCTATGGCCAAAATATACCTGATTCGTGCAGAGGAAAGGGAACAGCTATGTTTGTCTATGGTGGATGCCCTAGTCTCATCAGGAGGGGGGAGGGAGCAGCACAGAGATGCTCAGGACCATCGGATGGAGGCCCTTGTGAAGCAGTCCTTTGACATCTTAGTGATGGCCTTGCAGGTGACCATTTATAGAGGTTACATGGCCAGAGCTTATATCCATTGGGCTCAGTGCTTCCCTGAGGAGCCTTTGGCTTGGGGGGGAGGGGGTCCAAGCAGTCCTTTGACATCTCAGTGCTGGCCTTGCAGGTGACCATTTGTAGAGGTTACATGGCCAGAGCTTATATCCATTGGGCTCAGTGCTTCCCTGAGGAGCCTTTGGCTTGAAGGGGGGGGGTACTAGGCCTTATTTGAAGCTGCCTGTTTGAAGATGGGAACCACCTTTCTAGTGGATGCATTGTATGACCTGGTAAAAGCAAAGAACATGGGTTGCTGGTTGTAGTGTGTTGGCTCCTGTGACTGAGAAATTGGTTGGCAGACTTAAAGGGCATTTTCGATATGACATCTAAAACAAAGTTCAAACTGCTGTAGAATCAGTCCTGTTACCAGTGGCGTAGCCAGAAGTCAATTTTTGGGTGGGCCAACAGGTTGGATGGGTGGGCACTAGACAGTGGTGTGCTGGTAAATGTTTAACAACAGGCTCTCTCCCCGGTCCACCTCTGCGCCCCCCCCCCCCCCTTCCACCTGTGCACCTCCCCTCAAAATTGCAGCGCTGGCTATAGCCGGGGAGAGAGCCTGGGGGGTGGGGGAGGGTGGGGGAGGCAATGCATTTCTCTCTCCAGGGAAAAAAACATTAAATGACCCCAGGTTCCAATCTAATTCATGTTTAATGTGGGATAAAATGCCATAAATAAGTAAATAAATATAAACTTTTAATGTTGAGCACCTGATTCTCAAAGTGGACATGTTCCAATCATTATAATGAAAATAAAATGATTTTTTTCTACCTTTGCTGTCTGGTGACTTTGTTTTTCTGATCATACTGGCCCAGTATCTGATTCTGCTGCTATCTGTCCTCTTTACTCCGTTTCCAGGGCTTCTTTCCATTTATTTCTTTACTTTCCGCCTTTCTTCTTCATTTCTTACTCTGGGTCCTCCGCAGACTTGACTGTCCAGTGGATCCAGCTTCTGCCTATTTTCTTCATCCATGTGCAATTTTCTCCTCTCTTCCTTTTCCCTCATCTCATCTCCTTCCTCACTCTTCCCTCCCCTCCATCCATGTCCAGCATTTCTTCTCTCTCCCTTCCCTCTCCTCCATCCATATCCAGCAGCCTCCTCTCTCCTGCCCTTCCCTCCATCCATCCATGTCCAGCAACCCTCCTCTGCCCCCTGCCCTCCCCTCCATCCACCCATGTCCAGCAACCTTCCTTTCTCCTCTTCCCTCCCCTCCATCCACCCATGTCCAGCAACTCTCCTCTCCCCTCCATCCATCCATCCATACCCAGCAATTCTGTTCTCTCCCCTGCCCCTATCCATCCATCCCCAGCAATTCTGTTCTTGCCCCTGTCCCCTCCATCCATCCATTCCCAGCAATTCTCCTCTCTCCCCTGCCCCCCACCTCCATCCATCCCCAGCAATTCTCCTCTCTCCCCTACCCCTACCCCCACCTCCATCCATCCTCAGCAATTCTCCTCTCTCCCCTGCCCACCACCTCCATCCATCCATCCCCAGCAATTCTCCTCTCTCCCCTGACCCCCACCTTCATCCATCCGTCCCGTGACTCTCCTCTCTCCCCTCCCGCTCCCATCCATGTGTCCAGCGATTCTCCTTCACCCCCATGCATCCTTCCCTCCCATTCCACCTGCCCGCCCTCTCTCTGACGGCAGCGCTTCCCAGACGCTGCCTACCGCCGCCACGATCTGTTGAGTGAGACAGAGGGAGGAGGTAGATCGTGGCGGCGGAGGCAGCGTCTGGGAAGCGCTGCCGTCAGAGAGAAGGGGGCAGATGCAGGATCAGCGCTGCCTGCTCCCTCCGCTCCGCTGCTGGGTGGGCCTGAACCCAAACTGGGTGGGCCTAGGCCCATCCAGGCCCACCCGTGGCTACGCCCCTGCCTGTTACACTTGTGGAGGAAACTGTGGACCCTCCAAAACTCACCAGAAACCCACTGTACCCACATATAGGTGCCCACTTCACCCGTAAGGGCTATGGTAGTGGTGTACAGTTGGGGATAGTGCGTTTTGGATGGGTTTTGGTGGGCTTAGCAGACAAGGTAAAGGAGCAATGGTGAGATGTGTACCTGGGAGCATTTTATGAAGTCCACTGCAGCCCCCTCTAGGGTGCCCTGTTGCTTTCCTGGGATGTCACTTTTCCATTATTCTACCTGATGCCAAGCTTTCTATTTTTTAATACATCTGAGCCTTGTGTCTATTGTTTATCAGTAGCTAAGGCTTTGAATTCAGATCTATAGTTAAAAAGGAGGTCTCATTGCATATATCTAAATACCAGAGTGCTATTTTTCCATACTTCATAGCAAGAGTGTACATTCCCTAATTACCTGTCCCAATGCAACTGAACGTTTTACCTCCTCCGTGCATGTAAATGGTTTCATCCCTGTGTGGATTCTCTGTTCTCCGAGGTCAAGCAGGCTGCTTGTTCTCACATGTGAGTCGACGTCCACGTTGGTTCAGTAAATCAGCAAATTTTTTTTGCAAGCAAAAAGGAAAAGTTTTGCCAGAGTCTTCTGGCGTGTGAACAGCGCACACTACCCATGCGCGGACAACTTCCCGCCCATTGTGCGAGTGTGCCTCTTCAGTTTTCTCTTTTCCATGTTGAGGTGCAGTTGGTTTTTGTCTCTGCTCCTCTCAGGCCCAGGAAAATAAGTCTTTGTGAATTTTCGCTATTTTGTTCTAATTTCTCTTTATTTTAATTTATTGTCAGTTTAAAAGAAAAAAAAGAAATCCCGTAGTGTCTTTCAGATTTCTTCACTTTTTAAAGTTTCCTTTGTTTTTGCTGTCGGGTTAGTCCCTTATTTTTTGTGCCCTTATTTAACAGGCACAGTTGCATCTTTTGATTTCGCTGAAGCCGTTTTTCCTTCCATGTCATCGAAGACACCCAGCGGCTTCAAACATTGTACTTGGTGCAACGGGACCATCTCAGGTACCGATACCCATGCCTGGTGTATCCAGTGCCTTGGGCCCGACCATAGCCCAGCCGCTTGTATTCTGTGTCTTTGTATGAAGAAATGGACCCAATCTTCTCGAGAAGCCCAACGAGAAAAGCTTTTTGGGGCTCGGTCCGGTCCTTCGACATCGGTACCGAGGTCGGCGGCGTCGACATCGAGAGGAGCATCAACGTCGGGAGGAGAGGTAATGGCTGCTGAGAGACCAACTCGTGCTGGGAGCAGCGAGGCGTGGAGTGGGTCTCCACCTGCCTCGAGGCCTCCTGTTATGCAGGCCCCCCAGGACCGACCTTCATCGGACCCAGCCCCGAGGAGACGTGAGGATTCCACGTCCTCATTGGTACCGAGGAGTCTCAAAGATAGGCGTCGAGCGAAGGCGAAGAAGCACCATCATCGTTCTCCTTCGACTCACGGTGCCGGGAGCTCCGGGGCGTCAAGGGAGTCGGCACCCGAGAAGCATCGGCGCCGAAAGGATCGCTCCCCCTCTATACGGGAGGTGCCGATACGTTGGTCTTCTAACAGTCCGGGGCCTGCTCCCGAACCTCCACAGATTCCGACACCGCCTGTTCCACCGACCCCTCAGCCTTCTCCTATGGCGGCTCTCGACGAGCACATCCGGCCCTTGTTTCCAGAACTTCTGGAGGGACTGCTACGTCAGTCAGCTTCATTGTCGGGGGTGCTTACACCTTCTGTACCGTCTGCTGCAGTGGTGTCTGGCCCTTCTCCTGCAGTGAGGTCCCCGACAGCAGTGCCGCCTGTGACCCAGGTCGACTCCCCTTTGACATCGGTGGAGGAAGCTTCACCGCAGTTCGAGTGGATGTCGGCCTCTCAACATCACCATCAAGGACTTCGTTCCTCAGCGTCGAGGCAGGTTCAGTGTCGAAGTACCTTAAGGGACGTCTTATCCGATACTCAGCAGGAGCATTCGTGGGAGTCAGAGGAAGGTCCCAGGTACTTTTCTTCAGATGAGTCCTATGGGATACCCTCTGAACCTGCCCCTCCAACAGAAAGGAGACTATCTCCACCAGAGAGTCTTTCCTTTTCCTCTTTTGTCCAGGAAATGGGTACAGCTGTTCCCTTCCCTGTGGAGGTTGAGGATGAGCCCAGGACTGAGATGCTGAAAGTCCTGGACTATTCTTCTCCACCTAAAGAGGCTGTAACAGTTCCTCTGCATAAGGTACTGAAGGAAGTCCTTATGCGAAACTGGTCGGCCCCTCTGTCTGGCCCTGTGGTCCCAAAGAAAGCTGAATCCCAGTATCGGATCCACGGTAAACCTGGATTGATGAGGTCTCAGTTACCCCACAATTCTATGGTGGTAGATCCCACCCTCGAGAGCCAGGAGTACTAGAGACTATGTTTCGGCACCCCCATGCAGAGAAGCTAGGACTCTTGATCTTTTTGGGAGGAAGACGTATCAGGCCGCTATGCTCGCCGCCAAGATTCAGTCATACCAGCTGTTCACGAGCATTCACTTGCGGGACTCGATAAGGCAACTGTCTAGCTTGGTTGATGCACGCCCTTCGGAGATGGCCGAGCCCTTTCGCCAAGTGGTCAGGCAGCAGAAGGCATGTCGAAAATTCCTGGCCAGGGGTACGTTTGACACTTTTGATGTAGCATCCAGGATCACTGCTCGAGGTATAGTCATGCGCAGACTCTCATGGCTTCGTGTCTCTGACCTGGATCAATGTGTCCAGCAGCGAATGGCGGAGGTTCCTTGCCGGGGGGACAACCTTTTTGGTGAAAAAGTAGAGGATCAGATCAAAAAGCACCATGATGCTATGGATTCTCTCTCCCGCCGGGCGTCTTCTGCTACCACCTCCACTTCTAGGAGGTTTTTTGGAGAGAAGAGGAGTGCTCCCTATTCCTAAAATCGCCATAGGTACACTCCCGCTTCTCAGCAGCCTGTCCATGCTCAGTCCCAGCATGCTCGTTCTCGTCAACGACGTGCACCTAAGGCCCCTAGGGCTCCCCAGCAAAAGCAAGGGACGGGCTTTTGACTGGCTCCAGTGCAGCATAGCCTCAGAAACGTGTCCTTACTGGACGGCTTACCAGTCGGGGGGAGGTTGATATTTTTTCACCAAAGGTGGCCTCTTATAACCTCCAACTGGTGGGTTCTTCAAATAGTCCAGTTAGGATACACCCTCGATCTGGAATCCAGTCCTCCAAATTGCCCACTGGGCGCTCATTCGTACAGTTCCCAGCACAAACAGGTACTTGCAGAGGAACTCTCCGCCCTTCTAAAGGCTCATGCGGCCGAACCCGTTCCACCAGAGGAAGAAGGGCTGGGATTCTATTCCAGGTACTTCCTTGTGCAGAAAAAGATAGGGGGAATGCGTCCCATCCTAGACCTAAGGGCCCTGAACAAATTCCTTGTCCGAGAAAAGTTCAGGATGGTTTCCCTAGGCACCCTTCTTCCCATGATTCAAGAAAACGATTGGCTATGCTCTCTGGACTTAAAGGATGCTTACACACACATCTTGATATTTATTTATTTGTTACATTTGTATCCCACATTTTCCCACCTATTTGCAGGCTCAATGTGGCTTACATAGTACCAGAGAGGCATTCACCAACTCCGGTATGAACAAATACAAAGTGATGTTGTGGTAGGATAAGGTTCATGTGGAACAGACACATTAGGGAATCATAGAGCGGAAGAGTTATGTTATGTCCATTATGTGCTTTGGTTTCGTTGTATTGCAGAGTTCAGGCATTTAAGTTGGATCGGTAGGGTATGCCTTTTTGAACAGGTTAGTTTTTAGTGATTTCCGGAAGTTTAGGTGGTCATACGTTGTTTTCACGGCTTTTGGTAATGCGTTCCACAGTTGTGTGCTTATGTAGGAAAAACTGGATGCATAAGTTGATTTGTGTTTGAGTCCTTTCCAGCTTGGGTAGTGGAGATTTAGATATGTTCGTGTTGATCCGGATGTGTTTCTGGTTGGTAGGTCTATACTTCCAGCTCACAGGAAGTATCTTCGATTTCGGCTGGGAACTCGGCACTTTCAGTACCGTGCATTGCCTTTTGGTCTGGCGTCTGCGCCCAGAGTGTTTACAAAGTGTCTAGCGGTAGTCGCAGCGTCACTACGCAGACTGGGAGTGCATGTGTTCCCTTATCTCGACGATTGGCTGGTGAAGAGCACCTTGGAGGCAGGCGCTCTACAGTCCATGCAGATGACTATTCAGATGCTAGAGCTACTGGGCTTTGTGATCAATTACTTCAAGTCCCATATCATCCCAGTACAAAAGTTGGAATTCATTGGAGCACTGTTTAACACAAAGACAGCTCATGTTTATCTTCCCGAGGCAAGGGCAGACAATCGCCTGTCCCTGGTATCCATGGTTCGAGCGTCTCAACAGATCACAGCTCGACAGATGTTGAGACTTCTGGGGCACATGGTCTCCATAGTTCATGTAACTCCCGTGGCACATCTACACATGAGATCAGCTCATTGGACCCTAGCTTCCCAGTGGTATGAAGCTGCAGGGGATCTAGAGGATGTAATCCAACTGCCCACCGACTTTCAGAATTCCCTTCAGTGGTGGACAATTCGATCCAGTTTGATCTTGGGATGTCCATTACAAATTCCTCAGCCATAAAATGTACTGATGACGGATGCATCCCTCCTGGGGTGGGGAGCTCATGTAGATGGGCTTCACACTCAAGGAGCCTGGTCCTTTCAGGAAAAGGTTCTTCAGATCAATCTCCTGGAATAGTGAGCAATCTGGAATGCTTTAAAGGCTTTCATAGATCGGCTGTCTAACCAAATCCTTTTGATTCAAACAGACGCTCAGGTTGCCATGTATTACACCAACAAGCAGGGGGGCACCGTATCTTGCCCTCTGTGTCAGGAAGCTGTCCAGATGTTTCTCCAAGCCACTTATCTGGGAGGCGTGAACAGCACTCTGGCCGACAGGCTGAGCAGGCTAATGCAACCTCACAAGTGGTCACTGAACATGGGTGTCACCCGCAAGATCTTCCGAGCATGGGGTACCCCCTCGGTGGATCTTTTTGCCACTCAGATCAATCACAAGGTCCCTCAGTTCTGTACCAGGCTTCAGGCCCATGACAGACTAGCGTCAGATGCCTTTCTCCTGCATTGGGGAACAGGCCTTCTGTATGCCTATCCTCCCAAACCTCTAGTACGAAAGACTTTGCTGAAACTCAAGCAAGACCGGGGAACCATGATTCTCATTGCTCCCTTCTGGCCATGCCAGATTTGGTTCCCTCTTCTTCTGGAGTTGTCCTCCGAGGAACCATGGAGATTGGACTGTTTTCCGACCCTCATCACCCAGAATGAGGGGTAGCTTCTACATCCCAACCTCCAGTCTCTGGCTCTCACAGCCTGGATGTTGAGAGCTTAGAATTCGCCTCCTTGGGTCTTTCAGAGGGTGTCTCCCGAGTCTTGCTTGCTTCCAGGAAAGATTCCACGAAAAGGTGTTACTCTTTCAAATGGAGGAGGTTTGCCGTCTGGTGTGACCGTAAGGCCATAGATCCTCTTTCTTGTCCTACACAGAATTTGCTTGAATACCTTCTACACTTATCAGAGTCTGGTCTCAAGCCCAACTCCGTAAGGGTTCACCTTAGTGCGATTAGTGCTTATCATCGCCGTGTAGAGAGTAAGCCTATCTCTGGACAGCCTTTAATTTTTCACTTCCTGAGAGGTTTGTTTTTGTCAAAGCCCCCAGTCAAACCCCCACCAGTGTCGTGGGATCTCAATGTCGTTCTCACCTAGCCGATGAAAGCTCCTTTTGAGCCACTGAATTCCTGCCATCTGAAGTACTTGACCTGGAAGGTCATTTTCTTGGTGGCTGTTACTTCAGCTCGTAGGCCTTAGTAGTGCATGCACCTTATATCAAGTTCCATTACAACAGAGTAGTTCTCCGCAAGCACCCTAAGTTCCTGCCAAAGGTGGTGTCAGAGTTCCATCTGAACCAGTCAGTTGTCTTGCCAACATTCTTTCCCCGTCCTCATACCCACCCTGGCGAAAGCAGTTTGCATACCTTGGACTGCAAGAGAGCATTGGCCTTTTACGTGGAGCGGATGAAGCCCTTCAGACAGTCCGCCCAGTTGTTTGTTTCTTTCGACCCCGACAGGAGGGGAGTTGCCATCGGAAAATGCACAGTCTCCAATTGGCTAGCAGATTGCATTTCCTTCGCTTATGTCCATGCTGGGCTGTCCTGAGGGCCATGTCATGGCTCATAATGTTAGAGCCATGGCTGCGTCAGTGGCTCACTTAAAGTCAGCCTCCATTGAAGAGATTTGCAAGTCTGCAACATGGTCTTCAGTCCACACATTCACATCTCACTACTGCCTTCAGCAGGATACCTGACACGACAGTCAGTTTGGGCAGTCAGTGCTACAGGATCTGTTTGGGGTTTAGAATCCAAATCCACCCCCTTACACCCATTTTTGTTCTGTTCCAGGCTGCACTCTGTTAGCTGTTTATGGTTTCAGGTCAATCTATGTTATGTCCTCGCCGTTGCGAGGCCCATTTGACCAATGTTCATTGTTTTGAGTGAGCCTGGTTGCTAGGAATATCCCACATGTGAGAACAAGCAGCCTGCTTGTCCTTGGAGAAAGCGAAGATACTTACCTGTAGCAGGTATTCTCTGAGGACAGCAGGCTGATTGTTCTCACAAATCCGCCCACCTCCCCTTTGGAGGAGTTGTTACTTTGTTTCTATGCTTTTTGATTTAACTGAAGAGGCACGCTCGCACGACGGGCGGGAAATTGTCTGCGCATGCGCAGTGCTCACTGCTCGCGCACCAGAAGAATCTGGCAAAACTTTTCCTTTATGCTTGCAAAAAAATTTGCCGATTCCTGGGCCGACGTGGACATCAACCCATATGTGAGAACAATGAGCCTGCTGTCCTCGGAGAATACCTGCAACAGGTAAGTATCTTCGCTATACTGTGTGAGGCTTTCTTTCCAACCAAAGTTTTTACCACACTCAGAACCTGTAAATGGTTTCACTCTATTGTGGATTTTCTTGTGTATTGTGAGGTCTGCCTTCTGCTAAAGCCTTTACCACACTCAGAATATGAATATTGTTTCACTGCAACATGGATTCTCAAGGACGCTTTTACCACACTTTCTATATGCAACTGTTAACTTCTGAATGGATTCTGTGGTTCATTGCTAGACCAGTCCACCAGATAATCCATGGGGATGGGGTTAATGACCACTGGGGTAATAAGGGGAGGTCATTCCTGATTCCCTCCAATGGTCACCTGGTTATTTAGGGCACCCTTTTTTTTTGCCTTATTCAGTATAAAAACAGGTCTAGCTCAAAACGTCTAAGTTTTAGTCCTGGACAGCTTTGTTTTGTTCCATTATGGCTGAAAAACGTCTAGGTCTTTGGAACGCCCAAATTCCACCGTGAATACGCTCCTGGCACTCCCCCTTGAGATTTGGATGCACTTCTGAAGGACTTTAGAGAAAAACGTCTAAAAATAGGTTTCAAAAATACTGATTTGGATGTTTTTGGGAGAAAAACATCCAAATGCAGACTTAGGCCACTTTTTGGACGTTTTTCTCTTTTGAAAATGAGCCCAATGGTGTTTTAAAACACTGCTCAGTAAGCTCCTTTTTAAAGGGAAGCTCTGCTTTGGTGTAGAGCTGGAAAAGGTGGTGAAGGACTTATTGGATACCAAGGTGCTCAAGCTGCTGAACGATAGGCCATGAAATGTGAGGCATTCTCCCTCATTACGTGGCCAATTTTGAGAACTCTGGAAGTATCATTCTAAGGTAGGAGCACATCAGCGGTCTAAGTTTTTGTTCAGAACTCAGTCCTTTAGAAATGAGAAAAAGGGTGGTACGGACAGTGGATCCTCAGGTCCTGAAGGAGCCCGTTCAACTTGAGGGCGCATGAGCTGGCCCAGATTTCAGAAGATATTGAAGAGTAGCATGGCCACGAGTAGCATGGCCACTCTCTGATGCTTTTATGGAGTCCCCCTGCCCGTCCCTCTTAAAGGTGGAAATGGTTACCTGGGGGGACATTTTTGATAGTGCACTTAAGTTGGACTTTGGACGTTTTGTGCTAAACATCCAAAATCCGGATAGAAAATATATCCATTTTCGAAAAAAGAAAAAGTCTCTCTTTTTTTTTTTTTCAAAAATACCATTTCAAACAGGTTTTGTGCTTTGTGCATTTATCCTTTTAGGCCATTTTCAAAAAACAATGCACAAGTTAAAAACGCACAAAATCAAGCCATTGGGATGTAGGAGGGGCCAGCATTTTTAACAGGCTAGTCCCCCAGACATCCCAAGAGAGCAATGGGGCACCCTAGGGGGCACTTCAGTGGACTTCAAATAAATGTTCCCATTGTTGCTTCCTTATCTTGTCTGCTAAGCCTTCCAAAACTCACTACCCCCAACTGTACATCACTACCATAGCCCTTATGAGTAAAGGGGGCACCTATATGTGGGTACAGTGGGCTTCTAGTGAGTTTTAGAGGGTTCACAGTTTCCACCACAAGTTTGACAGGTAGAGGGAGATAGGGACCTGAGTCCCCCACTCCATAGTGCACTGCACTGACTACTACACTACTCCAGGGACCTGCATGCTGCTCTAATAGACCTGGCAATAACAACTGAGGCTCTCATAAAGGCTAGTAAGTCATATTTTTATTCACATCTTTGAGGGGTGGGAGGGGGTCAGTGGCTAGTAGGGGTGTATTAGGAGGTAATTCTTGGTTCCCTCCAGTGGTCATTAGTCATTTAGGGCACCTTTTTGTGCCTTATTTGTTCTGAAAACAGGTCTAGACCAAAATGTTGAAGTTTCAGCCCCAGATGCTATGGGAGGGCATTCCGGTTATCTACCTCCCTCTCCTTGAAAAAGTACTTTGTGACCCTCTTCTTGAAAAAATACTTTTCCTGAGTCAGCCTTCCTGCAACCTCAGTTCATGTCCTCTAGTTCTACCACCTTCCCATCTCTGGAAGAGTTTTGTTTTTATATTAATACCTTTCAAATAATTGAATGTCTATATAATATCATCTCTGTCTCTCCTTTCCTCCAGGGTATAACTCTTCAAGTGATCAAGTCTTTTCCCATATGTCTTGTGGCACAAACCCCATATCATTTTTGTCATTTTTCTCTGAACCGCTTCAAGTCTTTTTATGTCCTTTGCAAGATACAACCTCCAAAACTGAACTCAGTAACAAGTGGAGCCTCTTCAACAACTTGTACAGGGCATCAATGCTGGTTATACCCCTCTCTATGCACCCTAGCAGCCTTCTGGTATTGGCCACTGCCTTGTCACATTGTTTCATCACCTTGATATCCTCATACACCATTGTGCCAAGGTCCCTTTCCTTAGCTGTGCTTATCAATCTCTCTTCTCCTATCTCCTACATCTCCTTTGGATTTTTGCATCGAAAGTGTATCACTCTGCATTTCTTTACATCAAACATCTGGCAGTTAAAATTTAACCATTCTTCTAATTTTTGGAGATCTCTTCTCATAGTTTCTATGCCCACTGGGGTATCCATTCTATTGACTATCTTTGTGTCATCTGCAAAAAGGAAAACTTTTCCTTCTAACCCTTCAGCAATGTCTCTCACAAATATATTAAACAGAATTGGCCCCAGTACTAACCCCTGAGGCACTGCACTACTCATCTTTGTTTCCTTTGAGGGAATTCCATTTATCACCAACCCTTGTCACCTGTCGGTCAACCAGTGTCCAATCCAGTTCACCACTTTGGGTCCTAAATTCATCCCTCTCAGCTTATTCATGAGTCTTCTATGAGGAACCATTATCAAAGGCTTTGCTGAAATCCAAGTAGATTACATCTAGCGTATATCCTTGGCAGGATTTTCCTTTGGTAAAGCCATGTTGCTTCAGATCCTGCAACCTGTTGGATTCTAGAAAGTTAACTATCATTTCCTTCAGCAGTGACTCCATTATTTTTCTTACCACCGACGTGAGGCTTACTGGCTTGTAGTTTCCCACTTCGTCCCTGTCCCCACATTTGTGAAGAGGGACCACATCTGCTCATTTCCAATCCTACAGAACCTCTCCCATCTCTACAGATCTATTAAATAAACCCTTAAGAGTTCCCACCAGGATTTCTCTGAGCTCCCTCAGTATCCTGGGATGTATCTTATTTGGCCCCATAGCTTTGTCCACTTTCAAATTTTCAGTTGTTTATAAATGCTTTCTTCCTTGAACAGTGCAATACCCACTCCATTCCCAGATAAACCTCGGCAGCCAACCATGGTCCTTCTCCATGATTTTCTTCCGTGAACACTGTATTTGTTTAGCCCATTCGCGTTATCCTCTTCACTCTCCACTTAGCTGTTCTCAGCATCTTTCAGAAAGGCTGTTGAAACTGGGGACTGTCATTCAGATGCCTCTGGAGAAGTGCTGTGTAGGGAAGTACTACATTTATTTTTTGGTACCAAAATTGGAAGGGACCTTTCGGCTCATCATAGACCTAACTGAAATCAGCACACTGTGAGCGCCTGGGTTCCTCAAGGAAATTGTAAGGTCTATCATCTATTATAGTGGTGATGTGCCAAGGAGAGTACTAGACTTCCTTGGATCTCATGGAGGCTTATCTACTTATTCCTGTCCATCCAGATGACCAGCTTTCTCCGAGGACAAGCAGGCTGCTTTATCTCACAATTGGGTGACATCCGACGGCAGCCCCAGATCGGAAGATCTTCCTAGCAACAAAGTTTGCTAGCCCCCGCATGGACATGCGCGAGCCGCGCATGCGCGACCGTCTTCCCACCCGTAGCGCTAGCGTGCTCCTCAGTCCCTTCTTTTCTGCAGCTCAGGACGGCTGTTTTACGGTGGTTCTGTGTCCAAGAGAGGCCCCCGCTGCGTTTTTGCTGCGTTTCTTTGTCGTTTTCTCCGAGGTTTGGCGTGTTTACGAGTTCGCTCGTGTTCTTCTGTTAAAAAAAAAAAAGTTTCCCTTATTTCTTTAGTTTTTTCCCCGTAAGTTTCCTTTCTTTGTCGTGACTGTGCGGGTTTTTTCCCTTTTTTGGTGTCTGTTTTCGGCACAATCACGAATTTTGACCTCGCCAGCGCAATTTTTCGCCCATGTCCTCGAAGCCTGCCAGCAGCTTCAAGAAGTGCACGCGGTGCAGCCGGACAATCTCGCTCACTCACTAATAGGCACGTCTCGTGTCTTCAGTGTTTGGGGGCTGGTCATCGTCCCAACGCCTGCACGCTGTGTCTTCAGCTGAAAAAGAGGACCCAGGCGGCGAGATCGGCTCAGTGGAACTTGTTGTTCTGAGCCCAGTCCGGTCCTTCGACGTCGACGGAGCCAGCGGTCCCAAGGTCATCGCCGGTATCGACGTTGGCATCGGAGGGTGCATCGATGTCCGGAGCGCAGGTGATGGCTGTCCAGAGATCCCACGCTGGTAGCAGTGAGCCATCGAGTGGGTCTCCACCTGCCTCGAGGGCTCCTGCAGTACAGACCCCCCCCGGGACCGCCCTTCGGACCCAGCCCCGAGGAGACGTGTGGATTCCACCTCCTTGTCGGTACCGAGAGGTACCGCTGACATACTTCGAGCGAAGGCGAAGAAGCACCGTCATCGGTCATCTTCCCGTCACGGTACCAAGAGCTCCGGGGCGCCGAGGGAATCAGCACCCGGAAAGCGTCGACGCCGGGAGGACCGCTCACCCTCCAGGAAGTGTCGATGCGCTCTTCTCCAGACAGCTCGGTACCACCTCCGTGCCCCAGACAGATTCTGTCAGGTTCTCGAGGCAGAACCGGAATACGTGAGCCCTTGGGCCACTGCCGAGGAGCGGCAGCGGCAGGCAAGACCACCCTGGAACTGGATACACAGAAGAGCAGGACTGGAACTCTGGACTGGAGTAGTACTGAGGCATGCAACTAGAACAGGCAGAACAGGAACAACTTCACCTGCGCTTGACCACCGTTCCTCCGGAGTTGAGCTCCATAGTGCGGGTGGCCTGCAGGACTTGCAGGATAAGGCAGGAACTGAAGATCCAGAGGACCCACCCTGGGTCCGGGATACATGAGGGAGACTAGGCTAAATACTAAACTCGGACTGAAAGCTGCATGCAGCCACTAAACCAGAAACACAAGACAGACCAAGGGGACAAGACGTACACAAAGGCTAGGCAGAGACAGGATTCAGGATAAACACTCAGGATATACACACTAGCTAGGCAGAAGCAGGACTCAGGAAATACAAGCAAGCTTGGCAGAAACAGGACTCGGGATATACAAGCAAAGCAAGCTAGGCAGAGCAGACAGAAGAAGAACCAGGAACTTGCAGAGTCTTTGGGCAGGCAGCGGACAATAGAATAAACCAGGAGCAACAGAGTCTTTGGGCAGGCAGCGGGCAGAGGTAAAAACCAGGAGCTAACAGAGTCTTTGGGCAGGCAGCAGGCAGAGGAATAAACCAGGGATAACAGAGTCAGGGCTGAAGCTTCAGCAGCTCCAAACACAGACCAAGAGAAAATGGCTGAAGCTTCAGACTCCAAACGCAGAGCAAGGCAAAGGAAGAACTAGCAGTCCACAGACACAAAACAGAAGGGCAAAAGCCCACACGGAAGGACTAGCAGTCCACAGACACAAAGCAGAAGGGCAAGCAGTGCCCACACAGAAGGACTGGCAGTCCACAGACACAAATAGGAGATGGGCAAGAGCCCCAGAGAAAGGTTAAGTAGCAGCGCAACAGTGCTCTCACTAACCTCACGGCCTTTTGGCATAACACTCTTACTTACTATGCAAAGGCCCTGAATGCAAGCACAGCACTTCCTTATGAAGGCTGTCACTGATGATGTCACCTACTGCAGGACAGGAGCAGGGAACACACTCACACCAAGGAGAGGCTTGGAACACATAGGAAGAACAGGCAGGACCCATCTTGGAAGCTGGCACAAAACAAGCGGGAACCATCTTAAATGCTGGCTCCTCAGAGAGGCATAGCCCACACAGGTGAGGTCTAATGAAGCAATCAGCACACAGAGACAGAGACAAGACTAACACAGAAACAGACAGAAGCCAGCATAGATGCTGACCCCCAGAAATAAGGTAAGTCTGAGGGTGGTCACGACCACAGACGTGACAGATTCTGTCCTCGTCGCCGGTACTGGCCCCACAGCCTTGCTCGACGGACAATCTAGACGAGCGCCTCCGAGCCATACTTCCGTGGATTCTGGAAGGACTGCTGCGACCTTCTGCTCCGGTACCGCCGGTGCTTACGCCTTCGGTACCGTCGAGAGATGCGGCAGTTGGCTCCCCGCCCGTGGTGAGGACTGCGACGCCGGTACCGCTTGTGGCATCAGCATCCGCTGCCACTCAGGTTGACTCCCAGTCGACGTCGCTGGAGGGAGCTTCGTCGCCAGCGGCGAGGGAGTCTTCTTCTCGACATCGCCATAGAGGACTTAGTTCCTCGGCGTCGAGACGGGCTCGGCTTCGGACTGAAGTTCGTGAACTGGTGTCCGATACCGAAGGTGAGGCCTCATGGGAGGCGGAGGAAGACCCCAGGTATTTCTCTAATGAGGAGTCTTGTGGTCTTCCTTCTGATCCCACTCCTTCGCCAGACAGAAAGCTTTCTCCCCTAAGAGTCTGTCTTTCTCGTCATTTGTCCAGGAAATGTCTACTGCCATTCCCTTCCCAGTGGTTACTGAGGATGAGCCCAGGGCTGAGGTTCTGGACTATCCTTCGCCACCTAAGGAGTCGTCCACTGTTCCCCTTCATAATGTCCTGAAGCAGACATTGATGGTGAACTGGATGAAACCCTTAAGTAATCCCACTATTCCCAAAAAGATTGAGTCCCAGTATCGGATCCACGGGGACCCAGAGTTGATAAAGACCCAGTTGCCTCAAGACTCTGGAGTTGTGGATCTGGCTCTCAAGAAAGTCAAGAGTACTAGGGATTACGCCTCGGCGCCCCCAGGGCAAGAGTCTAGGACTCTGGACTCTTTTGGGAGGAAGGCCTACCATTCTGCTATGCTCGTGTCCAAGATTCAGTCCTACCAGCTCTACACGAGCATCCACATGCGGAACAATGTGAGGCAGCTGACGGACTTGGTCGATAATCTCCCATCGGAGCAAGCCAAGCCTTTTCAGGAGGTGGTCAGGCAGCTGAAGGCGTGTCGCAAATTCCTGTCCAGGGGTGTTTGACACTTTTGATGTTGCGTCCAGGGCTGCTGCTCAAGGTATAGTGATGCGCAGACTCTCATGGCTGCGTGCCTCTGACCTGGACAATAGAGTGCAGCAGCGGATTGCGGATGCTCCTTGCCGGGGGGATAACATTTTTGGTGAGCGGGTCGAACAGGGGGTAGAACAGCTCCAACAGCGGGACATCGCATTCAACAAGCTCTCCCACTGGACGCCTTCAGCTTCTACCTCTTCAGGTAGACGTTTTTACGGGGGTCAGAAGAATGCTCCCTACGCTTACAATAAGCGTAGGTACACACCTTCTTCCCGCCAGCCTGCTCAGGCTAAGCCCCAGCGCGCTCGTTCACGTCAACTGCGTGCACCTCAACAGGCCCCTGCAGCTCCCCAGCAAAAGCAAGGGACGGGCTTTTGACTGGCGCCAGGCGAGCATAGCCGAAATAAAAGTGTCTGTGCCGGGCAATCTGCCGGTAGGAGGAGGTTAAAGTTTTTTTCACCAAAGGTGGCCTCTTGTAACCTCCGACCAGTGGGTTCTCCAAATAGTCCGGCTAGGATACTCCCTCAATTTGATCTCCAAACCTCCAAATTGCCCACGGGAGCTCAGTCCTTCAGCTTCCAGCACAGGCAGGTACTTGCAGAGCAACTCTCCGCCCTTCTCAGCGCCAATGCGGTCGAGCCCGTGCCACCGGGGCAGGAAGGGCTGGGATTCTATTCCAGGTACTTCCTTGTGGAAAAGAAAACAGGGGGGATGCGTCCCATCCTAGACCTAAGGGCCCTGAACAAATATCTGGTCCGAGAATAGTTCAGGATGCTTTTCCTGGGCACCCTTCTTCCCATGATTCAGAAAAACAATTGGCTATGCTCTCTGGACTTAAAGGATGCTTATACTCACATTACGATACTGCCAGCTCAAAGACAGTATCTTCAATTCCGTCTGGGAACACAGCATTTTCAGTACTGTGTGCTACCCTTTGGTCTCGCCTCTGCGCCCAGGGTGTTCACAAAATGCCTGGCAGTCGTGGCGGCATCTCTACGCAGGCTGGGAGTGCATGTGTTCCCTTATCTGGACGATTGGCTGGTAAAGAACACCTCAGAGGCAGGAGCTCTACAGTAGAGAGCTGCACGGGAACGGGGTTTGCGGGAATCCCGTGGAACCCGCAGGGACGGAAGCAGTTCTGTGGGTTTCCGGGCGGGGACGGAAGCAGTTCTGTGGGGTTCCCGCGAGGACAGAAGCATTTCCTATGGGGTTCCCGTGGAAATGTAAGCTACACCTGCACCAGCTTCTCATCTACCGAGTACCAAGTTCTTTGACTGCTGTCTCCTCCTCCTCCTTCTCCTCTTCCTCTTCCTACTTTAACAGCACAAATGTGGAAAATTTTCCATTAAGGAGGTGGTAGAGACACAAATGATGATGGAATTCAAAAAGGCATGGGATGAACACAGAGGATCTCTAATTAGAAAATGGAAGTTATTAAAAACCTAACCTTAAATGGCTGCATGTGTGTGGATGTGTGAAGTAATGCTTACATGGCGACTCTGGCTGTGATTAACTAGGACCAATACCGAGCAGCTTTGTATGGTCTGTGTCTAATATATGGAAGTCTGGTTTAGGATGGGCTGGAACGGGCTTAGACAGCAACTTCAGTGGCTGGAACATAAGGACAGTTCTGGACAGATTTTTACGATCTGTGTCCCACAAATGAGAAGACGCATAGACTGGAGTGGGCTTCAACGACAACTCCAGCAGTTGGAACATAAGGATAGGGCCAGATAGACTTCTATGGTCTTTGTTCCAGAAACACAAAAGAAAGACCATAATCAAGTATATAATATCACATTCGTTGATTTAATCATGAATTGATAATGAGTGTGACTATTGGGCAGACTGGATGGACCATTCAGGTCTTTATTTGCTGTCACTTACTATGTTACAATTAATCCTCTTTCCTCCCGGGCTGATGAGCAGACCTCAGCTCTGACAAAGGCATGAGCATCAGATGTCACCTGACCTACTGGCACGTGCATGTGGTGACCTCTCAGCATACAGCGCCAGTAAATCAGAGACAAATCTTACATGTGCACACCAGAGTGTTCCAAATTTCAGCTTCCATTCCTTCCTTGCCTACAGTGCTGTAGCTCAAATCCAGAGAGAGACTGAGGGAGCTGACTGGAATTTTCTTTTATGTACCATTAAATTCTTACAGTGATGGGTGGGGATGGGTTAAATTCTTGTGGGGACGGGTTGGGATGAGTTACATTTTTGCGGGGATGGATGGGGATGGGTAAGATTCCAATGGGGACGGGTGGGGACGGGTAAGATTCCAGCAGGGACAGGCGGGGATGGGTAAGATTTCTGTCCCCATGCAACTCTCTACTCTACAGTCCATGCAGATGACTATTCAACTCCTGCAGCTTCTAGGGTTTGTGATAAATTATCCAAAGTCCCATCTTCTTCCAGTACAAAGACTCGAATTTATAGGAGCTCTGCTAGACTCCCAGACTGTTCATGCCTACCTTCTTGTGACGAGGACAGACAATCTTCTAGCCCTTGTCTCCTGGGTACGAGCATCTCAGCAGATCACAGCTCGGCAGATGTTGAGATTGCTCGGCCACATGGCCTCCACAGTTCATGTGACTCCCATGGCCCGTCTTCACATGCGATCAGCTCAATGGACCCTAGCTTCCCAGTGGTTTCAAGCTGCAGGAAATCTAGAAGATGTGATCCAGCTGTTCACGAGTTTTCTCACCTCCCTCCATTGGTGGACAATAAGCTCCAATTTGACCCTGGGACGTCCCTTTCAAATTCCTCAGCCACAAAAAGCGCTGACGACGGATGCGTCTCTCCTAGGGTGGGGAGCTCATGTCGATGGGCTTCACATTCAAGGGAGTTGGTCCCTCCAGGAAACAGGTTTTCAGATCAATCTCCTGGAGTTGCGAGCGGTCTGGAACGCGCTAAAGGCTTTCAGAGATCGGCTGTCTCATCAAATTATTCAAATTCAGACAGACAATCAGGTTGCTATGTACTACATCAACAAGCAGGGGGAGCACCGGATCTCGCCCCCATGTCAGGAAGCTGTCAGGATGTGGCTTTGGGCTCGCCAGCACGGCATGTTTCTCCAAGCCACGTATCTGGCAGGCGTAAACAACAGTCTGGCTGACAGGTTGAGCAGGATAATGCAACCTCACGAGTGGTCTCTCAACTCAAGAGTAGTACGCAAGGTCTTTCAAGCATGGGGCACCCCCTTAGTAGATCTTTTTGCCACTCAGGTCAACCACAAGGCCCCTCAGTTCTGGTCCAGACTTCAGGCCCACGACAGACTAGCGTCAGATGCCTTTCTCCTTCATTGGGGGAAGGGCCTCCTGTACTCATATCCTCCCATACCCTTGGTAGGGAAGACTTTGCTGAAACTCAAGCAGGATCGTGGAACCATGATTCTGATCGCTCCCTTCTGGCCGCGTCAGATCTGGTTCCCTCTTCTTCTGGAGTTGTGCTCCGAAGAACCGTGGAGATTGGAGTGTTTTCCAACCCTCATCACTCAGAACGAGGGGGCACTTCTGCATCCCAACCTCCAGTCCCTGGCTCTCACGACCTGGATGTTGAGAGTATAGACTTTGCCTCCTTGGGTCTTTCTGAGGGTGTCTCCCGAGTCTTGCTTGCTTCCAGAAAAGATTCCATGAAGAGGTGTTATTCTTTCAAGTGGAAGAGGTTTGCCGTCTGGTATGACAGCAACGCCCTAGATCCTTGTCCGAGTCTGGTCTCAAGACCAACTCTGTAAGGGTTCACCTTAGCGCAATTAGTGCTTTTCATTATCGTGTAGATGGTAAGCCTATCTCGGGACAGCCTTTAGTTGTTCACTTCATTAGAGGTTTGCTTTTGTCAAAGCCCCCTATCAAGCCTCCTACAGTGTCATGGGATCTCAGTGTCGTTCTCACCCAGCTGATGAAACCTCCTTTTGAGCCACTGGATTCCTGCCATCTGAAGTACTTGACTTGGAAGGTTATTTTCTTGGTGGCAGTTACTTCAGCTCGTAGAGTCAGTGAGCTTCAAGCCTTAATAGCTCATGCTCCTTGTACTAAATTTCATCATAACAGAGTAGTCCTCCACACTCACCCTAAGTTCTTGCCAAAGGTGGTGTCAGAGTTCCATCTGAACCAGTCAGTTGTGTTGCCAACATTCTTTCCCCGTCCTCATACCCGCCCTGCTGAACGTCAGTTGCACACATTGGACTGCAATCGAGCATTGGCCTTCTATCTGGAGCGGACAAGCACATTCAGACAGTCCGCCCAAATGTTTGTTTCTTTTGATCTCAACAGAAGGGGAGTGTCTGTTGGGAAACGCACCATCTCCAATTGGCTAGCAGATTGCATTTCCTTCACTTACGCCCAAGCTGGGCTGACTCTTGAGGGTCATGTCACGGCTCATAGTGTTAGAGCCATGGCAGCGTCAGTGGCCCACTTAAAGTCAGCCACTATTGAAGAGATTTGCAAGGCTGCGACGTAATCTTCTGTCCACACATTCACATCTCATTACTGCCTACAGCAGGATACCCGACGCGACAGTCTGTTCGGGCAGTCGGTGTTGCAGTATCTGTTTGGGGTTTAGAATCCAACTCCACCCCCCTAGGCCCAGTTTTATTCTGTTCCAGGCTGCACTCTCAGTTAGTTGGTTCTGTTTAGGTCAATCTCAGTTATGTCCTCGCCGTTGCGAGGCACAATTGACCTCTGTTTGTTGTTTTGAGTGAGCCTGGGTGCTAGGGATACCCCAATCATGAAAACAAGCAGCCTGCTTGTCCTCGGAGAAAGCGAAGTTACTTTCCTGTAGCAGGTATTCTCCGAGGACAGCAGGCTGATTGTTCTCACAAACCCGCCCTCCTCCCCTTTGGAGTTGTGTCTTCCCTTGTCTTTTGCTTTCTACTGGACTGAGGAGCACGCTCGCGCTACGGGTAGGAAGAAGGTCGTGCATGCGCGGTTCGCGCATGTCCACACAGGGGCTAGAAAACTTAGTTGCTAGGAAGATCTTCCGATCTGGGGCTGCCGTCGGACGTCACCCAATCATGAGAACAATCAGCCTGCTGTCCTCGGAGAATACCTGCTACAGGTAAGTAACTTCGCTTTACTGTCCTTGAAGAGTGGAGGAGTAGCCTAATGGTTAGTGCAGCAGGCTTTGATCCTGGTAACCTGGGTTCAATTCCTACTGGCGCTCCTTGTGAACTTCAGTAAGTCACTTAACCCTCTATTGCTACAGATAGGAAAACATGATTTTTGGATGAATCAAGATGGCGTCAGGAACGGTAGTGTGGACTTTAGCTCCTGAGACTTGACTTTGCCCTGGCGAGAGGACTTTTCTTCCCAATTTTAGGATAGGGAAGAGAAAGGGGAAGAGGGTAGCTTCTTCCTCTGTGGTTCCGCCGCCAATGCCCACCACCCGCCAGATGACTTTGGAGAGCTTTGGAGTGGGAGCCCTTGGGGATCAGATGCCCACCTCGATTGAATCGCCCTCCTCAGGCGTAGAGCGCAGCATTGAGGGAGTGACGTTAAGTCCTCCCTCCTACACAGCTCCTCCGCAACCCGGAGGTGATTTGTTGCCTGTGGGGTCACGGCAGCTTGAGGCCTTGGAAATGGTCAGGCCTTTAGCGCCCGTGGAAGGAGGGCCTATGGGCACTTCAACCCCGGTAAAGAAACATCAGAGCAGGAGCAAGTGCAGTACACTGCTCCTATTACCCGGGAGATTGCAACCGTGAGTATCGGAAGATTATTGAGACCTGCAGTGGTGACTATGAACACACTATGGGACGCTATTCAGGGCATGAACAACATATTGCTTTTGATGAATACTTCTGTTAAAGGTGAAATAATGGAATTAAAAAAGACTAATCAAAAACTGACCATACTCAAGAACAGAGTGCAAAAACCACTAAGATAGAAGGAGAAGTTGAAAAATTACAGAATCTCACTGCGGCTTTAATCAAAGAAAGAGAAATCCAGGATAGAAAGTTAGAACACCTTGAAAATAATGGGTTTAGGAATAACTTGAGATTTTCGAATTTTCCAAAATCGCCTCTAATTACCGCTGTGGATGTGCTGAAGAAGTACTTTGGTGATATATTGCGGATTCCAGTGGAGGGATATCCCCCCATAACGAGGGCCCAATATATAACAGGGATACCTAGATTATCTAAAGAGCAACCTCAAACTGCTCCTAATTCTAATCTAAATCTGACAGAATTCTTGAAGAGTTCGCTTGAACTTATTACTGAAAGAACGACATTATTGGTAACTTTTGCTCTTGAACCAGACAGGAACAACATTCTTCGGTCATATTTTCGCCATATAAATGATTCCTTCGTGGGACAAAAGATACAGGTTTTTCCTGGTATGGCACGAAGTACACAAAAGAGGAGAAAAGAATTCTTGATGTATAAATCAAGAGTTCTTAAAATAGGTGGAACTTTTTTGTTGAAATTTCCCTGTAAATGTTTTGTCTCTTTTGAATTGGCAAACTATGTTTTTTTCACTCCCAAGAAATTGTTAGAATGTATTGAATCAAAAGAAATGGTCGGACCGCCTATGAATGCGCCTCCCTAGTTAAGAATGCTGTTATATCGGCTGTGAACATCCGATCTATCTCTACCGTTGTATGTAATTAATTTAATTTACTATATATTTCCACTTAAAATATTTTCTTAGTTTCTTGATTCACATTAGTACATAAGTACATAAGTAGTGCCATACTGGGAAAGACCAAAGGTCCATCTAGCCCAGCATCCTGTCACCGACAGTGGCCAAACCAGGTCAAGGGCACCTGGCACGCTCCCCAAACGTAAAAACATTCCAGACAAGTTATACCTAAAAATGCGGAATTTTTCCAAGTCCATTTAATAGCGGTCTATGGACTTGTCCTTTAGGAATCTATCTAACCCCTTTTTAAACTCCGTCAAGCTAACCGCCCATACCACGTTCTCCGGCAACGAATTCCAGAGTCTAATTACACGTTGGGTGAAGAAAAATTTTCTCCGATTCGTTTTAAATTTACCACACTGTAGCTTCAACTCATGCCCTCTAGTCCTAGTATTTTTGGATAGCGTGAACAGTCGCTTCACATCCACCCGATCCATTCCACTCATTATTTTATACACTTCTATCATATCTCCCCTCAGCCGTCTCTTCTCCAAGCTGAAAAGCCCTAGCCTTCTCAGCCTCTCTTCATAGGAAAGTCGTCCCATCCCCTCTATCATTTTCGTCGCCCTTCGCTGTACCTTTTCCAATTCTACTATATCTTTTTTGAGATACGGAGACCAGTACTGAACACAATACTCCAGGTGCGGTCGCACCATGGAGCGATACAACGGCATTATAACATCCGCACACCTGGACTCCATACCCTTCCTAATAACACCCAACATTCTATTCGCTTTCCTAGCCACAGCAGCACACTGAGCAGAAGGTTTCAGCGTATCATCGACGACGACACCCAGATCCCTTTCTTGATCCGTAACTCCTAACGCGGAACCTTGCAAGACGTAGCTATAATTCGGGTTCCTCTTACCCACATGCATCACTTTGCACTTGTCAACATTGAACTTCATCTGCCACTTGCACGCCCATTCTCCCAGTCTCGCAAGGTCCTCCTGTAATCGTTCACATTCCTCCTGCGACTTGACGACCCTGAATAATTTTGTGTCATCGGCGAATTTAATTACCTCACTAGTTATTCCCATCTCTAGGTCATTTATAAATACATTAAAAAGCAACGGACCCAGCACAGACCCCTGCGGGACCCCACTAACTACCCTCCTCCACTGAGAATACTGCCACGCAATCCTACTCTCTGCTTCCTATCTTTCAACCAGTTCTTAATCCATAATAATACCCTACCTCCGATTCCATGACTCTGCAATTTCTTCAGGAGTCTTTCGTGCGGCACTTTGTCAAACGCCTTCTGAAAATCCAGATATACAATATCAACCGGCTCCCCATTGTCCACATGTTTGCTTACCCCCTCAAAAAAATGCATTAGATTGGTGAGGCAAGACTTCCCTTCACTAAATCCGTGCTGACTTTGTCTCATCAGTCCATGTTTTTGTATATGCTCTGCAATTTTATTCTTAATAATAGCCTCCACCATCTTGCCCGGCACCGACGTCAGACTCACCGGTCTATAATTTCCCGGATCTCCTCTGGAACCCTTCTTAAAAATCGGAGTAACATTGGCTACCCTCCAGTCTTCCGGTACTACACTCGATTTTAGGGACAGATTGCATATTTCTAACAGTAGCTTCGCAAGTTCATTTTTTAGTTCTATTAATACTCTGGGATGAATACCATCAGGTCCTGGTGATTTACTACTCTTCAGCTTGCTGAACTGACCCATTACATCCTCCAAGGTTACAGAGAATTTTTTTAGTTTCTCCGACTCCCCCGCTTCAAATATTCTTTCCGGCACCGGTGTCCCCCCCAAATCCTCCTCGGTGAAGACCGAAGCAAAGAATTCATTTAATTTCTCCGCTACGGCTTTGTCCTCCTTGATCGCCCCTTTAACACCATTTTCGTCCAGCGGCCCAACCGATTCTTTGGCCGGTTTCCTGCTTTTAATGTATCTAAAAAAAATTTTACTATGTATTTTTGCTTCCAACGCTAATTTCTTCTCAAAGTCCTTTTTTGCCCTCCTTATCTCCGCTTTGCATTTGGCTTGGCATTCCTTATGATCTATCCTGTTACTTTCAGTTGGTTCTCTTCTCCACTTTCTGAAGGATTGTTTTTTGGCTCTAATGATTTCCTTTATCTTACTGTTTAGCCACGCCGGCTGACGTTTAGTCTTTTTTCCCTTTTTTCTAATACGTGGAATATATTTGTCCTGAACCTCCAGGATGGTGTTTTTAAACAGCATCCACGCCTGATGCAAGTTTTTTACTCTGCGAGCTGCTCCTTTCAGTCTTTTTTTCACCATTTTTCTCATTTTGTCGTAATCACCTTTTCTATAGTTAAACGCTAGCGTACTTGATTTCCTAGTTTCACTTCCTTCAATGCCAATATCAAAACCGATCATATTATGATCACTGTTATCAAGCGGCCCTCGTATCGTTACCCCCTGCACTAGATCATGAGCACCACTAAGGACTAAGTCTAGTATTTTTCCTTCTCTTGTCGGCTCCTGAACTAGCTGTTCCATGAAGTTGTCCTTGATTTCATCAAGAAATCTTATGTCCCTTGCGTGTACAGATGTTACATTAACCCAGTCTATATGCGGGTAATTGAAATCCCCCATTATTATTGTGTTGCCCAGTTTGTTTGCGTCCCTGATTTCCTTTAACATTTCCGCATCCGTCTGTTCGTCCTGGCCAGGCGGACGGTAGTACACTCCTATCACTATCCTTTTCCCCTTTGCACATGGAATTTCAATCCACAGTGATTCCAAGGAGTGTTTTGTTTCCTGCAGAATTTTCAATCTATTTGATTCAAGGCTCTCGTTAATATACAATGCTACCCCTCCACCAATCCGATTCACCCTATCACTACGATATAATTTGTACCCCGGTATGACAGTGTCCCACTGGTTATCCTCCTTCCACCAGGTCTCAGAGATGCCTATTATATCTAATTTTTCATTTAGTGCAATATATTCCAACTCCCCCATCTTATTTCTTAGGCTCCTGGCATTCGCATATAGACATTTCAAACTATGTTTGTTGTTCCTAAGTACATCATGCTTAGTACTTGACAGTATTAATTGGCAATCTTTTGTCTGATTTTTATTGTTATTTAAAGATACCCGATCTACTACAATCTCTTTTGCAACCTCACTATGATGGACAAAGTTAAGATCATGATTCCCATATTATATTATTGTGATATAAGATATTATATTGCCTTTTACTTTATTATTTCTGATATTGCCAATACATTTATGTTTGTAGATATAAATGTAAAATTTAATAAATAAATAATAAAAAGAAAAACATGATTTTGAGCCCTCTAGGGACAGAGAAAAGTACCTGCATATAATGTGTACAGCATTGCATACGTCTAGTAACGCTATAGAAATGATTAGTACCGTGTTTCCCCGAAAAAAGGACCTACCCCGAAAATAAGACCTACCGGGGTTTTCCTGCAAATTTAAAATATAAGACATCCCCCCAAAAGTAAGACCTACCAAACTTTTTTTTTAAGCAGGGCCGCCAAGAGCCACCCGAGGTTGTCGGGCCCCCCCTCAGTCGCTCCCAGAACTAATCTGAAGCTCCTTTCACCTTCGCAAGTTTGGATTCAGAGCAGCAAGCAGCAGCAGGGCAGACCTCTCCTTCCTTCATTGCCCCGCCCTCACCTGACGTTATGTTACGTCAGGTGAGGGCGGGACACGGAAGGAAGGAGAGGTCTGCCATGCTGCTGCTCCGAATCCGAACTTGCGAAGGTGAAAGGAGCTTCAGGTTAGTTCCAGGAGCGACGGAGGTAGGGGGGCGACCTCGGGTGGTGGTGGTGGGGGGGCGACCTCGGGTGGGGGTGGTGGGGGGGCGACCTCGGGTGGGGGTGGGGCGACCGATGTTTCTCAGAAAATAAGACCTAGCGCGTTTTGGGGAGGAAAAATAAATATAAGACAGTGTCTTATTTTCGGGGAAACACGGTAGTAGTAGCTTTTTCAGTTTCAAGGCCTGCCCTTCAGTGTGGACATAGCACCAAGAACTTTCTTAAAGATGATGATTGTGGTATCAGCCACTCTTCAGAAAAATGGTTTCTTGGATCACACTTAGCTCAATGATTGGCTGATTTAGGCAAGGTCTTACACCAAGAGCAAGATGGCAATGACTCAAGGGATTAGGGGCTCATCTCCTATAGGAGTTGAGTAACCAACTTTATCAAGAGCAGGTTGGTACCAACTCAGTCTTTTGAATATCTGGGGGTTCTCTTCAATAGAAAGGAGGACAAAGTGTTCTTGACAGAAATCTGGAAGTTGCAGGAGTAGGTACGCAATTTTCTGGAGTCCCTTGTCCCAGAGCATTTGATTTTCTCCAGGTTTTGAGGTTAGTGTGGCAGCACTGGACCTGGTACTGTAGGTTCAGACTCTGTAAAAGCTGCTGCTCTCTCAATGGTTAGCCAGTTTGCAAAGTCGTGGTTAAGGCTTCCCTTTCTTTTCTTTTTTTTTATGATTTTGCTAATTTACATCCATATCATTACAAATGTAGGAAATACAATTAGAGGATTATTATCTCACAAAATTAAACTTATATTCTTTTAACATTGACCACTATTATTGGGACAAGATACTAGGAAAATAAAGTACAAAAGAAAGATAATTATCATTCAATAAGATTCGAAAAGGGAAAACACAGATACCCGCTAGCTGATGTTACCAGCATAATATTCTGTGGGAAGCATCAGGTAGAAGTGCCACTCTTGCCCTCTTCTTTGGAAATTGCATATTTTTGCATTTTCTTCGGGTCAAGAAATACATAGTTTACTTCATCAAAACACACAAAACATCTGCAAGGATATTTTAATACATATGTTCCACCTAGGGCGAGTATTCTTGGTTTTAACACCATAAATTTTCACCTTCTTTTTTGTGTTTCTTTATTCAGATCAGGAGATATTTGAATCTTGGTTCCAAAGAATTGTGCATTCATAAGTCTAAAATATAAACAAAAGATATTATTTCTGTCTGGCTCAAGTGCAAAAGTCATTAGGAGGGTTGTACGTTGGGTTATCACCTCTAATGAACTTTCCAAGAACTCAGTAAGATTTAGTCCAGGTTCAGGTTCCAAGAGCTGATTTCTAATTCCAGTTATATATTGAGCTCTAACAATGGGTGGAAAACCCTCCATCAGAACTCCTAAGATTTCTCCAAAATATTTTTTTAACATATCAATTGCAGGAATCAAAGGTGACTTTGGAAAATTAAGAAATCTTAAATTATTCCTCCTCCCTTGGTTATCAAGATATTCCAGCTTCCTCACCAGAATATCCTTGTCTTTAATCATTGTTCCTGTTAAGTTCTGTAGTTTTTTTAATCTCTCCTAATAATTCAGTTTTTCCTTCATTTTCTTGTACTCTCTCAAAGAATCTGGACCTTGTTTTAGACCTATAACTTCTTCTTTAATTGAATTTGTTACCTGGATAAGGGTTGTATTCATTCCTTGAATAGCATCCCAGTGTCTCCAACATTATTACAGCAGGTTTCAATTGGCCTCCAGTCCCCTTGGAAGCAGCCTCCAGATCAGGAAGAAGTACAGGGCTATCAACCCTTGTACTTCTAGATATTAACATCTCCGGGGTTGAGGTAACGGCAGGGCCTCCTCCAGCTACTTGGGCAAACGACTCTTCGGTCAGTAGCTCTAGCTGTACCTCCACCGGTAACAAATTGCTTCCGGGTCGTGGGGGGGGGGGGGGGGGGCTGTATTTTGAGGCGGGCTTAACGAAGCCGCCTCAATGCTGCGATCCGTCTCACCTGCATCGGATCCCATCAACTTGGGCGTCTGTGCTTTCAATGCTTGAACACCGAAACTTTCCAGCATCTGTTGCCAAGGAGCCAGTCTTCCAGGATCAGAGGAGGGTTGTACGGTTGTACCTTGGTTTTCCCCTTCCTCTTTCCCATGGAACCTCCAGAGAAAGAGTGCTGCTTCTTCAGGTACGTCTGCTGAGGGTCGGGAGCTCAAGTTCACGTGACCTTTCTAGGCGCCATCTTGTCCCCTTTTAGGCGCCATCTTGTCCCCTAAGGCTTCCCTTTCAATAATGAGCTGGCTGGCATGGTGGCTGGATAGAGCAAAGTTGGCAGTAAGTGTATAGCTGAAGACAATGGACTGGTTGCTTATGGTTTATTAACTTAATATACTGCCTTTCGTAAATGGGGCCATATCACCAATGTATGGGGTTATAGAAACAGGGCTGCTCCCCTATTCTCTGGGTGTCCACTGTGACCTAGTCCAGTAGTGGCAAGCAGCATGGGTCCTGTGAGTCAGGCCCTGCCCCCCCCCCCTCCTTGTGGGCTTTCCGTTAGACAAGAAACCCCATTCAATGTTATCTATGAGTGCACACTGGCCTTGTGCTGACTGCTGCTAATATCACCACCACTGCTGCTGCTGCTGTCTTCATGTTTAGGACAGATGGGAGAAGGAGGAGTGGATGAGAGAGTCGGGTGGAGTGGGGGTCTGCTATTTTGTTTTCATCACCATCCTGGGTTATATGAATTTTTAAGTGTTAAAATGGGGTCATATTAGATAAAAGTTTGGAAGCACTGCCATATGCAATGTTGTGAATGCTTTTAAAATAATACACTGTTACGATTATCTTGTTTTATTTGCTTGTTTGTCATATGACAGAGTAAGCACAGTTGGTCTCTAGGGATGATGACTTTCAGTTCTGTGCATATTGGGCAACCCATATTAAGTTTTTCTGAAAGGAAGCTTACATCTGTCACGGATGCAGGATGGTGAGCTCATGAGCCGTAGCTGGAGCTGCAGCACACAAGTCCCTTGGGCAGGCACAGGACAGGAGTTAGAGCAAGATCTAAGGCAGGACTGGGCAAAGCAAGACCAGGCTTGACAGGACTACTCTGAACAAGGTAGGGCTGGACAAGGTTGAGTAAGACAAGGCTAGACAGGACAAGGACCAGACTGACAAGGCAAGACTACACAGGGCTGAGCAAGGCAAGGCTTGACAGGACAGGGCATGAAAGACAAGACACAGACCAGATCCAGACAAGGCAAGGAAGACAAGGCAACAGGGCGATAACTGGATCCCAGATAAGACAAGACATGGAACTAGGCTAAAACTGGGTCCAGATAGGCAAGGCGAGAACTGGATCCGGACGGGACTGGACAAGGCAACAAGTATGACAGACAAGGCAGGGACTAGACATTAAAGTCCCAAATGAGGCAATGGAGGGTTAAGTGATCTGCCCAGGGTCACAAGGATCTACGGTGGGATTGAACCCAGTTCCCCAGGATCTCACCCCATCACCCACCATTAGGCTTCTTCTCCATGGGGAAGCCACTGCTTGCTCTGGGATCGGTAACATGGAATGTTGCTACTATTTTTGGATTTCTGCCAGGTACTTGTGACCTGGATTGGCCACTGTTGGAAGCAGGATACTGGGCTAAATGAACCATTGATCTGATCCAGTATGGCTATTCTTGTGTTATGTTCTTATGTACTCTGGAATAAGTGGATTTTCTCAGTGGTGGGTACTGAGTTATGGAACTCTCTCCCATTGGAACTGCAACTGGAACAAGAGTATTTAAAGTTCTGAGAGCACCTAAAGGCTTTTTTTTGCCAACAGACAGGTAAGGATGACAAGTTAGGATCTGGTTGGTTCAGGAAAGAGGGAGACTGGATTTTAGTTGTTTTATATTTTAGTTTTACTTTGCATTTGTTTTGTAATTTTTATTATTTTTTTGTTTTTACTTAGTTTTTTAACTATATGTAAACTTCATTGATCATCTTTTGATGGAAGGCAGTACAGAAAAACGTAGATAATCACAGAGCTGCCTTTTCATTATACATGAGGCTATGTTCATGGATATTATTTGCACCCAATTATAGACTCGCATGGTTTTTCTATTTCTGCTTAGGTATTGTGCATTCTTTCTTCAAATCAGAAAGACTGCTATGATGCAATTAAAAAGTTCCTGAATTTTGATCGACCCACCCCAAGCCAGTGTGTCACAGTCCGCACTTTGAGCCGACAGCAGATGCTGATGAGTGTTGCCACAAAAATTGCGATGCAAATAATCTGTAAAATTGGAGGAGAGCTGTGGGCAGTAGAAATTCCTGTAAGTAATCCCTATTAGAAATATCATTGTTGCAATTTGAAATTTAGGGAAACAGGGTTTTTTTTTCACTTTTGCATTACAGAATAGCATTATTATTGTTAGTTCCTAAATTGTGAGCAGAAGCCTGTACCTCTTTCCATGCATCTTTAGTCATTATCACATTGATGGCATGCCCTTATACTTTTGAACAATCTCTTCCGACAGTCTTAATTTCATGTTATAGGCTTTTAAATTCATATTAGGCCAATATTCAGATAAAGCTGAGCACTAAAATTTGAGAACCTAAAACTGTGGGCAAAAAATGGTGCCTGACTTATTTTAGGCTCCTCGATTTAGGGCAGTTCTTGATATTCTCAAGTTAAGCCCAGAAATGAATGTGTAACTTTATTCCACTGACCTGGCCTACCTACATTATAGACACACACATCTGGTGCTCAGCAAGGAAGAATTTTTATTTTGGCAGATTTAGGCACCTAGATCATTTGAATATTGGCCTGTATACTGTGTATTGTGTTTGCCGAGGTGATGTGTTGAGCCTTCTAATGTATTTGTCACTTGACATCATTGAGGGGTAGTAGACGTGGAGGGGCATAATCGAACGGCCAGCGATCTATGTTGGCGGCGGCGCTACAGCTGGCCGGAACCGTATTATCGAAAAAGATGGCCGGCCATCTTTTTTGTCGATAAGATGGTTTAGCCCGGCCAAATGCCGTGGAGTTTGCCGGGTTTGAGATGGCCGGGTTTGTTTTTCAGCGATAATGGAAAGTTATGTCGGCCATCTCAAACCCCGGCCAAATTCAAGGCATTTGGCCGTGGGAGGAGCCAGCATTTTTAGTGCACTGGCCCCCCTGACATGCCAGGACACCAACCAGCCACCCTAGGGGTCACTGCGGTGGACTTCAGAAAAGCTCCCATGTGCATAGCTCCCTTACTTTGGGAGCTGAGCCCCCCAAACCCTCTACCCACAAATGTACTGCACCCACTAAATTTGCTCCAGGGACCTGCATACAGCCTCTAGGACTTATTGCTGCTGTATAACTGTGGCACACCAGTTCACACCTGAAGACTAATCTCTCTGAAAAAGTCCTTTCTTGAAATAAGCACGTTTACTCACAGTTAACTGCAGATCAGAGGTTGTGCCCCACTGGCAAAGAGTCCCCTGGTACTAAGATTAGCAGTAGGTCAGAGCTGGCACAATGGTGTACAATGCCCTCTTTCAGCACCATTCAAGGTAAGAACTACGTTCTCTAACGTGGGTAACACAGGAAAGGGAACTAAAACTGGCTTACAAAAATGGCCACTACCGCATGGACTACAACAGGAAACAAAACAGGGCACACTCTGACCCAGTTAGCAGGGGGGAAAAGCACCATGGGAGTAGAGCCCAGTACCCTACACCCACCACAATGCATTGCTAATGTGACTCTGCAGGGCATCTAACAAAAAAGGTGTCACACTCACCCGAGAGCCACATCGTAACCAGGGAAAGGCTGTCAGAGGATACAACACATTCTGCTGTTATGGAGGTGGGTACGGCATTTGAGGCTGGCATACAGGCTAGCAAAAAAGGTTTTTAGTTTTATTTTTTTAGTATGGAAGGGGGTTGGTGACCACTGGGGGAGTATGGGGAGGTCATCCCCGAATCCTTCCGGTGGTCATCTGGTCAGTTGGGGCACCTTTTTGAGGCTTGGTCGTGAAAATAAAAGGACCGAGTAAACCTGGCGAAATACTGCTTAACGCCGCTTTTTTTTCCATTATCGGTGAGCCGGCCATCTGGTAGCCACGCCCATGTCCCGCCTTCGCTAATCTACCGACACGCCCCCTTGACCTTTCGCCGGCGAAGCAACGGGAAAGCGGCGATGCTGTCAAAAATGCCGCTTTCGATTATACCGATTTTGCCGCTTTTAAGAAATCGCCGGCCATCTCTCGATTTGTGTCGGAAGATGGCCGGCGATCACTTTAGATTATAAGTTGGATAGGCTTTCACTTAGATCAGAGATTCCTGGTTAATGGGATTATAGCCTCTGATTTGTTGTTCTGTTTGTTAAGACCAGTCTTCTTCACAATCAAACCCGATTCTTCGCATTATAAACCTAGAAGTTCAATATTCAAAGCGATTTAATCAAAGAGGAGGCTCTCCTGCCCAGTTAAATCACTTGTGCCTGCCTATCCACTGATATTCAGTGGCACTTAACTGAACAGTACCACTGAACATAGAGTTAGTGCTGGGGCAGACTGTGGGCAGAGCCAGTACTTAACCAGTTAGCAGGAATATTCTGAATATTAGCTAGTGCTCAGTTAACTTCCGACTGGCCACTGTTACCAGATTATCAATGTCGTAGCATAGGCATGATCTAGCAGTGACTGTCCAGGCTTAATTTAGCCTGTGGCAGTCAGGGGCTTAAAAACTACTAGCAATTCTGAAAATAACATTTGCATTGGATAATCAGTGGACTCTAGCATAGTCGTAACTTTTAAAAGACCAACAAAGGGGAAGGAGAGGTCACTTAACACCTTAGAAGAGACAACAGCATTTGTATTGATCTCTGTTCCTTTTGCTCAGATCACTAGTTTAATTTTGATTTTAGGCAGAGTTATTAAAACATCAGCATATCTAAAGCAGTGTTCAAGTGATCCAACATGAATATGTGGGAAGACAAGGCTAATAAATCTAAATTTTCAAAAACTGAAATGGGCCGATCCAAGATGGCCGCAACTCGCTAAGTAGCTGCGAGTCTCGATCTCTTTACTAAAAATAAAATTGCCTAAATGGAGAGGGAGACTAGCAGTCAGAGCTTCCCCGCTAACTCCCTCCTTACCTGGTCCTTTAGATCGCTATCTGAGGCCGCAGGGAGTTCTTCATGAAAGCGTTATCAATAGAAATCAAACAAAATAAAACATGGAAAAGAAAATAAGATGATACCTTTTTTATTGGACATAACTTAATACATTTCTTGATTAGCTTTCGAAGGTTGCCCTTCTTCCTCTTCAAGAAAGCGGAATGCTGCCAGTGAGAGACGCCGGCGAACTGGAGATTTCGGCGTCCCCTGGCCTCGACGTCACCTTGAGCACCGCCGAGCGCACCCCTCCTCCCCAACCGCTAGGCGCCAGTTCCTACCTCGAGGATTCGACAGGGTCCACCCCGGAAGAGGGTAGGGGCCCAGAAGATCGTCGAATGGAAGCTGTTATTACACCTGGGGCCGGACTGGAGGGCAGTTCGCCCATGGAAACGCCGCGGATTGAGGAGAGAAGACCTGAGGAACAGAGTGCGACCCCTGAGCAGACTGTAAGGTTTGAAATTCCCATAGAATTCCTGGTCAAACCAAACGAGGTTACATTAGAAGCTTTGTGGGATTTAGTTTCTAACCTTGGACAGATATTCTTAAAACAAACTAATGAGGTATTGCCTAAATTAAAAACCTTGGGAAAAGACTTACAAAAGAAAGAAGAGCAGATTAAGGACTTGAACGATAAAGTTGTTAAAATGGACCAAAGAATTATGAAATTTGAAACAGTACAACCTACTATGATTAAAGATTTGACGAACCTAAGGGTTAAATTGGAAATTTTTGATAATTACACTAAAAATTATAACCTTAGATTTGTCAATTTTCCTAAACTTCAAAATGTTGCTTCCTTGGAAATGTTGAAGCGCTATATGCGCGAAATACTATTAATTCCCGAACAAAATATACCACCAATGACTATGGCTTATTATATTCCTGGGAAAGACCTGAATCAACCTGAAGCTCCGATAGATGTTTCTCTTTTGTTGGAGACCTCGGACACTGACTTAGCGACTGCAGCCACATTAGTGGCGACAGTCGCACTATTACCAGATAAGAGTTGGATCTTTCGTCTGTTTTTCCGTAATAAGGACAAACCTTTTTTAGGTTTTAAAGTATTATTATTTCCGGATGTCTCTAAGGAGACAAGACGACGGAGGAAACAATTTCTGCTCCTTAGACCTGAAATTCTGCACTTGGGGGGCACCTTTTTTTTAAGGTACCCTGCAAGTGCATAATAAAGTTTAGGGATTAAAAATATGTATTTACAGAACCTGCCCATGTGTCGGCGCTTATAGCCTCAGTGAAAGTGGAAAAGCGCTAATTATAAGAATTAACTCTGCTTAGTAGAATTTGCATATCTTGCGATATTTTTCTTTTCCCTTGTAATGTTTTTCTCCTACAGATTTCCGAAATCTTGGATCCGAATTTATGGACTTGAGTATTGTTTTCTTTTGAAAATGTGAGGAATTTTTTTTCTTCACCTTTTCTTTTTTTTCTTGATATTAGGTTTGAATATGTTATTGATAAACGGATACTTTCCTACACAAGATGTTTTCTTGTAATAAATTTAACAATATGAATAAATAAATAAATTAAAAAAAAAAAAAATCTAAATTTTCAGAGAATATTCTCCCAATGACTGTGAACAAGGCAGGCTCAGTTGCAACAAGACTGAAGAGTGGTATAATGTAAACCCCCTAGTCGTGGAGCAGGTGAATTACAACAATAATTAAAGAAATAAATATATGAGTGTCACAGTTTTAAATAGCGTTCCCAAATAAACTCCACACAACCAAGGGATTTAGCAAGAAAAGAAACATTAAAGGTTTTATTAAAGGGTAAAGTAAATAGAAACACTGGGATATGTTTCTTAAATGTTGGTACCAATTTTTACAGGTTGATGGTATTAAATAAAATTAGTGCAAGATGTTAAATGCTTTGTGATAAGTTACAAAGGAAATAAAGGCAATAACAATTTTAAAACTACAATCACAGTTATCAAGGATCATAGCTATCAAGACCCCAACTCCACATCTGCAGTAACCCAAAACATCCCACACATGTACACAGCACTAATTAGTATACTCAGATCTGATATATATATATTTTTTTTCAATTTGTGTGCACACAATAATATTACCGGTATATCAAATCTTCGCTAGCATTGCTGCTTCCTTGCGTTGGGTACCTTGGTCTTCTCCACGTCCACGTCTCCTCGGCTGTGAGGTCAGCTCACTGGTTCAGGAACTGCAGGGTACCTACTGCTCTGACTAAAAAAAAACTCAAAAAAGGAAGACCCTGACTTTCTGTGGAACTTGTGGACTAACTAAATTCAAATAAAAAGATAAGCAGGGGGAATTCCTATCTAAAACCTCCGAAAACACGACCCTTTTTTTTGTTCTGCTTTACAACCACTCCTAATCTCACTGATGGACTGCTACACTAAATCTCATAAAAGGCAAGGCAGACTCTTACATGCAGATGCTCTCAGTGCTCAGGTGCAGGCTTAGGCTGGACAGTTTTATTCCCCAGGACAGGCTTCTATCTATATTCTCCTGAGGCAGACACTTGCTGGAAGGTACTCAAAAAAAAGTTCCTTTGGAGTCTGGGCATTCGGTGCAGGGGGTGGGGTGTCTCTCTTCTCTGGACAGGCAGACAAACACACACACGGATACACAGGGTAGACTTCTCTGGTGATCCAGGGACCTTGCCACGTTGCTATTCAGCTTTGCACTGCTCCCATCCAGCTTCCCAGTGTTACAGCAAATATTCTGCACCAGCTCACTCCAAACCCCCTCTCCCCTCTCCTGTTCCTTCCTGCTTCAGTGCCCAGCCACACTCACCAGCTCTCTTTTTCTCTTCGTCCGGGTCTCATCAGTGGGTCCTCTATCAGCCTGCAGCTGTCTCTCCTTGTCTTGATTGGATCTTCTCCTCATCCAGCCTGCCCGAGCGTGTCCCTCTGCATGAGTCCGATTTCTCCTCTCAAGCCATGCTTGCAGTCTCCATTGTCCCCCGATTGCCTTCCCCTTGCCAGGCAGCCTCTGCACTGTAAAACTTCTTTGTCCCACCTCTCTGTCCCCTGGATTGGCTTGAAATTCGTGCCAATCTCAGGATCAGACTGCCTCCTGCTATCCCATTGGTCCAAATCCATGCCCTTTAGCAGATCCTGGCTCCTATTGGCTGACTTTCACTCTTTCTCTCCCCTAGCCCTCATCTCACTCTGGGCTTGCAGGCAGCCAATTGGAAGCTTTCTAACAGGTTTCCCTGTCCCTTCCACACAGATTCAAACTTGTGAAACTTTAAAAACACACATCTAGCAGCCATGGACATCTGAGTTCTTTGTACAACAGTGCTGGAGCATTTTAAACACTAAACATTTCAACTAAAAGGTGTCAGTGCTGTGCTGCCCTGAGACCTCTGTACCTCCCTGTCCTCTGCAGGATGCTCCCCTTCCCTGGAAAAAAGGGGGGGAAGACAAGGTAAAGGCTTCTTTTTTTTTCTATATTTACACTAATACTGACTTACCCCAGATTCCACAGAGAATATACACTGACTTCTTGAGTACTTTACCAGCAAAATCACCAAGAGCCTTGATTCAAAGTCGAGTATTGTGGTGAATAAATTTTGTGCTGCTAGACTCTTCAGTGCATGAGAACGAGGAGTGGATCAAAGGAGTGGGAGACCACATCAGGGACTTCAAGGATGCGCTCACCATATATGGACAGAAGATAGGTTGAAGTAGCAATAATTTGTGGCAGAGAAATAGAAGGACTTGGAAAATTGGAATCACTGGCAGAACCTCCACATTGTGCGATTACCAGAGAAACCTGAGGGCCTAAACACTACAGAGTTCCTTTTCACTTGGTTTACAGGCCTGTTGGGCTTGAATTGCAAGAATAAAAGGCTCAAAATAGAGCAGATGCATCACACATTGGCACCAATTCTGGGCCTCACTGGAGGCCATGAGCTTTTTTGTTGAGACTGCACATTTGGTGACAAAAGACATATTATGGATGCAGTCTTCAAAAGGGGAATTAGTTATCCAAGGACAATACATATGTATTTTTCAGTACAAAAAATCCACCAAAGCTACTTGGAGGTCAAACAACTGCTCAAAGACTAGAGAATGCCCTATGCACTACTGTGCCCAGCATGGTTACAGATCACAGTTGATGGGAAGACCCATTTTTGATACCCTAAATAAGGTACATTAGCACATAAATGCTATGCAGGCCTTACCTGTAAAGGAGGTCTACAACGACTGTTCAAGCCAGGCACAGTCATTCTTTGGCCCTGTTATACTGTGTAGGAAGGAAGGGGTGTAGCAGTTGTGGTGAACATCTATTAGGAGATGAGACATTGATTGCATGAGAGGATTTTATTTTATTTTTACTCTGGGTTTTTTTTTTTTTGTTTCTTTTTCTTTTGGTGCCTCATCTCCTGGCTCCTGGCCCCTACAATCTGTACAAGCTCTGTGATACTTTGGACCTAGCTGCAAGAACTGTAGGTATGAGGGGAGTTCTGAACTAGTGCTAGTAAAAGTTTTACTGGATGGAGAGTTGTCTTTGTGCAGGACCACAGACTGAAGTTTCACACTGTCTGTGACAATGCTGGGACACTCCTGTGGTTAGAGTGATGTGAGGTGCTGGCATATTGATACCAGCAGTGCTGAAGACATAAGAATAGCCGTACTGGGTCAGATCAATGGTCCATCTAGCCCAGTATCCTGTTTCCAACAGTGACCAATCTGGGTCAGAAGTACCTATCAGAAACCCAGATAGTAGCAACATTCCATGCTACCAATCCCATGGCAAGCAGTGGCTTCCCCCATGTCTGTTTCAATAGCAGACTATGTCATATGTTGAGATTTCTCAGCCACATGGCCTCAACTGTATACATTACACCCTTGGCAGCCAGCCAAGTGGTCTCTAGCTTTCCAGTGGTCCCACGGGAATCTAGCAAATGTCATCACTGTCACTCTTTCCCTCAAACAGTCTCTGTCTTGGTAGGTAACTTGCAGCAGTTTGGCCAAGGGACTACCTTTCAAAATTCCTCTGCCCCACAAGACATTAATGACAGATGTATCCAACCTGGGCTAGGGTGCTCATATAGATGGGCTGCACACCCAGTCTCAGAGGTCTTCTCAGTAGAGATTGCTCCAGATCAATCTTTTATAGGCCATTTGGAATGCCCTAAAGGCTTTCAGAAATTGGTTACTGTGTCAAATTATCCTCATTCAAACAATCAGGTTGCAATGTATTATATCAACAAGCAGGGAGGTAAGGAGTTATTCCTCCTGCTGCATGAAATAGTCGGAATGTGGCACTGGGCTACAGCCCATGAGTTGGTACTCAGAGCCACATATCTGGCAAGGAAGAACATTTGTCTGGCAGATAGACTGAGTTGGGTCATGCAGTCTCACGAGTGGTTGCTAAAAATGGGCATAGCCCAAGAGGTTTTCCAATAATGGGGAACCCCCTTGGTCAACCACCACTCACCTGAGCTACAGTGTCCCTCAGTACTGTTCCAGACTGGGATCACAGCAAACTAGCCTCAGATGCCTTTCTCCTCAACTGTGCAAAGGGTCTTCGGTGCGCGTATCCTCCAGCGCCTCTCATAGCAAAAAGTCTCCTGAACCTTAAGCAAGACAGATCTTCATAGCCTCATACTGGCCAAGGCAAATCTGGTTCCCCCTGCTCCCGGAATTAGCTTGCCAGGATCCGTGGATATTGGAATGCTTTCTGACCCTCATCAAGCAGAATGAAGGATCCCTTTTACATCCCAACCTTCAGTCCCTAGCCCTCATGGCTTGGATGTTAAGAGGCTAGAGGTACATTCCGTACACCTGCTTGAGGTCATATGGCTTCAAATGGAGAAAGTGTAATGACTGGTGTGAGGATAAGACCATAGATTCTTTTTCCTGTCCTATATAAAACTTCTGAAATATCTTCTACACCTTACTCAATCTGGTGTCAAGACCAGCTCTGTAAGGGTCCACCTCAGTGCAATTGGAGCTTATCACTGTGTAGAGGGTAAGCCCTTATTCACTTCATGAGGGGCTAGCTACTACTCAAACCTCCCATCAAGTCCTCCCTCCCCCCTCCGGTGTCATGGGATCTCAATGTTGTCCTTACCCAGCTGATGAAAGCTCCTTTCAAGCCATTTGACGCTTGTCTCATGAAGTATCTGACCTAGAAGATCCTGTTTTTGGTAGCAGTCACTTCAGGATGCAGAGTCCAAGTCCTAGTAGCTGACCCACCTTATGCAAGATTTCATCATAACAGAGTAGTTCTGCATATACATCCTAAATTCCTTCCTAAAATGGTGTTGGATTTCCACATTAACTAGTCGATTGTTCAGCCAACATTTTTTCCAAGGCCACATGCCTATCAATGTGAAAGCGCACTGCCCTCTGGACCGCAAGGGAACCTTGGCCTTCTTTCTGGAGTGGACTAAAGCCCATAGACAGTCCACCTAGCTTTTGTTTCTTTTGACCACAACAAGATGGGTGTGGTCATTTGCAAATGCACAAAATCCAATTGGCTAGCAGACTGAATCTCCTTCACTTTTACCCAATCTGGGTTGATTCTAGAGGGCATGTCATGGCTTACAATGTTTGAGCCATGGTAGTATTAATAGCCCACCTGAGAACAACCTCCACAGAGATTTTCAGAGCTGTAATGTGGTTATCAGTCCACACATTCACATCTCACTACTGCCTAAAATGGGATTCCCTATGCGACAGACGGTTTAGTCAGACAGTCCTTCAGAATTTATTTGAGGTTTAGAATCCAACTCCACCCCCTTGGGGTCTTAAGACTTTTTATTATAGTTCTCTTTTACCTTGCTCATTGCAGGCCTTCTTTCCTCTTTTTATTTCAGATAGCCTTGATAGCTGGGGTTTTCCATAAGTGTGGAGATATCGTCCTGCTTGTCCACAGAGAAAGAGAAGTTACTCCCCTCAGCAAGTGTTCTCTGAGAACAGCAGGACGAATATCCACACTGCCCTGCCCACTTCTGGGAGTTGTATTCTGTCAGCTACAGTTTTAGACTGGCTTGGTCCCGAGTGACAACAGTGGATGGGAAGGCATGTACATGCACAGTGTACTATTCTCAAAAGCTTCAAGAAGATGCTGGAGAGCGATTCCCATGCAGGGCTTTGTCAGATGATGTCACCCATCAGAGTGGATGTTCACCGTGCTGTCCTCACAGAACGCCTGCTACAGGTGAGTAACTTCACTAAATTGCAGATATATTAGTAATTTATAACTTATCTTTAAAATCAAGCCTGGTAACTGAAGATTGGAGGGTGACCAATGTGACGCCAATTTTTTAAAAGGGTTACTACCTTTACTAATCTTTCTATAAAGATACTTGGATTTATTTATTTATTTACAGCATTTATATCCCACAATTTCCCACCCATGGGCAAGCTCAATGTGGCTTACAACAATCTACATAAAAACACAGTATGTCAGGGGTCAAACAATTAATGTCCTAGAAGTATAATGGGGAAAAGGCAAAGCTAGGTAAAGTAAAAGAGAGAGAGCAGCGGTGAGTAATGTGACACCGGGGTAAGACAGATCAGAAGGTAGAGATGCCTGGCGGGAGTGATGCATACGATTTGCCAAATAGAATGATCTTGAGGCGCTTTTTGAAAGTAGGGTGATCAGTAGTAAGTTTCACCAGTTTAGACAGTTCATTCCAGAGATGAGCGCTAGAGTAGGAGAAAGTTGATGCATAGGTGCTTTTGTATTTAAGTCCATTATATACTGGGTAATGGAGGTTTAAGTACGTTCGTGAGGATCTGTGGGAGTTCCTTGGTGGCAAGTTGATTAGGGTGTCCATGTATGCAGGGGCTTCACCATAGATGATTTTATGCACCAGAGTGCAAATTTTAAAAGTGATACGGTCTTTGACAGGAAGCCAGTGCAGTTTCTCTCGCAGAGGCCTTGTACTTTCAAATCTAGATGCACCATAAATGAGCCTGGCAGCCGTATCCTGAGCTGTCTGTAGTTTTTTCAGAAGCACATCTTTGCACCCTGAGTAGATGCCATTGCAATACTCAAGACGGCTAATGACCAGTGATTGCACTAAAGTGCGAAAGACGTCTCTAGGAAAATATGGTTTTATGCGTTTAAGTTTCCAAAGAGTGAAGAACATGATGTTTGTTGTGTGGAGGAGTGGCCTAGTGGTTAGGGTGGTGGACTTTGGTCCTGGGGAACTGAGGAACTGAGTTCGATTCCCACTTCAGGCACAGGCAGCTCCTTGTGACTCTGGGCAAGTCACTTAACCCTCCATTGCCCCATGTAAGCCGCATTGAGCCTGCCATGAGTGGGAAAGCGCGGGGTACAAATGTAACAAAAAAGAAGTCGTATGTTGCTCTAACGTTAAGTTTCGATCGACTATCACTCCTAGGATTTTCAGGGATTCAGAAATTGGGAGGGTAAGCTCAGGAGTAATTAAGGCTTGCGGTGCATATTTGTTATAAGGGGAGGAAAGAATGAGGCAATGGGTTTTCTCAGTATTGAGCTTGAACTGAAAGGTGTTGGCCCAGTCGAGCATGGTGTGTAATCCAAGTCGTAGTTCCTCATGGATCTCGCTAAGGTCTGCTTTAAAAGGAATAGAGAGAGCACTGTACACAAAACACATATGAGACAGTCCCTACTCAACAGAGCTTACAATATATTCAAGACAGACTAAGGACAAATAAAGGATTAGGGGGTTATTTATTGTGGGATTGATTACAACAGATATGGGTACTGAACAGGTGAATTAGAGGGTTAAGAGTTTTAAAGCAGCTTCAGAAAGGTAGGCTTTTAGCATAGATTTGAATACAGCCAGAGAAGGAGTTTGACATTCCAAATTAGAAAGTCTATTCCAGGCATTATTTATTTATTTATTTTATTTATTGCATTTGTATCCCACATTTTCCCACCTTTTTGCGGGTTCAGTGTGGCTTACAATATGAGTTGAATGTTGGAAATACAATTTGTTACAGATTGGTTATGGATTACATTGTGCAGAGTTATGCGAAACAATTGAGGTGTCGTTAAGGAATGTAACAATGGAACATAAACATTGAAACTTTGGAAGGAAACAATGGGAGTTTAGAGGGCGATAAAAAGGCATGAAGACGTATGGTATATATCTTTCTGTGAGTAAAGGTATGAGTGATGTGATATTACGGGAATGAGAGTTCAGAGGTGAATGTATGATGCATTAGTGAACAGTAAGTGTGGACTTTATGTGTGTTGTTTCTTTCCGTAAATTTTTTCGAAAAGATGGGTCTTCAGTAATCTGCGGAAGGAAGCTTGCTCGTTGATTGTTCTTAAGTTGCGCGGCAGTGTATTCCAAAACTGCGTGCTCATGTGAGAAAAGGTTGACGCGTGTAGCGCTTTGTATTTCATGCCCTTGCAATTGGGGAAGTGGAGGTTAAGGAAGGTTCGGGATGATCTTTTGGCGTTTCTGGGTGGTAAGTCTATCAACTCAGACATGTAGGCTGGGGCTTCGCCGTGAATGATTTTGTGGACTAATGTGCATACTTTAAAAGTGACGCGTTCCTTGAGTGGAAGCCAGTGCAGTTTCTCTCTTAATGGTTTTGCACTTTCATATTTTGGCTTTCCAAAGATGAGTCTGGCTGCCGTATTCTGGGCTGTTTGAAGTTTCCTCAGTGTTTGTTCTTTGCAACCTGCGTATAGTGAGTTGCAGTAATCCAAATGGCTGAGCACGAGGGATTGCACTAGGCTGCGAAAGACGGATCTTGGGAACTATGGTCTTATCCTTTTTAGTTTCCACATGCTGTAAAACATCTTTTTTGTTGTGTTGTTAGCGTGAGTTTCAAGCGTTAGGTGGCGGTCGATAGTGATTCCAAGGATTTTTAGCGTTTCTGAGATTTGAAGGTTCAGATTTGGTGTGTTTATGGCTGTGAATTCTTTTGTGTTGTATTGGGAGGTGAGAATCAGGCATTGAGTTTTTTCTGCATTTAATTTGACGAAATGCATCCGCCCATGTGTTCATGATGTGTAGGCTTTGATTGATTTCGTTGAAGATTTCGTTAATGTCTTGTTTGAAGGGGATGTATATTGTCACGTCATCAGCGTATATATATGGGTTAAGGTTATGGTTTGATAGGAGTTTTGCCAAAGGGATCATCATTAAGTTGAAAATGGTTGGTGAGAGAGGTGATCCTTGTGGTACTCCACATTCAGGTGTCCATGCCTTAGATGTGGTCGAATTTGATGTGACTTGATACGAACGTTGGGTTAGGAACCCTTCGAACCAATTCAGGACATTTCCTCCAATGCCAAAGTATTCGAGTATGTGTAGTAGGATTCCGTGGTCTACCATATCGAAGGCACTTGACATGTCAAATTGTAGGAGGAGTATATTGTTGCCAGTTGCAATTGTTTGTTTAAATCTAGTCATAAGGGTGACTAATACTGTTTCTGTGCTATGATTCGACCGGAATCCTGATTGGGCGTCATGCAGTATTGAGTGTTTGTTTAGATAGTTTGTGAGTTGTTTGGTTACCATTCCTTCGGTTATTTTGGTTATTAGTGGTATGGATGCTACTGGCCTGTAGTTGGTTATTTCACTCATGCTTTTCTTTGTGTCTTTAGGAATTGGGGTGAGTAAGAATTTTCCTTTTTCTTTTGGGAAAAGTCCGTTTTGTAGCATGAAGTTCACATGGCTCGTTAGGTCTGTTATGAATTGTTGAGGAGCAGATTTCATGAGGTTATTTGGGCACGTGTCTAGTTTGCAGTGGGATTTGGCATATCTTTCAGAGATGAGGTCTTCTGATAGTATTTCGAATTCGGTCCATGTTCTGTCTGCAGGGTATGTTCCTTCTTCTGGGTCTAGACAATCTAAAATTGTGGTGTACTCAATAGGGCTGGCAGGTATTTTGAGTCGTAGTTGTATAATTTTCTCCTTGAAGTATTTCGCAAGGTTGTCCATATCTGGTACATCTTTGCCGTTGTTTGTAACTGGTGTGGTGTCTAACAGTTTGTTCACAAGGTTGAAGAGTTTATGTGTGTCTTTGTAGTTTGGTCCTATTATTGTTTTGTAATGTAGTCTTTTGGTCTGTTTTATGGTGTATTTGTATTTTCTCAGAAGTAATTTCCATGCGTTCAGTGTTTGTTCGTCTTTTTTTTTTGTTCCATTCTCTTTCTAGTTTCCTGACTTGTGTTTTAAGTTTTTTCAGCTCTTCGGTGAACCATGGGTTTGTTTTTTCCTGTGTGATGTTCTGGTTTGGATTGGGGCGATTTTGTCTAATGTTATTGTACATAGATCATCCCATTCTTGGAGGAATTGGATGGTGTCAGCGTTTGTTGGCCATTCGTTCTGGTAGATCTGTTGCCAGAATATTATGGGGTCTATTTTTCCTCTCGTTGTGTATGTTGTTCGCTCCTGTTTATTGATTGTGTTTGTGTGTGTTTTTCGCCAGCAGAGAGAGACATTTGCTTTATGGTGGTCTGACCATAGTGTAGGTGTCCATCTTGTGTCAGTGAGTATGATAGTAGCAAAATAAAAGAGACGAAGTCTGGTGTTGGAAGAGCAGGAGAAAGGTACAGATAGAGAGACTCACCTGATGAATGGAGTTCCTGGGTGATTTGATGGTGGCTTGGTTCTTATAGCCCACCAACTCCCAATTACTGGTTCAAAGCGGGTAACAAAACTAAGACAGAATGAAGAAAACAGTTTAACAATAGTATACTAAGGAACTGCAAAATGAATTCATTTGTGAGTCAGTAGGAGGAGTTTGAACTGTATATAGAAATGGATAGGGACCAAATGAAGTGATCTGAAGAGAAGTTATGTGAGTGTAGTGATGCTGGCAGAAGATAAGTCCAGCAGCAGAATTTTGAACAGACTGAAGAGGAGAGAGGTAATGGGAGACCTGTGAGAAGTAATTTGAAGTAATCTAAGTGTGAGGTTTTGAGAGTGTAGATAAGCATTTTGGTAGTGTGTTTAGAAAGGAAGAGACAAATTTTGGTGATGTTACAGAGAAAGAAATGACAAGTTTTAGAGAGAGAGAGGAGTCAAAGATGACCCCAAGGTTACAAGCTGATGAGACAGGGAGAATAAGACAGTTACCCACAGAAATAGAGAATGGGGGAAGAGGAAAGGTGGGTTCAGATTGAGCCATGTTCAGTTTCAGATGGCACTGAAGGGTTCCAGAGATAACCCAGGTAATTAGACTAGTGAACCTGTTGACAGTGCCAGGCAAAATAAGTACATAAGTATTGCCATACTGGGACAGACCAAAGGTCCATCAAGCCCAGCATCCTGTTTCCAACAGTGGCCAATCCAGGTCACAAGTACCTGGCAAGATCCCAAAACTGTACAATACATTTTATGCTGCTTATTCTGTTTTCAGACAACACTACAACAGTGGCCTACGTCAATCGACAGGGGGGGCACTCGCAGTCCTCCCCTAGCAGAAGAGGCACCCCGGCTGCTAGTGTGGCTAGAATCTCATGTCCTTTGCCTGTCAGCAGCATACATTGTGGGTCAGAACAATACTCAGGCGGACTTTCTCAGCCGGATTCTTTTGGATTCAGCGGAATGGGCACTGTAGGAATCGGCGTTTCATCTGATCAGTTGGCATTGGGGGACGCTGGTGATGGATCTTATGGCCACGGCAGAAAATGCCAAAGTATCACAGTTCTTCAGTCGAAAAACACAACCCGGAACCACAGACCTCAATGCCCTTCTCCAGCCATGGCCGGAGGGGGAGCTGTTATATGTCTTCCCCCCTGTGGCCACTAATAGGGAGAATTCTGTACCTCATAGGACTTCATCAGGAACCGGTCGTGCTAGTGACACCAGATTGGCCCTGGCGCCCATGGTATGTGGATCTGATTTGGTTGATCAGGGGTTCTCCTTTGCAGCTCCCAGTGACTCTGGATCTTCTACATCAAAGACCAGTTCGGATGGAGTGGAGGAGTGGCCAAGTGGTTAGGGTGGTGGACTTTGGTCCTGGGGAACTGAGTTTGATTCCCGGCACAGGCAGCTCCTTGTGACTCTGGGCAAGTCACTTAACCCTCCATTGCCCCATGTAAACCGCATTGAGCCTGCCATGAGTGGGAAAGCGCGGGGTACAAATGTAACAAAAAAAAAATCCCTCGCACTTTGGTCTGACGGCCTGGCTATTGAGAGGCGACAGTTGAGGAAGAAGGGGTTTTCTGAACCCGTCATTACCACTCTCTTGAGGGCACGGAAACAGTCCACATCGGCAGCTTATGCTTGAGTGTGGAAAACTTTTTTGGTATGGTGTGGTTAGCGTGCCGAGTCGCCCTTTCAGACTTCCATTTCAGTCATCTTGGCGTTCCTTCAGGAAAGTCTTCAAAAGGGATTGGCGTATAATTCCCTTCAAGTCCACGTAGCTGCTCTGGCCTGTTTTCGGGGATGAGTAGCCAGTTCTTCCCTGGCAGCTCACCCAGATGTGGTTCGTTTTCTGCGCGGAGCTCTTCGTCTCCAGCCTCCCCTTCGGCGACCATGCCCTTCTTGGCGTCTAAACCTGGTACTCCGTGCTCCTCAAGCACCCCCATTCGAGCCCTTACACAAGGATTCTGAAAAGGATCTTACACTTAAAACAGTGTTTTTGGTTGCCATTACTTCAGCTCGACGGATTTCGGAACTCCAGGCCTTGTCTTGCTGAGATCCCTTTTTGCAGTTTTCTGATGCCAGGGTCTCTATTCGAACGCTACAGTCATTTTTGCCTAAGATAGTCTCGGCCTTTCACCTCAAGCAGACTCTTTATCTTCCTTCATTTAGGAAAGAGGATTATCTGGAGGAATTTGCATTTCTTTGCCTTTTGGTTGTGCGGAGAGCTCTCTTCCGATATCTGCAAGTCTCTAATGATTTTCTTCGCTCTGATCATCTCTTTGTGCTTCTTTCTGGAGGGAAGAGGGGTGAGGCAGCCTCCAAGGCTTCCATTGCTTGGTGGATTAAGGAGGCCATTGTGTCGGCATATATTTTACATGGTCGGCTGCCTCCACCAGCTTTGAAGGCCCATTCTACTCGAGCGCAGGCAACCTCTTGGGCAGAGACGTCTATTTTATCTCTGGATGAGATCTGTCGCGCAGCTACTTGGGCTTCCCGTCATACCTTCACGAAGCATTACAGATTGGATGTAGCCGCTCGAGAAGATTCCCGTTTTGAGGCAGAGGTGTTGGCATGGGCAGCGTCGGCTTCCCACCCTGCTTAAGGATTGCTTTGGTACATCCCACCAGTTCCTGGATTCATCTGCTGCAGGTGACAAGGAAGGTAAAATTATGTCTTAACTGATAATTTTCTTTCCTTTAACCGCAGCAGATGAATCCAGGATCCCTCCCTCTGAGCTGACTTTGTTCGTTCTGCACGAATTGCAGCATTTTTCATTCCGTGTTCTCTTACAGATTCAGACAGAGATGTGAACACTGTACAGATTTCAGTTCATATGACAAATGGATTCTGTTTCAAGTTAATTTATTTGGTTCTCTGTTTTTTATAGTGAGGATGGTTACTGAGTTCTACTTGTTTTCTTCTTCTTGCCTTGGTTACTGCTTACGAATGGCATATGCTAGCTGAGAGGGGGGCTGGCCGTCTGGCATCACTGCCTTCGGTTCTTTTTGTCTGTCTGTATCTGCTGGTGGACAGATGTGGCCCACCAGTTCCTGGATTCATCTGCTACGGTTAAAGGAAAGAAAATTATCAGATAAGACATAATTTTACCAGAATGCACATTTAAAATGTGAAGTTGAAATGGTTACCAAAAAATACCTATAGCATTTGAAGTAGGCCAGTTTCACTCTAAACATACCTTCCAATGTGAAGGCAGAATATGTTTTATTTTGAATAAAACAATGACATAATGAAAGAGAGGATAAAGGAGACAAGCTGTTAGCACAGATTAAAGAGTAAGAATGAAACAGGTTATTTTACTAATTTTTAATGTTTAAAAAACCCCATAGTGCTCACAAATGGGGATAGTGTGTCAAATGCCTGAGTGGGTGCCCACCTGGGCAGCAGTGACCATCAAACAATTTGGTTTGATATAACAGCTGAAGTGGAGGGTGGCCACTCAAAACTCAAAGTCCTGGATTTCAAGCATGCTGACTTTAGTAAAATGGCGGAATACCTGAGGAAGTAGTTGATGGGCTGGGAGGACATACGAGAAGTGGAAGGGCACTGGTCCAGGCTGAAAGAAACTATAAATATGGCCACAAACTTTTATGTAAGGAAAGTAAATAAAAGCAAGAGAAAAAGGAAACCGATATGGTTCTCCAAGCAAGTGGCTGAGAAAATAAAGGCTAAAGAGTTGGCGTTCATGAAATACAGAACAACTCAAGAAGAAGAACACGGAGTGGAATACTGGATGAAACTGAAAGAAGCCAAGAGAGAGGTACGTCTGGTGAAAGCACAATCGGAAGAACAAATGGCTAGAAATGTAAAGAGGGGCGACAACAATTTCTTCAGGTATATTAGTGAAAGAAGGAAGACTAAAAATGGAATTGTGAGACTGAAAGATGCTGTAAATCGCTGTGTGGATAATGATGAAGAAAAAGCAAATTTGCTAAACAAATACTTTTGTTCTGTTTTCACTGAAGAAAACCCTGGAGAAGGACCACAATTGACTGGCAAAAGTACATATGAGAATGGAGTGGATATAGCACCGTTCACAGAAGAGAGTGTATATGAATAACTTGAAAATCTAAAGATGGACAAAGCCATGAGACCAGACGGGATCCACCCCAGGATATTGAGGTAGCTCAGAGAGGTTCTGGCGGGTCCTCTTAAAGATTTGTTTAATAAATCCTTGGAGACTGGAGAGGTTCCGTGGGATTGGAGAAGAGCAAATGTGGTCCCTCTTCACAAAAGTGGTGATAGGGAAGAAGCTGGAAACTACAGGCCGGTAAGCCTCACTTCAGTTATTGGAAAAGTAATGGAAGCGATGCTGAAGGAAAGGATAGTAAATTTCATGGAAGCCAATAAGTTGCAAGATCCGAGACAACATGGTTTTACCAAAGGTAAATCGTGCCAAACGAATCTCATTTAATTTTTTGACTGGGTGACCAGAGAATTGAATCAAGGACGTGCTATAGATTTAATCTACTTAGACTTCAGCAAAGCTTTCGACACAGTTCCTCACAAGAGGCTCTTGAATAAACTTGACATGCTGAAGATAGGACCCGACATGGTGAACTGGATTAGGAACTGGTTGATGGACAGACGCCAGAGGGTGGTGGTTAATGGAATTCACTCGGATGAGGGAAAGGTGAGTAGTGGAGTGCCTCAGGGATCGGTGCTGGGACCGATTCTGTTCAATATATTTGTGAGTGACATTGCCGAAGGGTTAGAAGATAAAGTTTGCCTTTTTGCGGATGATACCAAGATTTGTAACAGAGTGGACACCCGGGAGGGAGTGGAAAACATGAAAAAGGATCTGCAGAAGCTAGAAGAATGGTCTAATGTTTGGCAATTAAAATTCAATGCGAAGAAATGCAAAGTGATGCATTTATAGGCAATGAGAGTCTGATATGTACAGGTAGGGAGAGGGATCTTGGTGCGATAGTATCTGAGGATCTGAAGGTGATGAAACAGTGTGACAATGCGGTGGCCATAGCCAGAAGGTTGCTAGGCTGTACAGAGAGAGGTGTGACCAGCAGAAGAAAGGATGTGTTGATGCCCCTGTACAAGTCATTGGTGAGGCCCCACCTGGAGTACAGTGTTCAGTTTTGGAGGCTGTATGTTGCTAAGGATGTAAAAAGAATTGAAACGGTGCAAAGAAAAGCTACAAAAATGGTATGGGATTTACATTACAAGACGTTTGAGGAGAGACTTGCTGACCTGAACATTTATACCCTGGAGGAAAGGAGAAACAGGGGTGATATGATACAGTCGTTCAAATATTTGAAAGGTATTAATCTGCAAACGAACCTTTTCTGGAGATGCGAAGGCAGTAGAACTAGAGGACATGAAATGAGGTTGAAGGGGGGGCAGACTCAAGAAAAATGTCAGGAAGTATTTTTTCACGGAGAGAGTGGTGGATACTTGGAATGCCCTCCCAAGGGAGGTGGTGGAAATGAAAACAGTAACGGAATTCAAAAATGCATGGGATAAACATAAAGGAATTCTGTTCAGAAGAAATGGATCCTCGGAAGCTTAGCAGAGATTGGGTGGCAGCACCGGTGATTAGGAGGCGGGGCTAGTGCTTGGGAAGCGGGGCTAGTGCTGGGCAGACTTCTACGGTCTGTAACCTGAAAATGGCAAATACAAATCAAGGTCAGGTATACATATAAAGTAGCACATATGAGTTTATCTTGTTGGGCAGACTGGATGGACCGTACAGGTCTTTTTCTGCCGTCAGTTACTAAGTTACTATCCTGCTTATTTTCGAAGGAGAAGGGCGGCCATCTTCCGACACAAATTGGGAGATGGCCGGCCTTCTCCTAAGGCCGGCCAAATCGGTATAATTGAAAGCTGATTTTGGCCGGCTTCAACTGCTTTCCGTCGCAGGGCCGTCCAAAGTTAAAGGGGGCATGTCAGCAGTGTACCGAAGGTGAGGCGGGGGCGTCGTTAAGAGATGGCCATCCTTGGCCGATAATGGAAAAAAGAAGGCCAGCCCTGACGAGCATTTGGCCAACTTTACTTGGTCCCTTTTTGTTCACGACCAAGCCTTGAAAAGGTGCCCAAACTGACCAGATGACCACCAGAGGGAATCGGGGATGACCTCCCCTTACTCCCCCAGTGGTCACCAACCCCCTCCCACACCCCCAAAAAAATTAAAACACATTTTTTTGCCAGCCTCAAATGTCATACCCAGCTCCATCACAGCACTATGCAGGTCCCTGAAACAGTTTTTAGTGGGTACTGCAGTGCACTTCAGGCAGGCGGACCCAGGCCTATCCCCCCTACCTGTTACACTTGTGGTGGTAAATGGGAGCCCTCCGAAACCCACTGTACCCACATCTAGGTGCCCCCCGTTACTTGTTAAGGGCTATGGTAGTGTTGTACAGTTATGGGGAGGTGGTTTTGGGGGTTCAGCACCCAAGGAAAGGGAGCTATGCACCTGGGATCAATTTGTGAAGTCCACTGCAGTGCCCCCTAGGGTGTCCGGTTGGTGTCCTGGCATGTGAGAGGGACCAGTAGAAATGCTGGCTCCTCCCACGACCAAATGGGTCGGATTTGGCCGGGTTTGAGATGGCCGCCATTAGTTTCCATTTTCGGCGAAAACCAATGGCGGCCATCTCTAACGCCGGTGATCTGTAAGGGCGGCCCAAATGTTGAGTTTTGGGCGTCTCCGACCGTATTATCGAAACGAAAGATGGCCGGCCATCTTGTTTCGATAATACAGTCGGGTACGTTGCTTGACGGGGCCGTCATTTGAGATGGCCGCCCTTATAGATGGGCGCCCCTGTTCGATTATGCCCCTCCACGTTAATATGTTAAATAAGCAGTGGATTTTCCCCAAGTTCATTTTAATAATGGTCTATGGACTTTTCCTTTAGGAAGCCATATAAGCCTTTTATAAACCCTGCTAAGCTAGCTGCTTTTACTGTATTCTCTGGCAATGAATTCCAGAGTTTAATTACACGTTGAGTGAAGAAATATTTTCTCCGATTCGTTTTACATTTACTACTTTGTAGCTTCATTGCGTGCCCCCTAGTCCAAGTATTTTTGGAAAGAGTAAACAAGCGATTCAAGTCTACCCGTTCCACTCATTATTTTATAGACCTCTATCATATCTCCCCTCAGCCATTTTTTTCTTCAAGCTGAAGAGCCCTAGCCACTTTAGCCCTTCCTCATAGGGAAGTTTTCCTATCCCCTTTATCATTTTCGTCGCCTTTCTCTGTACCTTATCTAATTCCACTATATCTTTTTTGAGATGTGGTGACCAGAATTGAACACAATATTCGAGGTGCGGTCATACCATGGAGCGATACAAAGGCATTATAATGTCCTCATTTTTGTTTTCCATTCCTTTCCTAATAATTCCTAACATTCTATTTGCTTTCTTAGGGGCACTGCAAACTGAGAAGAAGATTTCAACGTATCATCAACGATGAGGCCTAGATCCCTTTCCTGGTCGGTGACTCCCAATGTGGAACCTTGCATTATATAACTATAATTTGGGTTCCTCTTTCCCACATGCATCACTTTGCACTTGCTCACATTAAACGTCATCTGCCATATAGATGCCCAGTCTTGTAAGGTCCTCTTGTAATTTTTCACAATCCTCTTGCAGTTTAACAACTTTGAATAACTTTGTGTCGTCAGCAAATTTAATTCCCTCACTAGTTACTCCTATCTCTAAGCAGTGGTCCCATTGAGAATTCTGACCATTTACCCCTACTCTCTGTTTTCTATCTTTTAACCAGTTTTTAATCCACAATAAAACACTACCTCCTATCCTATGACTCTCCAATTTCCTCTGGAGTCATACATGAAGTACTTTGTCAAATGCCTTTTGAAAATCCAGATACACAATATCGACCGGCTCACCTTTATCCACGTGTTTGTTCACCCCTTCAAAGAAATGTAATAGATTGGTGAGGCAAGATTTCCCTTCACTAAATCCATGTTGGCTTTTGGGCTCATTTTCGAAAGAGAAGGACGCCCATCTTTCGACACAAATCGGGAGATGGGCGTTCTTCTCCCAGGGTCACCCAAATCAGCATAATCGAAAGCCTATTTTGGGCATCCTAACTGCTTTCCATCACAGGGATGACCAAAGTTCCCGGGGCCGTGTCAGAAGCTTAGCAAAGGTGGGACTGGGGCATGCTTAACAAATGAGCGTCCTCGGCCGATAATGGAAAAAAGAAGGGCGTACCTGACGAGCACTTGGCCGACTTTACTTGGTCCATTTTTTCTTGCGACCAAGCCTCAAAAAGGTGCCCGAACTGACCAGATGTCCACCGGAGGGAATAGGAGATGACCTCCCCTTACTCCCCCAGTGGTCACTAACCCCCTCCCACCCTAAAAAAAACTTTAAAAATATTTTTTGCCAGCCTCAAATGTCATACCCAGCTCCCTGACAGCAGTATGCAGGTCCCTGGAGCAGTTTTAGTGGGTACTGCAGTGCACTTCAGGCAGGCGGACCCAGGCCCATCCCTCCCTACCTGTTACACTTGTGATGGTAAATGTGAGCCTTTCAAAACCCACGGCACAACAAAAAGGAGGTAAAAACCCTCACGACACCGTGAGATATGAAACAAAAAAGTGAGGAGAATGAATGAGGATACCAGAAAAATTGTTTATTCACATAAAAAATGACCCGACACGGCCGTGTTTCGGCCCAAAGGCCTGACTCAGGGGTCTTTATAACCTAAACAAGACAATGGAACAAATAAAACAAGATATTAAAAATAATTAAAAATAATAATAATTATTATATTGTGTATAATAAAATGACACAATCGTTGAGAGCTTAATGTTACATCATAAATGAACATAGAATTGTCAACGACATAATCTAAAAATGTGATTTTGAATATTATAAGTTATTTGAAAGGTATATTAAAATTATATGAGAACAGGTATTTTTTATTTTAACAAGTGTAAGTTATTAAAACGCATTGATTGTGCAATGGATGATACATAAATATATATTTGGAAACAAACATTATCGTTTATTTCAAATTAAAAACAGAGAATAATGGAAGATAAAAGAATGATTAATAATATATGTAAGGATATACATACATCCATAATTGCTATATATTAGAATATGAACCATGAAAATGAAGTATTAAATAATCAATATCAATGAACCATTGATATTACTGATTGCTACATGAATATGGTGACTTAACCATACACAAGTAAAAATTGTACATGACTCATAATATAAATAAGAATCTAATGAATAAATTTTAATTTTTAAAATACCTTGGGTAGTTTGATGTGAGCCGTACACTCTGAGAAAAATAATATAGCAGAACCCTCTTAGGTCTATGTATATGATGATGGGAGTAAACATAAAAAACAGAAACTGTTAAAAATAACCAATGAATGAGCGAAATGCAAAAAACAAGTGGAAAATCTATTAAGATTCTTGTGTGATATTAGTGTAGCATAAAAAAATAATGCATCTATGATGATGCGATATAAAACTCAGCGCTAAATGAAAATGATTGAATAATTGAGAAATTAGTACTGCCAACTCTATGCTATAAACGAAATGTGATAAGGAATATATACAGTGGTGGAAATAAGTATTTGATCCCTTGCTGATTTTGTAAGTTTGCCCACTGACAAAGACATGAGCAGCCCATAATTGAAGGGTAGGTTATTGGTAACAGTGAGAGATAGCACATCACAAATTAAATCCGTAAAATCACATTGTGGAAAGTATATGAATTTATTTGCATTCTGCAGAGGGAAATAAGTATTTGATCCCCCACCAACCAGTAAGAGATCTGGCCCCTACAGACCAGGTAGATGCTCCAAATCAACTCGTTACCTGCATGACAGACAGCTGTCGGCAATGGTCACCTGTATGAAAGACACCTGTCCACAGACTCAGTGAATCAGTCAGACTCTAACCTCTACAAAATGGCCAAGAGCAAGGAGCTGTCTAAGGATGTCAGGGACAAGATCATACACCTGCACAAGGCTGGAATGGGCTACAAAACCATCAGTAAGACGCTGGGCGAGAAGGAGACAACTGTTGGTGTCATAGTAAGAAAATGGAAGAAGTACAAAATGACTGTCAATCGACAAAGATCTGGGGCTCCACGCAAAATCTCACCTCGTGGGGTATCCTTGATCATGAGGAAGGTTAGAAATCAGCCTACAACTACAAGGGGGGAACTTGTCAATGATCTCAAGGCAGCTGGGACCACTGTCACCACGAAAACCATTGGTAACACATTACGACATAACGGATTGCAATCCTGCAGTGCCCGCAAGGTCCCCCTGCTCCGGAAGGCACATGTGACAGCCCGTCTGAAGTTTGCCAGTGAACACCTGGATGATGCCGAGAGTGATTGGGAGAAGGTGCTGTGGTCAGATGAGACAAAAATTGAGCTCTTTGGCATGAACTCAACTCGCCGTGTTTGGAGGAAGAGAAATGCTGCCTATGACCCAAAGAACACCGTCCCCACTGTCAAGCATGGAGGTGGAAATGTTATGTTTTGGGGGTGTTTCTCTGCTAAGGGCACAGGACTACTTCACCGCATCAATGGGAGAATGGATGGGGCCATGTACCGTACAATTCTGAGTGACAACCTCCTTCCCTCCGCCAGGGCCTTAAAAATGGGTCGTGGCTGGGTCTTCCAGCACGACAATGACCCAAAACATACAGCCAAGGCAACAAAGGAGTGGCTCAGGAAGAAGCACATTAGGGTCATGGAGTGGCCTAGCCAGTCACCAGACCTTAATCCCATTGAAAACTTATGGAGGGAGCTGAAGCTGCGAGTTGCCAAGCGACAGCCCAGAACTCTTAATGATTTAGAGATGATCTGCAAAGAGGAGTGGACCAAAATTCCTCCTGACATGTGTGCAAACCTCATCATCAACTACAGAAGACGTCTGACCGCTGTGCTTGCCAACAAGGGTTTTGCCACCAAGTATTAGGTCTTGTTTGCCAGAGGGATTAAATACTTATTTCCCTCTGCAGAATGCAAATAAATTCATATACTTTCCACAATGTGATTTTCCGGATTTAATTTGTGATGTGCTATCTCTCACTGTTACCAATAACCTACCCTTCAATTATGGGCTGCTCATGTCTTTGTCAGTGGGCAAACTTACAAAATCAGCAAGGGATCAAATACTTATTTCCACCACTGTATATAGAATACTATGTGAAGAAATAATAATAATGCTGTATAGAGATATGTTTGTGTTGAACAGTATTTGAAAAATGACCTATGAAAAATCAAAATTAACTTACCTCCTCTCCTCTGAAGAAAATTTTTTGTAATGACCAGGAACTAAACCTGTGATACTGCGACAAAGTGAAGAAAAAGTAAAGAAGGAAGGTGAAAAATTTACCGATAAAAAATAAATAAATAATTAAATAAAGCAGCCGGTGAATTAATTAAAGTTAAAGTGCGTTGATATTAAATACGAATCCTAAGAAACTTTTTATACATGCTTGTAAAATGGTGAATGGCCGAAATTTTGTGAAATGAACAAGATAAAATTATAGCTATTACTGATTTTATGGTCACTTAAATATATATTAAAACAATGTCTACTCTCCAGAAAAAGTTTTTTTTGAACCCACTACTGGGTGAGTGCCTCTATATAAACTTGGTGTTATATATATGTGTATCTCTACCCCTTTAAAACCAAGATTATCGAAGGCAATACCTGTGCTGGACGAACAGAGATGTGCAAACTAAATCAATGAAACGTATGTGTGATGGTTAAATGCTGTGGAACAAAAGTTATACTTTGATTCTTGATGCTTACCTTCTCTCATACGTTTGCGATTACAAAATGGTATAAAAAATGGCGGTGGCAACAGTGCCACTTAAGTAGATAAAATGAAGGAAGTGACGTTTTTCAAAAAATGGAGGGAAGAAACCAACGGCTAAAAGTCAAATGATGACAGCTAATTGGAAAACGGAAATTGGAACAGCCCTAAAACTATACTAATTGTGTGATGTGTGTGTGTGAGAAAAAATATATGCGATAAGCCGCAACTTATCTGATTAGCAAATGAAGAACTTGCGTTGCATGGACATTAACAAATATTTTTCTCAATAAACAAATGATGATGAATAAAGTAAACGTGATTTAAAATACAACACTATCATTATTTAAAAATAAGAGGTAATTTAAATGAAAACAAGTAGACATGATAGATTATGTTTAAGGAGATAGAATATCGGAAATTTCTAATTATTGAGTAATAGATGAATGAACTAAGAATTGTATGTTTAAATCAACCTCAAGTGCTTGATAAGATAAGAATTTAACCACAAATCTGAAGATTGTGATGAGCATAAATATTCTTTGAGTTTCGAAAAGAAATTGAAACACCAGAAACCCACTGTACCCACATGTAGGTGCCCCCTTCACCCCTTAGGGCTATGGTAGTGTTGTACAGTTGTGGGTAGTGGGTTTGGGGGGACTCAGCACACAAAGTAAGGGAGCTATTCACCTGGGAGCAATTTCTGAAGTCCACTGCAGTGCCCCCTAGGGTACCCGGTTGGTGTTGTAGGCGGATTTCCCAGATAATAAATTACCTGAAACAAGGTTTCCCAACAGAACTATCCGCAAGCAAAATATTCTGTTCTCTGTCTAGGGGAAGGGGAAAACCTTGGCTATGGCCCTACATGCCACTATTTCGGTCTGAGAGAGAGAGCTGAGAAATCAGGCTGAGATGTATATTAGCTTTATTATGGATAATATAAAAAAAAGATATACAAAATAGAGATTTGGCAAAGCTTTGGCTGAACAAAAATACTGGCAGTAATTCTTACAACTATATTCTCACACTACACACATTTCTTACTGGTTGCTAGGTAAACTTGCACAACTGATTAGAATGCAATAACTATGTTACGAGGTAGTATGGTAATTAGCAGCTTCTTTCCCGACCAAGGTTATGACTAACACCAGCCTTATGCTCAGGTAATCACCACTCGCTAACCCAGACTAATAGGAGATAGATCACTGTGTCTCTCACCAGGCAACCTCCGGGGACGCCTCTCAGGAGTAGCACAGGTTACTTCCCAGACTCAAGCTGAGAGATCAGCGAGTCTTCGTCAGAGCCACGACAGGCACTCTGCAGCAGTCAGCAAAGGCACAGGTCACACCTTGTAGGTTGCTGAACCACACGGTACTCTTCCAGAAACACAGTTCATCAGTTGGTGGACCTTCTTAGGTCACTGGTCTTCTTTCCACCTCCACCTTCTTCCAAGGATTCCGACTCACTAACTCCCCAACTCTTCCCGCTCTTCCAGCACCTCTCGGTCAGGTGATACCAATTATCCTCTTGTACCATCCTGTGCATGGCAAGAAGAGTTCTTGTTTTTTTCTTTGTGACCTTGGAAATGGTAACTTGTGGTGCTATGCATGCCTCCCTTCTCATCATCTCTGAGATAGAAGGGGAATAATTGGAGCACAGAGTGTCCTTGGCTTCAGCAAGCCTGTCAGTGATTTTCCACAAACTGAAGCTAACTCTGACACAGAGAGGTGCAGGTCAGAGGTTTGCAGCAGCCATCTTCTAGTAACAAGATGTCATAGGCTTGTATAGGCCAAGACCAGCAAGGGAGACACGGACATACCCCTACATATTCCCCCCCTTGGAGATGGAATTTACTACAAAGGAGTAAAAGCCTTCTCCAACCTAACTAAAACAGCTAGACGGGTACATCAGAACTCATGGTCAAGACTGAAGACAGAAAAACAGTCAATGTCATTAACTCAATACTAACACGCTATCAATGATAACTAGAAGCACATACTTCATAAAATCATAAGCATGGTAGTTTCAAAAAGGCTAATACAGCAAACTACTAATTCTAGAACACTTGTAGGGTGTTAGCAGTTATGTCTTAATACATGAAATCATCATTACATGATACTATAAAATGCATGGCAAAAGCATCAGCAAAATTAGTACGGAATATGAAAATGTAAACTAAGATGTTGCATAGTGGAGAGTTACTCATGGTTGACCTCCACAAAGTCTAACAAAGTCAATAGTATGAGAGTCTTTAGACTGTAAAAATGGCATAATGTCCAAACCAAAGTCAATAGGGTGGACCGTGATGAATGATGAGGTATAAATGGACAACTTCTCACATCAAGAAGACATCAAACAGGAACAATGGTCCACGTAATGGTGATGATGAAGAAAGTCTTCAAACATAAGCATTGGACACAGTTCAAAAAGAAAGTCAATGAAATGTCCCAAAAACAAATAAGCACATCCAAAACTTCACTTTCAGGAACACTGGATCGGTTAAAATAAAACCAAACAAATTCCCCCCCAACAAGAAGAATGATTCTTGGGCAAAGAAAATCCAACAGTCATGACTAAACAATGGAAATCATGAGGGACAAAGGGAAGGAATGTTGAAAACCACCAATGGATTAGGAAGCAGGGCGTCAGGAACATCTTGAAGAACGACATCAGGAACGGAAACAGGATCAATCTGTTTGGCAACTGCACTGAATCTTCAAGGTTTTGTTTTTTCTCTGTAGCTGAAAAACAAAAGAAAACGAAGCTATTCTGCTTCATGGTTAGTTTGGGTCATTTCAACAATGCATGTATCTGGAACCAAATGACTGGGATGACATGGTCTCAATTGATTGATGTGGACCCATTTAAGGTTATCTTCACCTTGAGAATTCTTTCTGAAGCGAATTTGGTAAGCCACAGGTGAAGCTTTTTCCACTATAGGGAAAGGACCATGCCAACTGGGCAAAAACTTATTTTCTTTTACCTTGTTTCTGGCAAAATTGAAATAGAATACCTTGTCGCCAATTTGGTATTCTTTGGAGGTAGTCCCTTGATCATAGTAGGCTTTTCTACCTCTAGCACTACTTTCCAAGTTCTTTTGTGCAAAGGCACTTTGCAGATGTTGACACAAATGGGTGACATACTCATGAGAGGAAGTAGCACTGGACAAGTTTACATCATTAGTCCTGTAAAGCAAATGAATTGGTAACATCATTTCCCTACCTGTCATCATCTCAAAAGGTGACACTCCTGTAGACCGAGGAGGTGTGGCACGAATGGCCATGAGGACCAGTGGCAACTTCATGTCCCAATCCTTACCTGATGAGGATACATACTTCTTCAGAATGGTGACGATGGTACGATTAGCTCTTTCCACTTGTTCCTCAATGTCCGCCTGCAGAGATGAGGTTTCCACAGAATTCACAACTCTAGCCATCTTTCTGGACAAAATCAAGAAGTCGTCTTCCAACAGCACTTGTGAACCCGTTGCGTCATAAGGCCAGACAAACTCCAGAGAGACGAGGCCTCTGGGAGAGGTAAACAGACTCTCAGTTCCCCTCCCCCCCCCCCCGGCAGGTGTTCCAAGAGGAAGGCAGCCTGCCAATAATAGGCAAACTTACCTCGATATCAGGAAAAGACTCTCCCACCAGAAATCCAAAAGGGTCTCCATTAGATACAAATACTTCCTCTGATTGCGGATTGGTGACCAACAAGTGAAAAGAAGTACCAGTCACCTCCAAACATGGCAGGACACCAGTGCACAACCCTAGGTCCCGAAAATGGGAATGAGGGTTGAAGAATACCACTTTGTCCAATAGACGCTGTCCCTGTGCAAGACGGAGCCAGATGGAAAAGTCCCTCACTCTTGCCAGAATGGTCACATTTTTATCACAGACTACTTCGCAGACCTGGGGTATGGTCTGTCCCGATTTCAGGCCAGCAGACGTAGCTTCAACTTCCACAGGGTTGCCATCAAGTCGACTCCACAAGACAAGGTTCACCAGATCCACATAGACTCCCAAGCGTACGAGGCAATCGGAACCTAAACATAAGGACTCCTGTAGGCCTTTGACCACCGAGAAGCTGTGGGTGAACGACTTCTGTCCCACGATCATGGGCAGTTTTCACATTCCCACAAGCGTCTTGGCACCTTGTCCAGGTACCTGCACAGAAGTGGAAGACCCCTTGCTGAAGGGTAGCTGCAGAGACTTGCGAAGACTGTGAAACAGAGTGTCACTGATGAAGGAAACGTCGCTAGGCAACAGCAAAGTGGACTGAAGTGTAAGGTCAGCTATCTGGACAGGGATGGTGTAGGTCTCATCCTTCTGTAGGACATCAACCAACTTGCGAGGATGTGGTGGGTCAGGACTGGAAGTGGAATCAGCGGACTCTTGGGCTATGACGGCGTCATCTGGAGAATCTTTCACCGTAGGCGAGTTATTCAACACGATCTCCAGATTGTCATCCCCTAGAACAATGTCAGCTATCCGATCGTCCCCACGCTGGTCCACCCCTTGTGCACCACACAACTGGAGCTCCCAGATGTGAGGGTCTTCGGAATTCTGAAAATTGATTCGGATAGGGGAATCCTTAAGTCCCACAGAACTGGAACCACTGACTCTGCTCATATGCCTTACTTTCCCATATGGAAGGGGGTCCGTAACTTGGGCCCAGATCACCTCATGGCGCAAGTCCAAAGTAGCCCACAATCTTTTCAGAAGATCAATTCCAATTAAGAATTCTTCACCAGGACAAGTAGTAATTATGGCGGGGTGTTTGATGTACATTTCCCCGAGCTGTAAGGAAAGCCACACCTGACCCACAGTACCAATGCTCTGCTTGCCATAAGCCTCCAATGAGAAATTGCATGGGGTGACGCTCAAGCTATCTCGACCCTCAGCTAAAGATGCCTCAAGTTTCTGAAACAGGCCTTGTTTAATCAAAGTCACCTCTGAAGCCATATCCAGTAGACCCTGACAGGAAAATGTCTGTTGAATCAACAGATCCATGGTATATCTGGAACCTTTAGGAGTAAGGTTACCCATAAAGTACCTGGTTTCCTTAATTGAGTCACTCCATAGAGGCCCTTCCGGGTTCGAGGGCGGGGTATCTGCATTTGCATCAGATAACTCCTTACTGACGGTTGACACAGCATCTACTTGAACAATGGGCAAAAGGGTTGGTGAAGAAGGAGCCGAGCCTAGTCATGCCGGTTCTTCTTCTGTATTCTGGTGTTCAGAGATTTCAGTGGACTTGACACTAGGCCCTGTCTTGCTGATATTATTGGGGACCTGATCCTTGGTCCCTGGGTAATTGTTTCTTCTCATGTAGGAAGATGAGGGTTGCTGCAATGCTCCCGAACTTGAACCTTGTTGTTTATCCCGCAATGCTTTAATCTGGGCTTCTAGGGCCCTGATCTTCTCCTCAGAATCGGGACTCCGATGTTGCTCTATCGTTTGATCAAGCTGTGCCTGCAAGGACCGGATCATGTCCTGGGCCCGCTTCCTCTGATTATAGCGCCGCCCTCTTGGGTGTTCTTGATCTTCCGCAGCAGCAGGGGGCACTGTATCCCTCAGCCGGCGTGGTTGATTACTGCCACCCTGGAATTGTGTATGAGGGCTTGCCATCTTATTCTCCAGAGAAAGGGTGGAGGAAACAGCACAAACACTGGGTGAAGCCCACGGTTCGCAGCCGGTTTGGGTGCCGCCCCCGTGGGTTGTGTGCGACACATATCAAAAACCTCCTCAGCCCGCTTCAACATAACGGAGAACGGTTCTTTCTGGTAACCCGCTAAAGACACTTTTACGTGGTTGGGCAGGCCTTTCACAAAGAGAGTTCTCAAATCTCCAACTTCAAACTCTTGGGTCTCAGGGTCTGCCCCCCCCCCCTCCTGAAATGCTTCCCTCAGGCGATAGGCCCATTCATGGGGACTCTCATTTGGACCACAGCGCATATTATATGCTGCTCTTTTGGCCTCTGTGGGATCCGCGAACAGTCCATACCGCTTCTTCAGGGCTTGTTCCACTGTGAATAGATCATTATGCTCGGCTAAAATGGCCTTTAAATACGTTTGGCACTCCGCCGCAAACGTCCATTTCAGTAGAGCTCTTTTATCTGATTCGGCGTAAACCTGTAGTGAGTTAAAAAGGTCATGCACGCTATCCAGGTGAACGTGTATGGTAACCCATGAAGACTCCTTAAAAGGTACAATCATAGTGCGAAGTGTTCTCATTACTTGATTGTGCTGCTCTCTAGATAAAGGAGTAACTGTGTTTGTCTGAGTGGAATTTTGCTGTTTACCAGTAGTGGTAGTGTACAGGGATGCGGTTGTGCTGCTGATGTCATCAAGTATGGCTGGGGGCAGTGACCTCCTGGGGAGGGGCACTGGCCCACGATTCCTAGTGACCTCATCGGATTGGGCAGAGAGCTGTGCCTTTCTTGGGTGGAGCATGTGTGTAATGGTACCGGTGTCTACCTCAGATAGTGCACTAAGCTGTGTCCCTCTTGGGAGGGGCATAGGTGTCTCCACCCTGTGGGCCTCACCAAGAGATACAGTGTTCCTTGGCCGGACTGGGCGGAGTCTAGGCTCATGCATGCCGTCGTAAGTCTCAGGAACTATGGTACTGTACCGGGGAGGGGCTGACTTAGTCTGATCCCTGGAGCCTAACTGGAAGCTCTGAGGGTCCAGCTGCTGATCATATCTGGAGTACCGATCAGACAGTCTGGCAAGTTCCAGCGCAGGGCTAGGTAACTGGGCATCATCACTGTCTAGCAACTCCATAGGCATTACAGTATGTTCATATTCCAGGCTACAGATCTCCTTACTCATAGCGTCTAATTCTTCTTTGTACAGATCTAAAGCATTTACACAGGTATCGTTATCCTGAAGGGCTTTATGTAACTTCAGTGTGAGCTCTCTGTTCTGCTCCCATAAATCAATCATTTCTTGATTAGCTTTGTGCCTCTCCTGCTGAGCGGAGCTAAGGCTATCTTTTTCCTGTTGCAATTCTAGCCGGAGGGCAGCGAGCGACCCCTGGGAAGTTTCTTTCTCTTCCTGATGGAGAAACCGAAGCCGGTCTAACTCTTGCTGCGTCATGCCCAACTCGTGATTCATATCAGCTAAACGCTGGGCCTGAGAGCACAGAGAGGACTCCTCCTTCAGTTCTCTACGCAGGGAGAGAGCATGTTCCTCCCTTTTAGATCTTTCCATCTCAATAGCAGAACATTTTTCTTTGAGCACAACACATTCGACACATGCCTGAACCTGGATGCCGTCCGCACCTTTCCTATCCTTATCAGCTGCCTGTGCAATTAACTCTGCCTTTTCCTTATGTAGAGTCTCAACAGTGCTCTGCATCTGTTGTAGCCTCTCCCCCTGAGCGGAGCTACGGTTTGCATTATATTCTTTAATTGCCAGGAGAATACAGCTTAATTCAGCTAGATCTGGGACAGTAAGGCGTGCTTTATTTGTTATCACCCGGTTAATTGCTGATGAATATGCGGCTATGCTATCATCGCCCGCCTTGTGAAACAAGTTAAATAAAGAGGTTACAGTCAACCCTTGTTTCAACTTCGGTTTTGTGAAAGACACCAGAATTTCTAAAGCTTCTAATTCCAAATTAGAAAGCGTAACTGTATGAGTTGACATGATCTCTGCTTATCTGTAAGCACTAAACACAGGCTGTATTAACAAGCCAGAAACAGGCGAGATTTATGGCTTAGCCTGCAGGCAGCTTCACACACAGAAACCTGATGAGACACAGCCAAAATACTCCCCCCCTGCACGTCTCTGAACAGTCTAAGAGACACAGAGCAAGGAATTGCAGAATGAATCCAGACTTCAACAAAGCGTTTAATATCACAGCAGCAATTCTCTCTCACTACCGAAACACAAACCGGAATACTTTTCTCATCTCTTAGAGATCCCGGACGAGCCCCCATATCTGTAGGCGGATTTCCCAGATAATAAATTACCTGAAACAAGGTTTCCCAACAGAACTATCCGCAAGCAAAATATTCTGTTCTCTGTCTAGGGGAAGGGGGAAAACCTTGGCTATGGCCCTACATGCCACTATTTCGGTCAGAGAGAGAGCTGAGAAATCAGGCTGAGATATATATTAGCTTTATTATGGATAATATAAAAAAAAGATATACAAAATAGAGATTTGGCAAAGCTTTGGCTGAACAAAAATACTGGCAGTAATTCTTACAACTATATTCTCACACTACACACATTTCTTACTGGTTGCTAGGTAAACTTGCACAACTGATTAGAATGCAATAACTATGTTACGAGGTAGTATGGTAATTAGCAGCTTCTTTCCCGACCAAGGTTATGACTAACACCAGCCTTATGCTCAGGTAATCACCACTCGCTAACCCAGACTAATAGGAGATAGATCACTGTGTCTCTCACCAGGCAACCTCCGGGGACACCTCTCAGTAGCACAGGTTACTTCCCAGACTCAAGCTGAGAGATCAGCGAGTCTTCGTCAGAGCCACGACAGGCACTCTGCAGCAGTCAGCAAAGGCACAGGTCACACCTTGTAGGTTGCTGAACCACACGGTACTCTTCCAGAAACACAGTTCATCAGTTGGTGGACCTTCTTAGGTCACTGGTCTTCTTTCCACCTCCACCTTCTTCCAAGGATTCCGACTCACTAACTCCCCAACTCTTCCCGCTCTTCCAGCGCCTCTCGGTCAGGTGATACCAATTATCCTCTTGTACCATCCTGTGCATGGCAAGAAGAGTTCTTATTTTTTTCTTTGTGACCTTGGAAATGGTAACTTCTGGTGCTATGCATGCCTCCCTTCTCATCATCTCCGAGATAGAAGGGGAATAATTGGAGCACAGAGTGTCCTTGGTTTCAGCAAGCCTGTCAGTGATTTTCCACAAACTGAAGCTAACTCTGACACAGAGATGTGCAAGTCAGAGGTTTGCAGCAGCCATCTTCTAGTAACAAGATGTCATAGGCTTGTATAGGCCAAGACCAGCAAGGGAGACACAGGGACATACCCCTACAGTGTCCTGGCATGTGAGGGGGACCAGTGCACTATGAATGCTGGCTCCTCCTACAACCAAAGGGCTTGGATTTGGTCGTTTTTGAGATGGGTGTCCTCGGTTTCCATTATCGCCGAAAATCAGGGACGACCATCTCTAAGGACGACCATCTCTAAGATCGACCTAAATGTTGAGATTTGGGCATCCCCGACCGTATTATTGAAACGAAAGATGGACGCCCATCTTGTTTCGATAATACGGGTTTCCCTGCCCCTTTGCCGGGATGTCCTGCGAGGACGTCCTCAGGAAATCTTGGGTGCCCCGTTCGATTATGCCCCTCCACGTCTCATTAATCCATGCTTTTGAATATGTTCTGTAATTTTTTCTTTATAATAGTCCGTACCATTTTGCCCGGCACCGAAGTCAGGCTCACTGGTCTATAATTTCACGAATGTCTTCTGGAACCTTCTTTAAAAATCGGCATTTTATTGGCCACCCTTCAATCTTCCGGAATCATGCTTGATTTTAAAGAGAAATTACATATGACTAACAATAGTTCTGCAAGTTAATTTTTCAATTCTATCAGTACTCGGGGATGAATAACACAATTCTTCTGTTGTATGATTCCCTAATGTGGCTGTGCCACATGAACTTTATCTTACCACAATATCACTTTGTATTTGTTTTCACTGGAGTCTGCAAACACCTCTCCGGTACTATATAAGCCACATTGAGCCTACAAATAGGTGGGAAAATGTGGGATACAAATGTAACAAATAAATAAATACCATCTGGTCCAGGAGACTTGCTACTCTTCAGTTTCTGAAATTGCACCATTACATCCTCCAGAACAAAATTACTGAACATATACATACACATGGATTAATGGGCCAAAACCAGCATGGATTAAGTCAAAGGAAATCTTGCCTCACCAAACAACTACATTTTTTTTAAAGGCGTGAATAAATATTTGGCTATATCTGAGTCAGCTGCAATTGTGTATCTGGATTTTCAGAAAGCATTTGACAAAGTACCTCATGAATCTAATCTAATCTTATCTGATTTAAACCAATATGGACGTTTCTATCTTTTTTGCCTAAATAGGCTTTAGGCAGATCACAGAATAAAAATGGGAAAGATCCCATTGAGTTTAGATTAACTCCTGAGAAAATTAAAAAGTCATGGGATAGGAGGCAATGTCCTATTGTGGATTAAGAAGATAGAAAACGGAGAATAGGGTTGAATGGTTTATCACTCTTCCTTCAACAACAATTAAATGTGAGACTGTGAAACTTAAGGAGGAGTAGCTTGCTTTAATTAAAGAGAATGTGATGTTACAAAGAAAAATTGAAAATTAAGAAATTCTGCAGAGATTGAAAACGTTGCGTTTTATTAACTTTCCTAAACTACAAGCTATAGCGCTTCTCATTACTTTTGAAAGATATCTTGTTGAGTTTTTGAATATACCAAAACAGTCATACCCCCCCCCCCCCCGCCCCATGTCTAGAATATATTATTTGTTACCTTATGTAAAGAAACCTTTTCAACAGTTAATAGCGGAGGGGTGTGAGGTACCTTTTGATCATTTGAAATTAACTCAGACAATAGAAGATGAAACTATGGGAATGCAGACTGCTACGTTGATTGTGTACTTTGTTCTACAACTAGATTGAGATTGGATTTTGAGGCTGCTTTTTGTCACAGGCAAGAAGAATTTCTGAATCATAGAGTAAGAGTTTTTCCCAATATCTCCAGACAAACTCAACAGAGGCGTCAAACCTTTTTGAAACTGTGTCCACGTGTTTTGCAGTTAGGGAGTATATGTTGGCTTAATTTTCCCTCTTCCTCCCTAATGTTCCCCCATTGTATCTACCATACATGAACCCCATTCTACCACAACCACACCTTATACTTGTCCTCACCTTGTATTTGTTCATACCGGAACGGGCGAACGCCGTAATGGTACTACGTAAGCCACATTGAGCCTGCAAATAGGTGGGAAAATGTGGGATACAAATGTAACAAATAAATAAAACTACCGTCAGTTAAACCTGTTTTCTTTGAACCTTCTCATTAACCCCCCCCCCCCCCCCCCATACAAAACTGTGTGGCAATGCAGATACAGGCCATTCAGTTTGAATGGATTTCGTTGGCATTACTGCACCGGCAGCTGCTAGCGCATCTTTGTAAAAGGGGAGATTACAGTGATGTACCAAGGACGGGATGGAGGAGGCGGCGCACCCCGGATACAAATCAAAAGGGGGTGCCCCACTCCCACTTCTCCAGTCCCTCTATTTGGGCCGCCACCGCTGCCTCTCCTCTGGCTGTTCCCATGCCTTCCTCTAGCAGCCTCCATCCCTGCTTGGGCTGTCAGCATCGCAACTGCTATTTCTCCTCCTGCAGACTAGCAGCAGTGACGGTAAACAAATAAAAGCAGGAAAATTGTGGGGTCTACGCTACCTGTGGCTGCCGATCCTGCCCCTTTGACATCACTTCTAGTTCTGTAGCAGAGTTGACAGCCATGGGTAGATAAGGCCTCGCAATATTGATTTTATTTTTTTTGCTGCTGCTAGTTTGAAGTGGGAGCAGCAGCATGGGGGGAGGGGATGGCAGACATGGAAGAAAGGAGAGGGCAGACAGTTAATAGAAGAAGGGGAGAGACAGAGAGGGCAGACAGTGGATGGAAGGGAGAGAGGGAAGATGGTGGATAGAAAGGTGGTGCAGAGAGAGGGAGGGCAGACTTTGGATGGAAGGGAGAGAAAGAACAGTTGGTGGATGGAAGGGGCAGACAGAGAGAAAGAGAGGGTAGATCCTGGATTGAAGGGTGAGAAAGCATAGATGGTGGATGGAAGGGCAGAGAGAGAGAGAGAGAGAGAGGACAGATCCTGGATGGAAGGGAGAAAGAGGGAGGGCAGACCCTGGATGGATGGGAGAGAAAGGGCAGATGGCGGATGGAAGGAAGAGAAAGGACAAATCCTGGATGAAAGGGAGGGCAGATCCTGGATGGATGGGAGAGAAAGGGCAGATGGTAGATGGAAGGAGCAGAGAGAGAGAAGGATGGAAGGAAGAGAAAGGGCAGATGGTGGATGGAAGGAGCAGAGAGAGAGGGCAGACCTGGATAAAAGGGAGAGAAAGGGCAGTAGTAGATGGACGGGGCAGAGACAAAAAAGGCAGACCCAGGATGGAAGCGAGAGAGAGGGCATACAGTGGTTGGAAGGGGGAGAGAGAGGGCAGACAGGGGCAGACAGATGGAATGGATGGAGACAGAGAGAGGAGATGCTGGATGGAAGGGATAGAGAGGGCAGATAGTTGAAGGAGCAGAGAAGGCAGACATTGGATGGCAGTGAGAGAGGGGGCAGACAGAGAGAAAGGGCAGACAATGGATGGAAGGGAAAGAGAGGACAGATTCTGGATGGAGGGTGCAGAAAGAGAGAAGGCAGTCACGGGATTGCAAGGGCAGGGAGAGAGAAAAGGCAGACTTTGGATTTATGCCGAAAGATGGGCGTCCTTCTCTTTCGAAAATGAGCCCAATGGTTTTCTGTTGGCATTAACTGTGCAGGATGGACAATCTTTACTACCAGGCTGGTTTAGTTTTACAATAGGTATATTGATGTTCATGCTCATTGCAGTATTTAAGATACTGCCTTTTCCTATTTACACTCTTGTGTGACTCGTAGAAGTTACTGCTTATGATATGGTAGAATTGTTCTCTAGGTCCTGAGTGACATTTGTTGTGTTTTGTATTCTCAGTATGCTTAGTACTGGCTTTTGGAGGGGGGTGTTAAAAAACGATCGGCCCTGGGTGTCAAATACCCTAGGTGCGCCACTGGGGGATTACAGAGTTTCTTGGAGTCTAGGCTGGTTTCCACCCCCTCCACCTTTGTCGGTGCCAGTAACATCTACTCTGTAAAAGTATGTTTAGCTTGATACTGGCTTTCAGCTTTTTCTTGCTAACCTTAATTTCTTTGAATTGTGCCTTGCCTCTCCTCTTTTGTGGACTTAAGATACGATTATTACTTTATTGATGTCTTTATTTTCTTTCTGTTGAATAAGGTGAGGATTAAGAGGAATTTTTCAAGCCTTATTCTTTTTTTCTCTTTATGCTGTGTAATTCCTCTCTATGGGCCCTGTTTACTAAGCTATGCTAAGGGTGTGCTAGCGTTTTTAGCGTGCTCTAATGATTAGCATGTGTAAGTCGCCTGTAGGATCATATGGGCGACTATTTAGCCCCATGTGATAGTTTCTTTTCAGAACAAGAGATTTCTTGTAAAAATTGTTTAAATTGCTTAAAAATAAAAATGTAAATATTAAAAAAAAACAGGAAAAACCGCTAGTAAATAACAGTAAAGTATAGCGTATAGAGAGAGTAAACTCGTAAAGAAAGAAGGACCAGTTCCAGGGAAGTTCACATTAGAAACTTACAATAATATAGCCTTAAAACAGATAGACTTGCAGTGTCAGTTGATCCCAGGATGAGCCAACCTATCAGTCTGCACATTAAAAGCTTTCTCAAAAAGGTAAATTTTTAAAAGGGATCCATATTTTCATTGGGGAAGGGGAAATAGTGGGGTTCCCTGAGGTCTATGCTGGATCTGCAGTTTAACATATTTATAAATTACCTGGAAACAGGAGTAACAAGTGAGGGATCAGATGTGCTGATGACTCAGTTATTCAAAGTTGTTAAATAATTAGAGAAGTGTGAGAAATTGCAAGATAATCTTATCAGACTGGGCATCCAGTTGGCAGAACAAATTTAAAATGCGCACGTACAAAGTGATGCACATAGGGAAGAGCAACCCAAACTATAACTATATGATGCAAAGTTCCACTTTAGAATTGCCACTCAGAAAAAAAAATTGAATGTCATTTTTGATGTTATGTTGAAATCCTTTGCTCAGTACACAATGGCGGCCAGGAAAGCAAATAGAATGCTAGGAATCAATAGAAATGGAATTGAGAACAACACAGAGAATATATAATACCTTTGTAATGCTTCTTGGTGCAACCACACCTCGAATGTGCAATTCTGGTGTTACAGCTGAATTAGAAAAGGGACAGAGGAGGGCAACCAAAATGAAAAAGGGGATGGACTGACTCCCTTATGAGGGAAGGGTAAAGAAGTTAGGGCTCTTCAGCTTGGAGAAGAGACGACGAGAGGAGAAAAAATAGAATTCTATAAGATAAATGAGTAAAGAGGAATGGATAGACGTGAATTAATTGTTTACTCTTTTCAAAAGTACAAGAACTAGGAGGCATGCAATGAAGTTACTAAGTAGTACAATTAGAACAAATCAGAAAAAATATTTCTTCATTCAATGTATAATTAAGCTCTGAAATTCAGTGCCAGAGAATGTGATAAAGCAAGGTTTAAAAATGTTTGGACAGATTCTGGAAGAAAAGTCCATAAACCATTAGTAAGGCAGACTTGGGCAGCAAAAAAACTATTGTACTCTTACTCTTTTGGGATCCTGCCAGGTACTTGTGACCTGGATCAGCCACTGTTGGAAACAAGCTACTAGTCTTGATGGACCTTCGGTTTTTCACAATACATTCATTAGGTTAATGTATTATTCATCTATTTGGATATTTTTAAAACATATAGAGAGAATACTGAGCTGGTTAACTCACTCAGGGGCATAATTATCAATGTGGGCTAACATTAACGTGTTATTTTACTGTTAACCCCAGTTATTTGTAACTAGGTCTCATTGCCTACAATAGGATCTGTGATAAAATATCACAAGTTAGTGGTAAAATAACACTTCTTAGTGGTAGCCCACATTGATAACTACATCCCTAAATGGCCAGATATAAAAGGGTCCGCTTTAGAGGAGAGGGAGAGGTGGTGCTGGAAATCATCCATTTACATGTACTGTACATTCTGTGGTACTGCTTAAATGAATAGTGCTGTTGAATTTCTGTATTAAGCTAAGTGCTAGGGCCATCACAACGTCATAGGACCACCACGGCTGAAAATAGAACAGAGAATGTAATAAGGTCATACTGAATATCTGTGTGTGTTGTGGTTTGTGTTGTGAATGATTAGCCCAAGTTGTGCCAGATTTTATATAGAAATAGATCCTTGAGCATAACAGTAAACTTTCCCACTTCTCAAAGTTAGGGAATGTTTCACTGTAAGGAGAAGGGCACACAAGGCAACAAAGTTTGGCACCTTTCCAAAAGATGAATGTGGGGTTGAATCATGGCTGTCTAGAATTTTAAAAAAGTGGAATAGCTAATTATTTTCACTGAAAAATTGGTATACAGTATTTCCATTCATCACCACAAATTAAATATTATTTGGAGGTAAAAAGCTTCAGTTCCTGCAGGAAACCTTTCTTAGTGAATCAGAGAATTTATTCCACAATTCTGACCACTTCCAGCTGTTGTCTATCATTGGCTCTGAAACACACACACCCCCCCCCCCCCCCCCTCCAAATATCTTCTCAATTCAAATTTTATTTTTTATCATTTTGAACTTTCATAAATTCAAACTCTTTCATTATGAAGTTTCCTCTGTGAATAACACCAAATATCATTATGCAAACTACTACGGGAAAAAGAAAAGAAGCACTTAACTTCAAATATGCAATCCCAACGGGAACCCGTTCCACTCTTGCTTCATCAAGGGATGTCCATTCGTGCCTCTTTTTCAAATCAAATCAAGAACTTTTTTCCTTCAGATAATATTTAATTTGTGGTGAATCATGGTAATATACTGATTCCTCAGTGAAAATCGCTCTCTATTCCACTTTTTTGAATAATAAGTGAAGACTTTAGTTCAGTGGAATATATTTTCTGTTTGTTGGTTAGCTAGAATTTTACATATTCTACTTGTTTAATTTGAAACTATGCAGCATGACCTTTCTTATTCTAGGAGGAATTTTTTGCTTTGCATCAGTAACTTATTTGGCATTATGTTGGGGTCTGCACCCACCTTAGCCAAACCCCAACTGATTACTGCTAGAACACCCGTGTTCTTGGATTTGTTTCTTACACTAATAAAACAAATATTCTCCGTGGACAAGCAGGCTGCTTGTTCTCACAGTTGGGTCGTTGTCTGCGATGGCCCAGGAGACCGGGAAAAATTTGCAAAGCAAAAACCAAGAGCTTTCCAGAACACTCTGTGCATGCGTGAACGGCTTCCCACGACGTGAGCGTGCCCTCCTCAGTTTCTTTGATCCATGTCTGGAGTGACAAGATGTTTCTCTCGCTCTTTTTTGGCTCAGGAGACCTTTATTTTCACACTCTATTGCTCCCCTTTTTCATTTTCAACTTCAAAACCGTTTAGTTTTTCTCAAATATGTTTTTAAAAAGTAGTTTTTTCCTTATTTTATTAGTTTTTCTTCCTTTGTTTAAGTTTCCTTTCTTTCTCGTTGCAGCCGCCCTTTAGGCTACTCGACCGGGTCATTTTTCCCCTTTTTTTGTGCCTTTTTATTTGGCACGATCGAGTCTTTTAATTTTGTAGCCGCTTTTCTTCCGTCCATGCCATCGAGGACTCCCAGCGGCTTCAAGCGTTGTACTTGCTGCAACTGGACCATCTCGGGTACCGACCCCCACGTGTGGTGTCTCCAGTGCCTTGGGCCCGAGCATTTGCCAGCTGCGTGTAAGCTCTGCTCTTTAATGAAGAAACGGACCCAAGTGTCTCAGGAGGCTCAATGTGAGAAGCTCTTTTCAGATCGGTCCAGTCCTTCGACGTCAACATCGGCACCGAGGTCGGCGATGTCGACGTTGAGGGAAGCATCGACATCGAGAGTGCAGGTAATGGCTGCCGAACGACCGCATCGCGATGGAAGCAGCGAGGCATCGAATGGGTCTCCACCTATCTTGAGGCCTACTGCTATGCAGGCCCCCCGGGACCTACCTTTGTTGAACCCAGCCCCAAGGAGGCGTGAGGATTCCACGTCCTCTTCGGTACTGAGGAGTCTCGATGACGGGCGTCGAGCGAAGGCTAAGAAGCACCGTCATCATTCTCCTTCCGTGCACGGTACCGAGAGCTCCGGGGAGCTGAGGAAGTCGGCACCCGAGAAACGTCGGCACCAGGAGGATCGCTCATCCTCCATACAGGACGTGCCGATGCGTCGGTCATCTGGCAGCCTGGTACCGGCTCTCGAGCCCCCTCAGATTCTGCCACCAACTCCTGCACCTGCCTCACAGCCTTTTCCGATGGAAGCTCTCGACGAGCGTATCAGAGCCCTTCTTACAGAGCTTCTGGAGGGATTGCTGCATCAGTCTGCTTCGGTGTCTGGGGAGCTTGCGCCTTCCGTACCGACTGCGGAAGCGGCATCTGGGCCATCGCCGGTGGTGAGGTCCCCGTCCTTGGTGCCGCTTGCGGTACTGGCATTGGCTGCCACCTGGGTCGATTCCCCCTCAAAGTCGGTGGAGGAAGCTTCGCCGGAGTCCAGGCAGGGGTCGGCTTGTCGACATCCCTCTCGAGGCCGTCATTCCTCCACGTTGAGACAGGCTCGGGTTCGGGCTGCTCTTAGAGAGCTTTTGTCCAATACCGATGAGGAGCGCTCGTGGGAAGAGGAAGACCCCAGATACTTTTCGGAGGAAGAGTCGTATGGGGTTCCCTCTGATCCTACTCCGCCAGTTGAAAGAAGAATGTCTCCTCCTGAGAGTCTTTCTTTCTCATCTTTTGTTCGGGAAATGTCTAAGGACATTCCTTTCCATATGGAGGTTGTGGATTAGCCCAGGGCCGAGATGCTTGAGGTCTTGGACTATCCTTCTCCGCCCACAGAGGTTGCAGCGGCCCCCTTGCATAACACAGGGAAGGGAAGTTCTTATGTGAAACTGGTCGTTCCCTCTATTTAATCCATTGGTCCCCAGAAAAGCTGAGTCCTAGTACAGAGTCCATGGAGAACCTGTAATGGTGAAGACCCAACTTCCTCACGATTCCATGGTGGTGGACTCTGCTGTCAGAAGAGCTAAGAGTACTAGAGACTATGCCTCGGCGCCCCCAGCAGAGAGTTTAGGACCTTGGATTCTTTTGGGAGGAAAATGTATCAGGCCTCTATGTTTGCCGCCAAGATCCAAACATACCAGCTCTACACGAGCATCCACTTACGGACCTCAGTGAGGCAACTGTCCAGTTTGGTCGAAGCACTTTCTCCGGAGCTCGCCGAACCTTTTCATCAGGTAGTCAAGCAGCAAAAGGCGTGTGGTAAATTCCTGGCCAGGGGTACTTATGACACTTTTGATGTGGCATCCCAAGTAGCTGCTCAAGCTATAATCATATGCAGACTCTCATGGCTGCATGTTTCTGACCTGGATCATAAGACCCAGCAGCGAATGGTGGATGTTCCTTGCCATGGGGATAATCTTTTTGGAGAAAAAGTAGAGGACATGGTCGATCAGATCACAAAGCACCATGGCGCTATGGATTCAATCTCCCGCCGGGCGTCTTCTGCTACCACCTCCACTTCTAGGAGGTTTTTTGGAAGGAAGAGGAGTGCTCCCTATTCCTACAATCGGTGTAGGTACACTCCCGCTTCTCTGCAGCCTGTCCAGGCTCAGTCCCCGGTTAGGATACACTCTCAATCTGGAATCCAGGCCTCCAAATTGCACTCCAGGAGCTCAGTCCTTCAGCTCCCAGCACAAGCAGGTACTTGCAGAGGAACTCTCCGCCCTTCTATAGGCCAATGCGGTCAAACCCGTTCCACCAGGGGAAGAAGGGCTGGGATTCTATTCCAGGTGCTTCCTTGTGCAAAAGAAAACATGGGGATGCGTCCCGTCCTAGATCTAAGGGCCCTGAATAAATTCCTAGTCCGAGAAAAGTTCAGGATGGTTTCCCTGGGCACCCTTCTTCCCATGATTCAGGAAAATGATTGGCTATGCTCTCTGGACTTAAAGGATGCCTATACTCACATCTCGATACTCCCAGCTCACAGGAAGTATCTTTGGTTTCAGTTGGGAACTCGGCACTTTCAGTACTGTGTACTGCCCTTTGGCCTCGCGTCTGTGCCCAGGGTTTTCACAAAGTGCCTGGCAGTTGTCGCAGCATCGCTACGCAGACTGAGAGTGCCTGTGTTCCCTTATCTCGATGACTGGCTGGTGAAGAGCACCTCGGAGGCAGGCGCTCTACAGTCCATGCAGATGACTACTCAACTGCTGGAGCTACTGGGGTTTGTAATCAATTATCCCAAGTCCCACCTTGTCCCAGTACAGAAATTGGAGTTCATTGGATCTCTGTTGGACACACAGACGTCTCGAGCTTATCTCCCCCAGGCAAGGGCAGACAATCTCATGGCCCTAGTATCCTTGGCTTGAGCGTCTCAACAGATCACAGCTCGGCAGATGTTGAGACTCTTAGGGCACAGGGGTGCCAGGCCACAGGGGATCTAGAGGATGTGATCCATCTCTCCACCGATTTTTGCAGTTCCCTTCAGTGGTGGACCATTCGATCCAATCTGACCTTGGGGCATCCATTCCAAATTCCTCAGCCGCAGAAAGTGCTGACGACGGATGCATCCCTTCTGGGGTGGAGAGCTCATGTAGATGGACCTCACACTCTAGGAGCTTGGTCTTTTCAGGAAAAGGATCTTCAGATCAACCTCCTGGAATTACGAGCGATCTGGAACGCGCTCAAGGCTTTCAGGGATCGGCTGTCCAATCAAATCATTTTAATTCAGACAATCAGGTTGCAGTGTATTACACCATCAAGAAGGGGGGCACCGGATCTCACCCTCTGTGTCAGGAAGCTGTCTGGATGTGGCTTTGGGCGCACCACAATGGCATGTTTCTCCAGGCCACGTATCTGGCAGGCGTAAACAACAGTCTGGCCGACAGGTTGAGCAGGATTATGCAACCTCACGAGTGGTCTCTGAATATGGACGTCGGTGGATCTTTTTGCCACTCAGTTCAATCACAAAGTCACTCAATTCTGTTCCAGACTTCAGGCCCACGACAGACTAGCGTCAGATGCCTTTCTCCTACATTGGGGGACAGGCCTTCTGTATGAGTATCATCCCATACCTCTAGTAGGGAAGACTTTGCTGAAACTCAAGCAAGACCACGGAACAATGATCCTAATTGCTCCCTTCTGGCCTCGTCAGATCTGGTTTTCTCTTCTTCTTCTAGAGTTGTCCTCCGAAGAACCATGGAGATTGGAGTGTTTTCCGACCCTCATCACCCAGAACGAGGGGTCGCTTCTACATCCTAACCTCCAGTCTCTGGCTCTCACGGCCTGGATGTTGAGAGCTTAGAAGTTGCCTCTTTGGGTCTTTCAGAGGGTGTCTCCCGAGTCTTGCTTGCTTCCAGGAAAGATTCCACGAAAAAGTGTTATTCTTTCAAATGGAGGAGGTTTGCTGTCTGGTGTGACAGCAAGGCCCTAGATCCTTTTTCTTGTCCTACACTGACCCTGCTTGAATAACTTCTATACTTATCAGAGTCTGGTCTCAAGACCAACTGCGTAAGGGTTCACCTTAGTGCAATTAGTGCTTATCATCAATGTGTAGAAGGTCAGCCTATCTCTGGACAGCCTTTAGTAGTTTGTTTCATGAGAGGTGTGCTTTTGTCAAAGCCACCTGTCAAACCTCCACCAGTGTCATGGGATCTCAATGTCATTCTCACCCAGCTGATGAAAGCTCCTTTTGAGCCACTGAATTCCTGCCATCTGAAGTACTTGACCTGGAAGGTCATTTTCTTGGTGGCTGTTACTTCAGCTCGAAGAGTCAGTGAGCTCCAAGCCCTGGTAGTGCATGCACCTTATATCAAGTTTCATCACAACAGAGTAGTCCTCCGCACTCACCCTAAGTTCTTGCCGAAGATGGTGTCGGAGTTCCATCTGAACCAGTCAGTTGTCTTGCCAACATTTTTTCCCCGTCTACATACCCACCCTGGTGAGGACAAGTTGCACACCTTGGACTATAAGAGAGCATTGGCCTTTTATGTGGAGCGGACAAAGCCCTACAGACAGTCCGCCCAATTGTTTGTTTCTTTCGATCCCAACATGAGGGGAGTCGCCATCGGAAAACGCACAATCTGCAATTGGCTAGCAGATTACATTTCCTTCACTTATGCCCAAGTTGGGCTGACTCTAGAGGGCCATGTCACAGCTCATAATGTCAGAGCCATGGCTGCGTCAGTGGCTCACTTGAAGTCAACTTCTATTGAAGAGATTTGCAAGGCTGCAACATGGTCATCAGTCCACACATTCACATCTCACTACTGCCTTCAGGAGGATACCTGACGCGACAGTCGGTTTGGGCAGTCAGTGCTGCCGAATCTGTTCAGGGTTTAGAATCCAACTCCACCCTCCTAGGCCCATTTCTGTTCTGTTCCAGGCTGCACTCTCACTTAGTTGTGTTTCTTTTCAGGTCAATCTCTGTTATGTCCTCGCCGTTGCAAGGCCTAATTGACCAATATTCATTGTTTTGAGTGAGCCTGGGTACTAGGGATACCCTAATTGTGAGAACAAGCAGCCTGCTTGTCCTCGGAGAAATCAATGATACTTGTCTGTTGGAGTTGTTACAGTTCTCTATTATGCTTTTTATTTAACTGAGGAGGGCACGCTCGCGTCAAGGGCGGGAAGCCGTTCGCACATGCGCAGAGTGTTCTGCCCGCGCGATGGAGCGTTCTGGAAAGCTTTTGGTTTGCAAATTTTTCCTGGTCTCCTGGGCCATCGCAGATGACAACCCAATTGTGAGAACAATCAGCCTGCTGTCCTCGGAGAATACCTGCTACAGGCAAGTATCTTCGCTATACTTAATCGCTCAGAAGTGAAATAAAAAGAAAGGTTTATTCTGGAAACAAGTAAATAGTAGCTCAAGCAGAGGCTTATAGCAAGTCTGAAATACAGAAAAGAAATTGTTAGATAGACTTTCTTGGGTCCATGCCAGTTCGCTGCCCTGGAAACAAGGAAGCCCATCACACATAGATTTTCCTCATTTTTATACAATTGATTTAGTACATGTTATACAATAATCTGGAAACTAATTACTATCTTAGCACATCCCACTAACCAATCATTTACTTTCCTAATCCAACACATCGGAATTCTATCAATTATCAGTTCATACTCTAATTTTTAGAATAGCAGTTACACCACTCCACCTGACTCTGAGTAACAAAGCCATGCTATCTTCATCCACCTACTAGTAACTTCTCTCCCACCATACCTTCTGTCAGAAATTCCAAGCCCACCTCCTCATGCTACTTCAGCAGTTTGTTTATTTTTTATATCACATATCCAAACTATATACTAGCTGACCTTGTGGTTAAGGTAGCAGACTGTTCCCAACTTCCCCTTTTCACTATCCAGACACAATGTGGTTTCAAACTGTATGAAACATAGGAAGTCTTGACCCCAAAATTAATACAAATCTAAATATCCATTAAACTTATCTTAATTACATTAGACCATTCTATATGCATTTACTTATCTTCTAAAAACTTATAAAAACGGTAACGGAATTCAAACATGCGTGGGATAAACATAAAGGAATCCTGTTCAGAAGGAAAGGATCCTCAGGAGCTTAACCGAGATTGGATAGCAGAGCCGGTAGTGGGAGGCGGGGCTGGAGGTTGGGAGGCGGGGATAGTGCGGGGCAGATTTATACGGTCTGTGCCAGAGCCAGTGGTGGGAGGTGGGACTGGAGGTTGGGAGGCAGGGATAGCGCTGGGCAGACTTATACGGTCTGTGCCAGAGCCGGTGGTGGGAGGCGGGGCTAGTGCTGGGCAGACTTATACGGTCTATGCCAGAGCCGGTGGTTGGGAGGCGGGGCTAGTGCTGGGCAGACTTATACGGTCTGTGCCCTGAAGAGCACAGGTACAAATCAAAGTAGGGTATACACAAAAGTAGCACACATGAGTTGTCTTGTTGGGCAGACTGGATGGACCGTGCAGGTCTTTTTCTGCCGTCATCTACTATGTTACTATGTAACAAAGTTCACAAACAATAAATTCTTAAGCTGTCATGTACAGTATCTTGCCCTAGACATGACCTTAACTTTGGTCAGCAAAAATACAGAAAAAACTGATTTTTTTTCCATTCTCATGACACATCTCCCTCCCCAAGATCTTGTATAACTTCTCTCACCCAAACACATCTGTCTCAGTAAAAGGTCCACTTCCCCTATTGCTTGCCCAATAAATCACACTAAATGCGTAAACATGTTTTTTGGTCCAGTTTAGTTAGAATGAGTGTGACTCCCTTCTTAAATGGGAGTCTGTTCTAGGAATTTCTTATGAGTATTCACAATGGGAACGAGTATTCAAATCACTTCTTAAAGTATCTGTATCTAGTGCTCTGATGGAAAATGGGTACAAAATTTTATATAGCTGGTATTACACTCCCAAGTGCTTGGCTGCTATATTTCCAGCGGGGTCTCCGCTGTGCTGGCGTCAGTGCGGTAAGGTGGGAGACATGGGCCACATCTGGTGGTCATATCCTCAAGCTCTGGAATTCTGGACTAATGTTTTGAAATTTGTCTTCTCTCTCACCAAAAGTACATACCCCCTGAGGCTGGAACACTGTCTCCTGCATTTCAGACCAAGAGGGGTGAAGGTGACAACTCAGCTAGTTTCACACTTGTTTGTAGCAGGTAAATTGGTACTTGCTGTGGCCTGGAAGAAGCCTACCTTACCGGGACTTGGAATTGTTTTGAGGAAACTAGCTCATATTCATCTGATGTCTAAACTGATGGCTCTGCGTAGCGGATAAATATTGGTTTATTCTCACATCTGGGACCCTTATATACAGTGGACTGCTCATCCTGACTCTTCTCTACCCACTCTGTAGTTGGTTTGCTGGTGGGGGGTTGTTAGGGGAGGAAAGGGGGGTTTATGCTTGTATGAGCCGATCCTTCAATGCTCATGGACGATTATTGGATGTTTCATAATTTTCTTAATGATTGTTGCATTGTTACTTCTATTTTGTTTGATTTAGCTTTAATAAAGCATTAACTTGGGGGGGGGGGAAGAATGAGTGTGACTCACATGGGTGTCCTTGCATAATTTCAAAAGGCCACCTTGCAGCCTGATCTAATTAGCAAGGCTTGAAAACAGCACACAGAATAATTAGGGGGGATGAAGTAAATCTTTCAGGTAATCCTTGTTTGTTTATTATCCAGAAGGGTGCTCTGAATATACAAACATGAGGGGTCCCGAGCCCCCCAAGTTCCCCACAATTACAGGCCCGACATTCAGAGGCTCATGCCTGGTTAAACCCACTGAGCTGGCCAGCTGCTGATATTTAGCAACATTTAACCAGGTAGTGGCACTGACTATCTCTGCTAACTGGCCATTACCTAACTGGCTAGATTAGGGGAGGAGTTTGGGCTGAGCCACAACATAGTTAGTAATGATATTTCGTCCACTAACCAGCTATGTAAGCATATAAAGTTAGGTCTGCAAAAAGGCTGTCCTAACTTTATGTGCTTAGTCAATCAGGCACCAGTATGAATATCGGCTGGTGCCCAGTTAACTTCCAGGTCAGTGCACATACCAGGATATTGAATACCAAGAGCTGTGCATGCCCTGGCATTGAATATCCAGGGTTAGTTCACCCACGGCTGTGAGCAGCTTACAAGCTGCTCACTTCTGTGGGCTGGATATTCCCCTCTACTTTTTATCTAAAATTCTTTTTCAAAATGATCTGCCAAATTCTTTATCACATTACCCGTTCAGTTTAAGTGATTAGTCGACCTTTGGCCTTCTGCAGTCATCTTATTACTTATAAAAGTATGAAATATTTCATGTTGCTTTCTCCTTGCCATTTCTATGTTCTACTTCACAGCTGAAATCACTCTTGTTGGTTGGTATTGACGTCAACAAGGATGCACTTAATAAGGGGCAGTCAGTAGTTGGATTCGTATCCAGCATCAATGCCAAAATGACCAGGTAAGTCAGTCCTTAATGCCATTAGTGAACTGGTTTTATTCTTTCCAACCAAATGGAAGTTGGAAAGAATTACAGAAAAAAAAGAGTTAAAATGTCTTTCTGGCCACCTGTCTTCTGGGGGCAAAATAATTCTCCAAATATTGAATGGAATGGAATGAAACTTGGCATGAGAGAAAAAAACAGTGATAAGAGTATCAAGTTCATAAATGGTCCAGATAGGGCCAGGAATTCCAGAGAAATAAGCCCCTCCCCCCTATATGGCCCAGTGCATTTCTATGGGAGAAGTAGTTCCAGTGTCTGCAGTATAGAAACTTACAAACTGTGAAACCTAGCAGTTTGGGAATTTCTCCTTTCAAACTGCCTCTTCTCCTCCTACTCTCCCCTTCCTGAATTGCCTCACCCCAAAACTATGTCCCGCAACTACCTCCACCCTCCAACTGCCTCAAAATCTATCCCCTACCCCCCCCCCCCCAAAAAAAAATTAACACTTCAAATGCTTCCTTCCCTTAAACTGCCCCACCCCCCAACTACCTGCCCCACAACGGCCCTTAGACCCCCCCAAACTGTCCTCCTTTCTCAAAACTACCACCCCAAGATGCCCTTACTTTCCAAAACTACAGAATCATCTACTTCCTTGCAACTTCCCCTGCCCTCAACTACTCCCCCCCCCCCCCGACTACCCTTAACACAACTATCCCCACCCCACAACTACCCCACCATCCAAAAATACTCTGCACATCTACTTGCCCTCAACAACCTTCCCTGAACTTACTACTACTTAACATTTCTAAAGCGCTACTAGGGTCCTTCTGAACAGTAGTTTAACAATGAAGGACAGTCCCTGCTCAAAGGAGCTTACAATCTAAAGGACAGCATGTGCAGTCAGCTTACAATATAATGGACAACATGTGCAGACAGTCAAATTGGGGCAGTCTAGATTTCCTGAATAGAGGTGAAATGGTTAGGTGCCGAAGGTGACATTGAAGAGATGGGCTTTGAGCAAGGATTTAAAGATGGGCAGGGAGGGGGCTTGGCGTATGGGCTCAGGAAGTTTGTTCCAAGCATAGGGAGAGGCAAGGCAGAAAGGGCGGAGCCTGGAGTTGGCGATGGTGGAAAAGGGAACAGAGAGGAAGGTTTGTCCTGTGAGCGGAGGTTTCGGGTAGGAGCGTACGGGGAGATAAGGGTAGAGAGGTAGTGAGGGGCTGTAGATTGAGCGCATTTATAGGTTAGTAGGAGAAGCTTGAACTGTATGCGGTACCTGATCGGAAGCCAGTGAAGTGACTTGAGGAGAGGGGTGATATGAGCATATCGGTCTAGGCGGAAGATAAGACGTGCAGCAGAGTTCTGAATGGATTGAAGGGGGGATAGATGGCTAAGTGGGAGGCCAGTGAGGAGTAGGTTGCAATAGTCAAGGCGAGAGGTAATGAGAGAGTGGACGAGAGTTCGGGTGGTGTGCTCAGAGATGAAAGGGCGAATTTTGCTGATGTTATAGAGAAAGAAGCGACAGGTCTTGGTTATCTGCTGGATATGCGCAGAGAAGCGACTGAGCCGGACTTGACTTACATAACCACCACTGCAGTGCATCTCTTTCAGTCAGCTTCTGTTTCCTGGAAGAGAGGTGGGAGAGAGGGGATATGATAAAGATGTTTAAATACCTTAGTGGCATCAATGTACAGGAGGTGAGCCTTTTTCAAATGAAGGAAAACCCTGGAATGAGAGGGCATAGGAAGAAGTTGAGAGGAAACACGCTTAGGAGGAATCTAAGGAAACACTCCTTCACAGTGAATGTAGTGGAGACGAAGACTGTGTCAGAATTTAAGGAAGCATGGGACAGACATTTGAGATCCCTTAGGAAAAGGAGAAGTTATTGGTTACTGAGGAAGGGCAGATTGGATGTGGCATTTGGCCCTTATCTGCTGTCATGTTTCTATGAATAAAACTGGTTCCATGTATCATTTTGCCACTTTGTCACAATATGTCATTAGGCTACTTTGTTACAATGTATCGTTAGGTCATATGTTATAATGTACAAAGCCTTTTCTATGTATCGTTATGTTCTATACACTATACAAAATCTTTTTGTCTTAGTCTTTATTCTGTTCACTACTACTACTACTTAATAAGGCACTTTACCAATACCAAATTAAATTAAATTTCTCCGAGGACAAGCAGGCCATATTCTCACATATGAATGACATCATCCACGTCACCCGGTGCAGAGCTTAAACAAGCTACTAGACTTTTAAGAGCAGATGCTGCGTCCCCACCATACATGTGCAAGTACCTTCCTGCCCACCGCGAGAGCACGGGATCATCAGTCTCTTCTCATCTGCAGTGAAGAGAGAACATGATTGTCCTATGCTTCTCACAGCGTCTGGTGAGTGAGCATACTTCTTCAATTTTTATGCCTTTTCAGGGGGGGGGGGGGGGGGGTCCTGACTTTATTTTCTATTTTCTTCAGAAAGGTCCCGCTCCCTTCCCATTTAGTTTTAGTTTATTTTTCCACACTTTTAGGTTTCCTTTCTTTTTGGCATTCTCAGTAGGCCCTCTTAGGCCTGAGCTCCATTTGGATATTTCTCCCTTGATTTTTCTGGTGTGTGCCCCTTTTTTAGTCACCATCGAGCCATTTGATTTGGCTATGGATGTTTTCCCTTCCATGTCATCAAAGGTTCCCAGTGGCTTTAAGCACTGCAGCCAGTGCAGTAGGACCATATCTGGCAAAGACACTCATTCTTGGTGTCTTCAGTGTTTGGGGCCTGAAAATACCCCTTCCAGCTATGTTCTTTGCCTTTGTGTGAAGAAAAGAACCCAGCTGGCCAGAGAGGCTCAAAGGGAAAAGATTTTTGGAGCCTCATCCGAAATCTCAGCATTGGTATCAACATCGATGTCGGCTTCAATATTGAGAGTTTTATCAGGTGTATCAGTCCATATGGCTAACAGGCCTGTCTCAGACACTGGGAGTGGACGCGCATCGAGACTCCACCTGCGCAATGCTGGCCGCTGTGCAGGGCCCCTAGAAGCGGTCAGCATTGGACCCAACACCTATGTGATGTGGGATTTGACGTCATCCTTGTTGACACCAAGGAGTATCAGTGACCGGCATCGGGCAAAGCCAAGAAGCATCGGCACCAATCCCTTCGACGCACGGTGCTGGGATCTCAGGGGCACTGAGAGATTCGGTCCACAAGAAGCATTGACGCCAGGAGGACTGCTCCTCCTCCATACAAGAGGTGCCAATGTGCAGGTCTCCATGTAGCCAGGACCAGTCACCCATCTCGACCCAGGCAGTTCAGCAGGCTTTCTGTGAACCCGCACTCCAGCCTTTCCTGATAGCCTCTCGCGATGAGCACATCTGGGCCATACTCCCTGAGCTATTGGCAGGGATTTTAAAGTAGTGGGCATTGGTATCTGTGGAGCTTGCACCAGCCGTGCTACTTCCTGCTGCCCTGCAGGCACTCAGCCTGCGCTGAGGTCTCCAACACCGGTGTCGTGTACGGCACCGGTGTCAACAGTCACCCGTCTGGGCGCCCTCTCAACGTCAGTGGAGGAAGCTTCACTGGAGTCAAGGCTGGAACCCACTCCTTGACACCCTTCTCAAGGACATGGCTGCTCTGTTTCAAGGCAGGCTGAGTCTCTGCTCTCCCATGAGGAGTTTTTCTCCAACACCAATGAGGAGTGCTCATAGGAGTCTGATGAGGATCCACGGTACTTCTTGGATGAGTCCTATGGCATCCCATCTGATCCCTCCCCTCCAGAGGAAAGGATAAAGTCTCCACCAGAGTGCCTTTCCTTCCCAGGTTTTGTGTGAGAAATGGCAGCTGCTATTCCCATTCATTTGGAGATGGACAAGCCCAGGGCTAAGATTTTTGAGCTCCTAGACTATGAATCTCCTAGATTGGCTGTGACAGTCCCTCTTCACTGGATCCTGAAAGATATTCAGATGAGTCCTCACTGTTGATCCCTATCCTGCCCAAGAAGATAGACACCATGTATTGGATCCAGAGTTCCCCAGGGTTTGACAAGCGTCAGTTGCCTCATCATTCCCTAGTGGTGGAATCCATGCTCAAAAGAGCTAGGGGTTCCAGAGACTATGCTTCAACGCCCCATGGCAGACAAGCTAGAACCCTGGATTCTTTTGGGCAGAAAGTATACCAAGCTTCTATACTCAACTCCTGTATTCAATCTTATCAGCTCTAAATGAGCCTGTACTTGGTGGAACTTGGTATGCAGTATGTCTGATTTGGTAGATTCTCTCCCACAGGAGCAGGCTGAGTCACTTCGCTAGTTGGTTAAGCTGCAGAAGGCATGTAGAAATTTCTTGTCCAAAGGTGCCTATGACACTTTTGATGTAGTGTCCAGGATCTCTGCCCAGAGTATAGTGATACTTAGACCCTCAGAGCTGCATGTCTCTGATGTACCGGGGAAATAACCTTTTTGGAGACAAGGTGGAGGAGGTCGCTGACCTCATCAAGAAACACACTGACACCCTTGACACTCTCTCCCATCGGACATCTTCTGCACGTTCCTCTTCATCTAGGTTTTGGGCAAGTCGAAGAGGGGACCTACTACTGTCAGAGATGTAGGTACGCCCCTTCTCACCAGCCTCAGCAGGCTCAGTCTCAAAGCTCAGCCAGCTCCCTAGTCAAAGTCAGGGATGACTTTTTGACAGGCTCCAGCAGAGCATAGCCACAGTAAAGATAACCATCCTGGATGACCTACCAGTCGGGGGGAGGCTAAATATTTTCCAAGAAAGGTGGCCCCTTGTAACCTCAGACCGGTTGGTTCTCCAAATAGTCCATCTCAATTACTCCCTGCATTGGCATCAATAACTACCAAATTTCCCACTGAGAGTATCTCGCTTCAGATCTCAGCAAAAACATCTCACTTCAGCTCTCAGCAAAGGCAGATCCTTGCAGAGGAACTCTAGATGCCTATGTGGTCCATTTCGTTCCACCAGGGGAAGAAGGGCTGGGATTCTATTCCAGTGCCTCATGCTCAAGAAAATGGGGGGGGGGATGTGTCCCATCCTAGAGCTAAGGGTCTTCAATAAATTCATGGTCAAAGGAAAGTTCAAGATGGTTTCCTTGAGCACCCTTCTTCCCTTGATTCAGGAAAACTATTGTCTACGCTCTCTGAATTTAAAAGATGCTTTCACTCACATCCCGATACTTCCAGGTCACAGTAGGTATCTTCAGTTTTAGCTGGGAACACACAGCTTCCAGCACTGTGTGTTGCCTTTTGGCCTTGCGTCGGCTCCCAGGGTTTTCACCAAGTGTCTTGCAGTAGTCACAGCGTCACTATGCAGACTAGGAATCCATGTGTTCCCCAACCTGGACGATTGGCTGTTGAAGAGCATGTCAAAGGATGGTGCTCAGGAATCAATGCAGAGAGCTATTCAGGTGTTGAAGGTACAATGGTTAATTATAAACTATCCCAAGTCCCATCTCCATCCCGTTCTGCAATTGGAGTTAATCGTAGCCCTGCTAGACATTCAGCAGGCACAGGCTTTTCTCCCTATATCAAGGGTGGATACTCTTGTCATTCTCCCCACTCAGGTCTGAGCCAGCCAGCAGGTCACAACTCGGAAGATGTTGAGATTGTTAAGGTCACACCCATGGCACATCTTCACATGAGATCTACCCAGTGGACCCTAGCTTCCCAGTTGTACCAAGCATCAGGAAACCTAGTGGATGTCATCCGAGGAACACCAGCATTGACAGTCTCTCCTTTGGTGGACAATTTGGTACAATTTGACTGTGGGACTTCCATTCCAAATTGCTCAGCTCTAGAAGGTTCTGATGATGGATGCATCCTGCCTGGGGTGGGGCTCATATAGATGAGTTTCACACCCAGGGTGCTTGGTCAGCTCAGGAATCAGACCTTCAGATCAACCTCCTGGAGCTATTGGCAATCTGGAATGCTCTAAAGGCATTCAGAGATCAGCTGTGCAGCCAAACTTTACTCATTCAAACAAACAAACAAACAGATAATCAGGTTGTAATGTACTACACAAACAAGCGGTGGGGGGGGGGGGGGGGGGGTACCAGATCACACCCACTCTGTCAGGAGGCGGTCCGTATATGGCAGTGGCCACTCCAGCATAGGATACTTCTCAAGGCCACTTACCTGGCGGGCAAATCCAACAGACTGAGCAGGGTCGTGCAGCCGGATGAGTGGTCACTCAACATGGGCATTGCCCACAAGATCTTACAAGAGTGTGGCACCCTCTTGATGGACATCTTTACTGTTCAACTGCTGGCTTCCAGGATGGATTTCACAAAGAGGTGTTATACTTTCAAGTGGAGGAGGTTTGCTGTCTGGTGTGATGGAAATATCTTTCTTGCCCTACATAGAACTTGCTTGAATATCTTCTACACCTTTCTGAGTCTGGTCTCAAGACCAACTCTGTAAGGGTTCACCTTAGTGCAGTTAGTACTTACTATCATCATGTAACAGCCTCTAGTTATTTGCTTCATGAGAGGTTTGCTTTTGACAAAGCCCTCTGTCAAACCTCCGCCTGTGTCATGGGACCTCAACGTCGTCCTCATCCAGCTGATGAAAGCTCCCTTTGAGCTGCTGGATTTCTTTCATCTGAAGTACTTGACCTGGAAGGTCCTGTTCTTGGTGGCAGTTACTTCAGCTCACAGGTCAGTGAGCTTCAGGCCCTAGTAGTGGATCCACCTTATACTAAATTTCATCACAATAGAGTAGTTCTCAGCACACACCCTAAGTTTCTTCCCAAGGTAGGGTTGGAATTCCATCTGAATCAGTCAATCATCCCAACATTCTTTTCCAAACCTCATGCCCATCCTGGCAAAAGTGCACCGCATACCTTGGACTGCAAGCGAACACTGGCCTTTTACTTGGAGCAGACTAGGCCCTACAGACAGTCCACCAAGCTTTTTATTTCTTTTGATCCCAACAGGATGGGGGTTGCCATCGGGAAATGCGCAATCTCCAATTGGCTGGCCTATTGCATTTCATTGACTTATGGCCAGGCTGGGCTGACTCTTGAGGGTCATGTCAAGGCTCACAATGTCAGAGCCATGGCGGTGTCAGTAGCCCACTTCAGGTCAGCCTCCATTGAAGAAATTTGCAAGGCTACAACTTGGTCTTCAGTCCACAAATTCACATCTCATTACTGCCTTGAGCAGGATACCTGACCCGATTATTGGTTTGGACAGAAAGTTCTGCAGAATTAGTTTGGGGTCTAGAATACAACTCCACCCTCCTAGGCCCATATTGTTTTGACCCAGGCTGCACACTCACACAGTTGTATGTAGTTTCAGGTTAATTGCTATTTTTCCTCGCTGTTGCAAGGCTCAGTTGACCTATGATGATTGTTTTCGGTGAGCCTGGTAGATACGGATTTCCACATGTGACATTATAGCCTGCTTGTCCTTGGAGAAAATGAAGATACTTACCCGTAGCAGGTATTCTCCGAGGCCATTCATTCTCACAAATCCTCCCACCTCCCCATGAAGTTGTCTCCTTTTTGTAGTATTCTCTAGTATTGTACTTCTGGACCCACATTCTTGCGGCGGGCAGGAAGGCACGCGCACATGCATGATGGGGACGCTGTGCATGCTCTTAAAGGTTAAGTAGCTTGTTTAAGCTCTTCACTGGGCAACGTGGATTACATCACCCACAAATGAGAATGAATGGCCTGCTGTCCTCGGAGAATACCTGCTGCAGGTAAGTGTCTTCACTTTATGTGGTGATTACACATCTAAAAGATTGGAGTAATGCCATATGTGTGCATAAATGTCAAAATTCTGCCATAAGCACTATTCTGTAAGTGCACATATACCTTACATAACACATATTTTACAAGTAGGCATGCACATAGGCAGAATCTGGGAGAAGCGTGTGTGGTACTTGCACTTATGTGTATAACTTATAGAATATTATAGGTTACACTTGTATCTCCAGCATTTAGGCATGAGCACTTACCAGTGGGGGGGGGGGGGGGGGGGGGGGGGTGCGTCTGTAGCCAGGTCGGGGTTATTGCACAGTTTCTAATCATTAGGCTCTCGCACTCACATACAATACAATTATTGTTCTTGTGTACTTTACAGGCTGCAGATGTGAGGAATACAAAGCAAACTGCTAGTGTTAAACTTATGTTTACATTAAGTACTGGTATCAACACATTGCTTAGTATAGCTGCAACTACCGATTTTTCAAACAGGCCAAACACTTTGCAGTACCCTGCAAAAGGACACTCAAAACCTATATAGAAAACCATAATAGCCCTGACCCATCTATGAAAAGACAGTGCTATAAATATTTCACTTCCCTAGAGCACCAATATACCTTTTCCTGGAAAACTGGAACAAGATGAATTGTTACACATTCCTACACAGAAACTACATGCTAGCATAATCCTTTACCTTAGTTGCAGGTGCGGACCATGACTCTCACCTGATACAAAATAGGGGACTACAGAAAACATGCAGAGAAAAACTGAAATGGAGACAAAAACTGAAACCAGAGATACCAGACTCTGCATGTCATGCAACACCACAGAAATAGAAAGAAATGCATGTCCTATACAGTGCAAAATAAAGCTGATGATGTAAATTCTCAACACTGACATAATTTAGTCACTAAAATGAAAATAAAATCATTTTTCCTACCTTTATTGTCTGGTGTTTTTATTTTTCTAATCACCTTGTTTTCAGTCTCTGGTTCTGCTTCCCACTTATCTCAGTTTCCAGAGCCTCCTGTTCGTTTGCTGTTTCGTCTCTCGCCTCCTTTCTTCTTCACTTCCTGCCTTTTTTCTGTGTTTGGCACTGATCTTTCATGTTCAGCTTTCTTCCATTTTTCTTCCTCAGTTGTTTAGCTTTCCATCCCTCTACCCTTCCCTTCCTATGCAGCATGCCTCCTCTTTCCCTTCCCTTCATGTGCAACATGCCTCCCCTCTTTCCTTCATGTACAACATGTCTCCCTATACCTTTCCCTTCCCTTCATATGCAGTGTTTCCCTCTACTTTTCCCTTCCCTTCGTGTGCAGCATCTCCCCTCTTCCATTCCCTTCCCTTCCTGTGCAGCATGTTCTACTCTTCATGTGCAGCAGCTCATAGGTTTGCTTGCTTTTGATTTGAGTGTACTAGAGATGACAGCTGCATGGGGAGTGGAAACAGAGATTAACCAAATTGGCTTCCTTGTTTACAGTGGACTAGATAGGCTCACTTCCTCTGCTGTCTATTAAACTTCCTTGGCTGGCACGTGCAACAAGGTGGAGGGGAGAGACACTGGACATCAGAGATTAGGGGGGAGGAACTGGACATGAGAGATGAGTGGGAGGAGAAAGGTAGGGAGGTGATTGCCGGAGTATACTAACTCTGGATGGGGTGGCAAGGCAGTTTTTTGGGATGGCACTTGTCACCCTGTACCACCCCCTAGCAACACCTATGACCAACTCAGGAAAAAGCACCTGTGCTTTAAGTGCTGTTGACAGGGGGTGCATACTCAAAATATTCACTGTGAATGGCTACACCACTTGCACTTACACTAGCTTTATAGCTGGTGTAAATGCTTGTGTCTGAGTATACGCACTCATATCCTTAATTATGCTAGTATTCTATAAAGGAAAAATAAGTGCCTGCTTTCATTTATTGAATAGGTGTCCGGGGGAACTGCCATAAATGCTTATACCTAGATACTGGAGATACACACGTAACTTATTGTATTCTGTGAGTTATGTGCATATAGGTCCTGCCCAGACTCCCATCTATGTGTATGCTCACCTGTAAAATACATAGTGTGGAAGATGTGTATATTTACAGAATAGTATGTAGCCAGAGTTTTGGCATTTACACGCATATGTGCACACACATGCACTTATAGACCAGTATTCTAATCATTTACATGTGTATTTGCAATGTAAATATTAGCATCTTATTTATAGAAATACCCCCTCTATCTATCTTGGTGAATGCTTACTTGGATAAAATATGAGGTGATTTTGTTTAATTATTCAAATAGTGGAAAAATCCACAATTCATGAAAGTGTGCTGACAGGCAAGAAGAGCACAGAATAGCTGCCTTCTATTTTCATATGATCTATTAACTCATTGAGGCCATTATGTCACCACTGTAATCAAATATTTCATTTACATTTTGATAATGCATTAAGATGTGAAAAATGTACATTTATCATTAAGATGTGAAAAATCTACAGAAAATGTAATCTAGGTTTATTGTGGCTTCTCTTCAATTTAACTTTTTCTAATTTTTAGGTGGTTCTCACGGTGCATCCTTCAGAATTCAAGCTCAGACATTGCTGATTGTTTAAAAGTTTGCATGAAAGGTATTTAAATTCAAATTCCTAACCTGAGAGCTTTGAATCACACCTATAAAGGGTTAAAAGTGGAGGTATCATCACACATCCTTACTATAGGCCTATTATATTCATCCCACAAGCTGACAACTCATAATACAACTGAGCTGTCAGTTTCATATTACAGTTCATTTCAATTAATAGTATACTTTTCTTCCTTCCCCCACCCAAGAAATCAAATAGAGGTTTCATAAAACCAGCTGTTTCTTCAGGGACAAGCTGCAGAAGGATAAGATAGCTATTAGTTCATATGTTAGCTGATACAATGGGATGATTTATTGTTGAGCTACCAGAAAGTTCTTATTCAGGGATTTATTATCCCTTCTGATAAAAAAAGAGGTTACAACAGAATTTAGAACTTCAGATAATTTTTCAGGGCCTGACATTTGTAGTAGGAAAATATTAAGGATGGAAGCTCCTGAAACAGTCATCCATAACCTTAATTAATTTTGGCTCTGCAGGCAATGAAAGTGTAAAAGTTACATCTAGCATGTAAACTGAAAAAGTTTAGAGATGTAACATAAGCTAAACCTCACATAGTACAGTGAATAGTAAAAGGTGAAAAAATTAGGAAAAGGGCAGGTTCAGGCTCAAGTTGTGCTAAAAGACACATGAAGGAGCACACTAAAGAGCGTTGACTGCTCCTTGTGCACATGCCCATGGTGTGCACCTGTGACATATGCCACTATAGGTTATTTGTAAGCTCTCTGAGACAGTGAAATCACCTCTAGGGGGGAGAGGCAGGGGGGCCAATATGGACTTTTCTGCTGTAGTCTGTGAAACCACAATCTTATTTCAACTGAACCGGTTGCCTAAGAGTGACGGGCTTTTTAAGATGGCAAAAAACATCAGTTGATTAGATGGAAAGGAATGTCCGCTCACCCACAGCTAATCAAGATGTTTATTAAGTTAGTCCAATAAAAATAGTCCAGATGAAAGGCATTCAGTAAGGGATTGCACGTACATTTGTTAATGCAGTATACTCTTTATTATCCAGTGCAGCAAAAGCCAAAGAATGTGTTGCTTTAGTGAAGAGCATCAGAAGTTAAAGATATAAATGAATCTTTACAGGGATAAGATAATGCATCACAAGGAAAAGCAAAGAGACAATCCTGTAAGGAAATGTTTTCTACACCAAACCACTGGTCAATTACCTTATAATTGAGATTCTAAATGGGAACTTCAAAATTACCTAAAAATGCAAGACATTTGGAGATTGAAATAACTAAAGACTTCAAAACAAATCTAAAGGATTTCATAGTGTCATTGGTTTCCTTACCTATTACCAGACATAGGGCCTGATTCAATATGCCTTTTCCCCCCCTTATAGAAACACAAAAAAAGCAAAAGGCTTTAATGATTCTGGCCCATAGTCTCCCTAGAGCTGCAAATTCTCTTAGCTGGACAGACTGGATGGGCCGCTTTAGTCTTTATTTACTACTAGTAAACAAAGGCCCATTTCTGAGAGCAATGAAACGGGCGCTAGCAAGGGTTTCATGGTAATGTGTATGTTTGGGAGAGTGTGTGTGTGAGTGACTGTGTGAGAGAGAGAGACAGAGTGAATGCGGTAGTGTGTGTGGTTGTTTGACATAGAGTGAGTCTGTGTGTGTGTGAGAATGAGAGTGTGTGGCAGGGTTCCCCCTCCTTCCTTTTCCCCCCTGTGTTCCCCCCCCCCCCCCCCCCGTCATTCCCCCCACCCTTTCCTCCCCTCCCCTGCTTCAGGGTGGTGAGTCCCACTCCCTCCGCCTTTCAGGGTCATCCGTTGCATTGTGTTGTTCAATCTGGCTCCCTCCCTGCTGCCACTGCCACCATGATGCATCTGGCTCCCTCCATTCTTCCCTTGCACCACGTTGAGGCTGGCTGGCTGGCTCCCTCAGAAGCTGAGGCTGGCTGCCTGCTCGCCTGCCTCCCTCCGTACCTCCCTCTCACCTTTTGGATGTCTCCGTTTCAGGGGGAAGATGTGTTTGTTTTTTGCAGCAGCGGAGGTCATGTTGTTTGTGAGTGTCGTCTGTGGCGGGGGGAGGGGGCAGGACCGGCATCCGCGCCGCTGTTGTTCCTTGAGGGGGGGCCGACGTGGTTCTGGCGGCGGGTGGCTCATTTCTGGTGAGGGGCAGGAGCGACACGGTTTGTTAGCCCTGCGTGGCTCGTCGCAGTTTTACCTGGTTCGTGTGCCGCTGTTGTTTCCATTGTCGTAGCTCTGTGTAGGTGGCGGTTTTCCTGCCCCGCCCTCCACATCATCGTGTTTTGATGCGAGGGCGGAGCAGAGCTACAGTGTGGAAATCCAGATATCTGGAACATGACTGACGGAAGTGACGGAGTTGTGGCCTCAGTAGGGGACGGGGCTTCGTGATGTTGCGTCGCGCAGGGTTTGTTCAGGTGAAGGGGGGGCAGTTAGAGGTTTCTCGCAGGCACCCCCCCCCCCCCCCCCCCCCCCCCCGCCGCCCTTCATTATGGAAGGTGGTTTTTTTTTAAATTTTTGTTACACTTGTACCCCGCGGTGTCCCACTTATGGCAGGCTGGTACTTATTTTTACTTGGAGCAATGGAGGTTGTGTAGCGATTCCTAGTCAGGGGGAGGAGTAGGGAAACATGCTGTGCGTGTTTCCCTACTCCTCCCCCTGCCTGGTTCGTTGTTTGTTGGAGGGGGTTGCAGTCCCTTCACTCTCTGTGTTACGCCCTCGACGTCATGACGTTTGACGCGAGGGCGGGGCATAGAGACAGTGATTTGGAAGGCTTCACCACCATGAACTTACGAACTGTTTAGGGATGACTTGAGCAGGTTGTCTTCAGAACATTGAGGTAGCGTTTTATGTCCAGATGGGGTGTGGCTTGGGGCGTGGCTGAGGGCGTGTCTATGAGTTAGGGTGAGTGGTCCTGATAGCCTAGCCTAAGAAGACTACAGGAGTTGAAGACTACAGGAGTTCTGTGCTTCACTGCCTTGCAGTAAGCTTCAGAATGTTCGAGGTGGGATTTATTTATATAGATTATTTACATTGTTTATTGTAACAATTTATTCTTGTTCCTGGTGAAATTTTCTCATGTCCTATATTGTTTACCATATCCTTCCAAAATTGTAGTTACATAGCTTCACATACATACCTGTAAAGAAAAGTGTTATATAGTTCATATTATGGATTTCAAGTAGTTGTCATTTGATTTGTTTATACCACTTTTCATTTACTGATTCTTACTATAGGTGCCCTTAAAAAGTGGCAGAAAGTTAATTGTGAATTACCTAGTCGCATCATAGTGTATCGTGATGGTGTAGGAGATGGGCAGTTGAAGATGGTGATGGATTATGAAATTCCACAGCTTATCAACAGCTTCCGAGAAACCAATATTGAATACAGGTATTGTAACTTATAGTAACTGTAAAATAAGTAGTTGAGTACACAAAGAAGTGAAAGCAAAATAATATATGTGGTTTCACTGTTTGACTTTCTTTTCTGTATTTACTAGCCATTAAGCCCGTTAAAACGGGTGAGATTTCCACCTACCCTCCTCGCCGCTGCTCCCTCCCCCCCTCCATGCCGGGCCCCCTGCACTGACCTGACAGCGCCTCTCACCTCCGTGTGAAAGCGCTGCAGGCAGCAGCAGATTGCTCTGCTGCTGCCTGCAGCGCTTCCACACGGAGGTGAGAGGCGCTGTCAGGTCAGTTCAGGGGGCCCGGCACGGAGGGGGGAGGGAGCGGCAGCGGGGAGGGGGGAGGTTGGTGTTCGCAATGTTCATTTCCAGGCGGCAGCGGCAGCGTCCGACTCCATTTCCCTCTCTGTTCCGCCCTCTGATGTCATCACGTCTTGACGCGAGGGCGGGACAGAGAGAGAAGTCTCTACTGCACATTTGCAGGTGAGTCGGTCACTTGCCATTTATATGTTTGATATTATTTTGTTTTTTTTGTTCTCAGTTATAATAGAAATAGTAAGCATAGCACAGTCTAATCTTATAGCATGCATGCAGTAATCTAACCAGTTTCTCCAAAGATGAGCATTTTCTTTGAATTGTAGATTGTGGACTTTTCAAGTGCTTTCTGAGCTCAGGGCTGGCTTAATCATTGGGCAGATTAGGCAGCTATGTAGGACAGCAGCTTCTGGGGGCATCAAAGAACAGCAGCAGTCCCGGGACCTTTGACTTTCAATTGCAAAAGAAAAGGGAAAAAATGGGAAGATTTTCCTGTCTGGTTCTCTTGTCTGTGTTTTCAGGCTCATGGGGTGTTTGGTCCATGGGAGCCACTTTTACTCCGGGACTGTTACACCTAAGTGACCAGGCCCCTACCCCCTCCCTCCAGGAGGACCACATTGTACCTCAGCTCGCAGCTTTTTGAGCAGCTCTCAGTCACAGTCTTAAAAAAAAAAACCCTTAGCCTATTGCAGAAACACTGCTTCTTGGGCTGTACCTTGCATTCCTCCTTTTCCTTCTTCCCCATCTTGTTCATGGAGGGTGGGTGTTTGAAGCTGTGCAGCAAAGGAGCTTTTACCGATGGGCTTTGCAGGTCTCTTGCACCTTGAGCTCTAAGTGATTACAGTAGTGCAATGCCTGTGGGCACAGGGAATTGGAAGCTTCTGGGTCGCAGTGTAAATACTTCAGGGAGCTCAAAGCATCGGCCTGCGGTGACTCGTAAAAAGTGCCTGGTAGAGCTGTGCTAGGGCCGGGGAGTGAAGTAGGTGTAAGCATGGCGGAGGTCCCAAGTTTGATGGGAACCACCACCATTTTGGATGTGGCCTATGCGTCAGATCAACCACTGTATCTTGTGGTTGAGGGCTCGGACCCTAATCCCGTGCTCTCTTCCATTGGTGACCATGTGTTACTTGGGGGGGATGGGTTTCCTACCTGAGTTTATCTGTGCCATGTTTAGGGTGTGAAAGGTTAGTGATAATTGAATATTAGCCAGCACCTTCATAACTTCTGGGTTACCACTGCTGCCACTTCCACCCCACTGCGATCCTCCAACACTGCCCCTTGTTCAGATCTCCTCTGATCACTCCTCCTGTCCTAGTCCCGAGATCAGCCCCCTCCCTCCACCTCCCGATAGACACTTTTAACCCGGATCTCGCCGCTACTAGCTCAGGTGCAAAACCTGGAATAGAGATTCGGGGTTTTGGGAGCTTAAGAGAGACTTACTAAGGGTACATCCTTCTCAGTCCAGGTACAAGCGTCCTCACTCTCACGCCAAAAGAATCACTCTGTACTCCAAGAGTTCTATTTAATGCAAAATAGCTTTATTGGATCTTCTGCAACCAGCAGGCAAACTCTTCAGAACTCTCTATGTACATTGTCCACCCAAGACTATTCGTGATAATCTTATCCACTCCACTTCACTCTTTGAGTATTCCAAAACTGTACATATTTACACAGGCTCCTGTCCTTTACCCATCCTGTTGTGCCAGCAATAAACCCAAGGCTGCTTCTGTTACTCTTGATACCAATCCAAAACTTGTCATACCAAGTGAATGTGATCTAGAACATAGCAAAGAATGATCTATCAAATTGAAAGTTGATGCCAAATTTAATGGAATTGTCTATGCCAGGTCACCTCTATCTAATATTTTGTGCAGTTCACTAAGTAGGGATGCCAAAGCTGTTTCTGTGCTTCAGTCAGAGTGATAATCAAACTGCCTAGGATGTAATACATTAGTAGACTCAAAGTAATTATTAAGTTGTGCAAGTGCTACTTTTTCTGTAACTTTTGCTAGAAAACACAGATTAGAAATATGTCTAAAACTCGAGAGAGAGCAGATGAGCCAGATGACCTAGAGCCATTTCTACTTGGAGAAAAGATGACTGAGGGGGGATATGACAGTTCTATAAAAACTGAGTGGAGTGGAACTGGTAGATGTGAATCACTTGTTTGCTTTTTCCAAAAATACAAGAGGGCATACAATGAAGCTAAAACGGAGTAAATTTAAAACAAATTGGATAAAATATTTCTTCACTCAATGTGTAATTAAACTCTGGTATTCATTGCCAGAGAATGTGGTAAAAACATTTAGTGTAGCAAGGTTTTAAAAGGTTTGGACAAGTTCCTAAAAGAAAAGTCCATAAGCCATTATTAAGATGAAGTTGGGAAAATTCACTGTTTATTCCTGGGATAAGCAGCATAAAATCTGTTTTTTTACTCTTTAGAGACCTTGCCAGTACTTATGATCTGGATTGACCTCTGTTGGAAACAGGATACGGTGTTTGATGGACCGTCATTCTGTCCCAGTATGGCAATGTTTATGTTCTTATGAGCGCTGCTTGTGTTGATGAGTGTGCGGGAGGGGCGCTGTTTGTCAGAGGAGGTTCGGGGGGGGGGGGGCTGATCTTGGGTCAGGGGACACTGCTTGTGTTAAGAGAGGGGGTTCAGGAGAGGGTGCCACTTATATTGGGAGGATGTGCTCAAGGGGGTGCTGTTTATATTGTGCTGGTTGGGAGGAGAGGTCTATTGGGGAGATGATCTTGTGAGGGGGCACTGCTTGTGTTGGGGGGGTTCAGGAGGGAGCACTGCTTATGTTGGGGGGGTTGGATATAACCACCTGATAGCCCACTACCCTGTTACTCTGCCTTCAATTCATTCTGGCCACAGGTAGAGGCCAGCCATGGCCTGGATCTTTCCTTGATACCAGATTATTCGTAAATCATCCAGTAATCCTGACTGGGGCAGTTCTAGACATTGAAACTCCTCTAAATAGTTGTGCAACCGCTGTGTTACCAGTGTCTCCATAACTTTAGCTGTGACCCTCATGTTGCAGAAACTTGATAAACTGCACAAAAAACTATCAGGACCATACCAGGCTATAATTGTAACCTGTGCATTCACCCACAGGTACTCCCTGGCTATTCAACACCACCAATGAGAGGAGAAGGTGTATTGGGAGCAAGTTTTGTGCCCCCCCCCCCTCAATACGTGTTCCTTGTACAGATGCACCTCTCACACAGCCTTTGGTGGAGTGCTGAGCATTATATCAAGCACTGTCCCCTGACCCAACTATCTGGTCACCCAGTCAAATTGATCAGATTTGTTTTACAAGAAGCTCCTACAGTGAGATTGTTGTGATGTTACTGCAAAAACTGCTTTCATACACATTGCAGGAGTTTGGATTTCACAATAATAGAACAACCTCAAATATATTTAAAAGGGACAAAGTAAAAGAAAATTACTCCTCCTGTTGTAAATTGAGCCCTTCAGAGCAAAATTGGGCCATGTCCACTTTTTGCATTATTTCAGCTATGCACAGATTCAGAGCATCTATGGTCTAAAGACAGAAGAAATATCGGGCCATGTCCATACCTACATGAATAGAGATTAAAGCCGATTCAGACATTGCTTCTTCTTTTTACTAAAATGTATATCTCACAACCTGGCCAATGTCTCCCATTGTAACAAAATGGACTTGGCCTACTTTTGTTCTCTGGAGCTCAGAACAATGTTCATTTACAGTAATTGAAAAAAATATGAGGTGATTATTCCCATATGTTTACTGTACTGTCTTGACAAGAATGAGAGGATTGTTGATCTGAATTTTGACTAATGCTGTATATTTTTCATTTTATTTCAAGCCCAAAGTTATCAGTGATTGTGGTGAGGAAGAAATGTATTCCTAGATTCTTCTCAGAGGCAAATCGAGAACTGCAGAATCCCCCTCTTGGTACCGTTGTGGATAGAGAGGCCACACGTCCAGAATGGCAAGTAGATGCTTAAAGGGAAAGTATAATGATATCCCAACATGTTTTTTTTAATGTAGATTATAATGTGGGGTTTCTTTTAATTGGTGGAAAAGAAAAATACTGTTATTCTAAAAGCAGCTGAATTATATGCAAATAGTAAAATAACAACTTGTGCAGTCAGAGAAATACAAGCACTCATTGAGCATATTGTCATACACAAAGCTGAAGCAGTAAGATTGAATAAAAAAGTAGCTCTTAGAACATTATTTTCAGCACAAATGTTTTGATATTTCACATCTGAAACACCTGAGAGTCAATATTAAAAGATTTACCTGGCTAAAATTTAGACAGGTAAATCTTATTCATTTAAAATTCCTCTCATTACCTAGGTGAATGTATCAAAATTCCTCTCATTGCCCACACAAATTTAGCTGGGTATGAAAAGGGATGAATCATTCCCAGGATAGGCTTTTAAAATTTAGTGAGACAGCATGATAGTCAGTGATACTTTGCTAAATTTGTGCAGGTAAATTTAGCCTGTATAGTCAGTAGGACTTTAGGCTGAACAGATGCTGCTGAAAATCTGGATAAAGGTTATAAGGTAAAATTATCTTATCTACATTGTGGTTTTTAAAAATCCAGTCCCATGGGGATTTTTTTTTATGTTTGTGGTAGTTTGCTGGTTTATCTGAAGACAAGCAGGATGAAAATATTCTCACTAATGGGTAATCTCACCATTGGAGCCCCAGCATGGAGATGCTTCCCAGCATTCTTTTTCTAGAAGCTTTTGGAAGCATCCGTGCACACATCTTCTCACCGTCATCACGCAGGACTGGGTCAGTCTTTAGTTTTCTGTTAAGCAGTGAGGAACCTTTCTTTATGTTCTTCTCAGCTGACTTCAAACTCATGTGGCAGATATCAAAGAGGATGGATTGGAAGCTCTGGAGAAACTGTGTGTTTTAAGCCTGTAAAATATATTGCATATTTTCCTGTCTTAAATATGTCTGAAGTGTATTTCTCCTGTTTGACCAGCAGATGGTGCATGTCTATGCTTAAGCTGTTACAGAGGACTGACTTGTTGGCACACAGATAATAGGAAGTGCCTTGCAATGATGTAACCAGTTTTTATTTGAAATCTTGTTGACTGGGCTCTCATTTGGACTTTACTGGTTTTGAGTTCAGTTTCAGCCTTGGAAAAGAGAGATAGAGAGCTTTTTGCTGAAGCCCTGTAAAAAAAACTGTTATATTTGATAACTGGTGAACAGCTGTATATGTCTTGATCTCCCCAGTTACTTTCTAGGAAGTATGCAATTGTTTAGTTAGTTTTTTAATTGATCCATATTTCAGTTACCTGTTATTTGCCAATTGCACTATTTTGTTCCACTGTTCAATATTTTTTAAGAGAATAAACATAATTGTTTGTTCGCCCTGTTTGGACTGATAAAGAATCCTGGTGCTTTGTGTGTTGGGTCTGTAAGTGCTTTCTGGGAACCGTGGGACCACTGGGAGTGTGGCTCCAGTAAACTAGAAATCACTGGGGATAATGTGAGAGCCGGAGGCTCGCCCAGAGGCGGTTGTAACCCAGTCGGTGAAAGGAGGGTGGTAGTGTAGAGCACAAGCAGCAGGTGCAGGCAGACCTAAGCTGTGCTGGGGTTAGACCTCTAAGTGGCCGTGGGGTAACCCCAGGTGGGTGGCTAGGTGTTTCATGACAGAGGTCATCAGAAACAGCATGAACTACTTTTGTCACCAGCAAGTCCAGTCCATCAACTTCAGCATCAGAGGCATATCCGTTTTCAGTGGCTCCAGGAGCTGCATCAGACACTGGGGACACATAGACATTGAGGAGCTCTCTGCCTGCCTCAATATTGAGTGTCGGTATCACCCCCTCAGGATCAGGCATCCCCTGATCCCATCCCAAGGTGGAGGAAGGATTCTTCATCCTCATCTATACCGAGGGACTCTGATGCCATCCATCAGGCAGAGGCCAAGAAGCATTGGAATCGATACATCTCAAGGCATGGCTTTGAGAGCACCAAGGCGTCAAAGTATTGATACCCTTAAAGTGCTCCCAACATGAGGAGAACTCATTCTCCAAGGAACCAGATGGGGTGTGACAACCTCCATCGAGCTGAGATCTGATCACTGATTTGGCCTTGATGGCTTCCATGAATGTGACCGTATCGGCTCAGCCCTAGTCTTTACCGATGGGAGCATTCGAGGAGTGGCTCCAAGCCATGATTCAGAATGAGACGGAGCATCTTCTGGCCTGGCATGATGCTGTGTTGTCAGGGGCATTGATGTTGACTCGGGTACTCCAACCCATCGTCGAGGCCCGTGACCTGCCTGTCAGACATGCATCAACACCAGTTCCCCAGAGGGAATCTGTTCTAATGCACATTGAGACCATGTTGATCTCCAGCCACTGGGAGGAGGAAGCTTCCTTGGGGCATCAGAAATCACTGGTTCCTTGGTGCCTTCACCGTGGACCAGAGTGTCAGTAGACCAAAACAGAAACAGACTGATCTGATCCCACATGGCAGTGGTTGGCGAGAAGATGCACACGTGCATAGATGGCCATTTCCAAAAGGTTCTTTACAAAGGACACGGGAACGTCTCTGTGCTGGGGTTCCATCAGTGACATCACACCTCTACTATAATAATTTGCACCTCCAACATTCTGAATCTGACCGTGGCACACTTGAAGTGAAGCGTTCGTAAGGTTCGTCAGTCTGTCACCATCTCTCTCTGTCCCGCCCTCGCGTCAAAACGTGATGACGTCGAGGGTGGAACAGTGAGAGGGAAGGGCACGCTGCAGAGTTGCCAGGCAAAGGAACGCGATGTCACACGCATGAGGGTGTCGTCCCTTGCTCCCTCCCTCCCTTCCAGTTCCAGGCCCCCTCCCTCAGATTTTTAAAAGTCATCTTCACTTACCAAGTCAGGGTTACGGCGGCCGGCAGCAGCGCTAAAACGCGTGCAGGCTCGGCCCTTCTCTCTCTTTCTCAGCTGTGGTCCCACCCTCATTTCCTGTTTCCGCAAGGGCGGGACCACAGCTGAGAAAGAGAGAGAAGGGCCGAGCCTGCACGCGTTTTACTGTTGTTGCCCGCCGCCATAACTCTGACTTGGTAAGTGAAAATTACTTTTAAAAATCCGAGGGAGAGGGCCTGGAACTAGAAGGGAGAAATGACGACCCTGGAACTGGGAGGGAGGGGGGACCCTGAAACTCGGAGGGAGGGGACCCTGAAACTCGGAGGGAGGGAGGGAGGGAGGGGAACGACCCTGGAACTCGGAGGGACGGAGGGGGAACGGCCCTGGAACTCGGAGGGAGGGGGGACAATGACCCTGGAACACGGAGGGAGGGGGGACACTGGAACTGGGAGGGAGGGGGGCCCCTGGCACACACTCTCAATCTCACACACACACACACACTCTCTCTCTCACAGACATACTTGCACCCAGTCTCACTCTCTCTCTTTCACACACATACACACACTTGCACATTCACTCTCTCTCTCACAGTCACTCTCACACACACTCCTCAAACATACACACTCCGAGGAAAACCTTGCTAGCGCCCGTTTCATTTCTTTGAGAAACGGGCCTTTTTTACTAGTTAGTAATAATATTCATCCTGCTGTCCTCGGAGAACATCTGTTACAGGTGAGTAACTTTGTTTTCCATTCCTAGGTGGACAATGTTATCTGAAGTGATCATATCTTAATTTCTTAATTTTCAGTTTCATTTAATTCTAAAAAGTTTACTTGTAATACGACATTTGAATATTGACTTTCACCTAGGCAATAGGCAGGATTAAACTTATAAGTCATTTTCGTTGCACAGAGTAGTAGCCAAAACACATTTCAAAATGCCAATTTAGTTTTAAAGGAATTGAATATTTAAATAGTCTGCCTTCTGATTGGATGTATATTAATTGACCTTGAGGGGCAACTTTCAAACAATACAGGTATCTGTAAACTGCATCAATTTTCAAAGAGAAAGTTTCTCTTGGAAATTAGAGTCATGAAAAGTATGTACACAGTCTGCCCTTTCAGTTTGTATGTGTACTTTTCCCATGTAAAGCTTTGCACATATTTTTAGAAAGTCAAAACTATGCCTTAGGCACAAAGTGGAATGACTTATCTTAAGTTTAAGATAGAGTGGGTAATATTCAAAGTATCTATTTCTGCACATAAAACTGTATTTTATGCAGTGCTTTTTTTGTAGAAAAAAAGGTGCCGGTACTCATTATGGGCGGGGTCACCACATATGGCTCCACCCCTGTGATAGCCACACCCACATTAACCACACCCCCTATACCAGCCATGGCGCATATAAACAGACATCATTGAAAATATTATAGTACTATAGGAGAAAAAAATAACGTGATTTTTTTCATTATAAATAATCTCTGTAAGCTCTTACAGCTCCAGTATACCCAGTGCAAAATAAGACAGCCAATGTAAATTCTCAAATTGGACATATTACAAACACTAAAATGAAAATAAAATTATTTTTTTCTACCTTTGTTGTCTGGTGACTGTTTTTCTTTCCATATTGGTCCCAGTCTGTGATTCTGCTTTCCTTTGTTTTCGCTTAACTCTTCTGTGCCATTTGTCATTTTTGTCTCCTTTTTCTTTGCTTTCTTCAATATTTTTCAGGCTCTCTCTCTGTCCAGATTTAATTCATTCTTACTATCCATTCATTAATTTCCTTCATCTACCTGTGGCTTTTCATCTTTTCCTCACCCTTGTTCTCCCCATGCCCCTTCCTCTTATTCTCCAGTCTTTCTCTATTCCCCTTTTCCATCCAGCAGCTCTGCTTTCTCTCCCCATCCTTCCATCTGTTTTCCCTCTCTCTTTCCCCATCCTTCCATCTGTTTTTCCCTCTCTCCCCAATCCTTCCATCTGTGTTTTTCCCTCTCTCTCCCCATCCTTCCATCTGTTTTTCCCCTCTCTTCCCAATCCTTCCATCTGTTTTCCCCTCTCTCCCCAATCCTTCCATCTGTTTTTCCCCTCTCTCCCCAATCCTTCCATCTGTTTTCCCCTCTCTCCCCAATCCTTCCATCTGTTTTTTCCCTCTCTCTCCCCATCCTTCCATCTGTTTTCCCCTCTCTCCCCAATCCTTCCATCTGTTTTTCCCTCTCTCTCCCCATCCTTCCATCTTTTCCCCTCTCTCTCCCCATCCTTCCATCTGTTTTCCCCTCTCTCCCCAATCCTTCCATCTGTTTTTCCCTCTCTCTCCCCATCCTTCCATCTTTTCCCCTCTCTCTCCCCATCCTTCCATCTGTTTTCCCCTGTCTCCCCAATCCTTCCCTCTGTTGTTTTCCCTCTTTCTCTCTCTCCCTAATCCTTCCATCTGTTTTTCCCCCTCTCTCCCCAATCCTTCCATCTGTTTTTCCCTCTCTCTCTCCCCATCCTTCCATCTGTTTTCCCCTCTCTCCCCAATCCTTCCCTCTGTTGTTTTCCCTCTTTCTCTCTCTCCCCAATCCTTCCCTCTGTTGTTTTCCCCCTCTCTCTCCCCAATCCTTCCCTCTGTTGTTTTCCCTCTTTCTCTCTCTCCCCAATCCTTCCCTCTGTTGTTTTCCCTCTTTCTCTCTCTCCCCAATTCTTCCCTCTGTTGTTTTCCCCTCTCTCTCCCCAATCCCTCCCTCTGTTGGTTTCCCTCTTTCTCTCTCTTCCCTCTGTTGGTTTCCCTCTTTCTCTCTCTTCCCTCTGTTGGTTTCCCTCTTTCTCTCTCTCCCCAATCCTTCCCTCTGTTGTTTTCCCTCTCTCCCCAATCCTTCCCTCTGTTGTTTTCCCTCTTTCTCTCTCTTCCCTCTGTTGGTTTCCCTCTTTCTCTCTCTTCCCTCTGTTGGTTTCCCTCTTTCTCTCTCTCCCCAATCCTTCCCTCTGTTGTTTTCCCTCTCTCTCCCCAATCCCTCCCTCTGTTGTTTTCCCTCTTCCTCTCTCTCCCCAATCCTTCCCTCTGTTGGTTTCCCTCTTTCTCTCTCTCCCCAATCCTTCCCTCTGTTGTTTTCCCTCTCTCTCCCCAATCCCTCCCTCTGTTGTTTTTCCTCTCTCTCCCCAATCCCTCCCTCTGTTGTTTTCCCTCTTTCTCTCTCTCCCCAATCCTTCCCTCTGTTGGTTTCCCTCTCTCCCCAATCCTTCCCTCTGTTGGTTTCCCTCTTTCTCTCTCCCCAATCCTTCCCTCTGTTGGTTTCCCTCTTTCTTTCTCTCTCTCCCCCAAATCCTTCCCTCTGTTGTTTTCCCTCTTTCTTTCTCTCTCTCCCCCAAATCCTTCCCTCTGTTGGTTTCCCTCTTTCTCTCTCTCCCCAATCCTTCCCTCTGTTGGTTTCCCTCTTTCTCTCTCTCCCCAATCCTTCCCTCTGTTGGTTTCCCTCTCTCTCCCCAATCCCTCCCTCTGTTGTTTTCCCTCTTTCTCTCTCTCCCCAATCCTTCCCTCTGTTGGTTTCCCTCTCCCTGCCAAGTTTCCCGCGAACGGCGCGAAGCCGCGACGCACGCAGCACCAGCCCCTATTTCCGGCCGCTGCTGCTTCTCCTGTTGAGCAGCAGCAGCTGCTACACAAAGAAAAATAAGATTAAAAAAAATTGAAACCTGGCTGAAACGCGGCACCCCGGCACTGTAGAAAGCCATTAGGCATTGGCTGTTGCCCCGCAGCCGCTCCTCCTCTTGCCTCTACATCACTGCCCCTGGAGGAAGACCCCGGAGGAGCGCAGTGACGTAGAGGCAAGAGGAGGAGCAGCTGCGGGGCAACAGCCAATGCCTAATGGCTGTCTACAGTGCCGGGGTGCCGCGTTTCAGCCAGGTTTCAATTTTTTTTAATCTTCTTTTTCTTTGTGTAGCGGTTGAGATGTTATCCTGAGATGATTCCAGGAAATCAGTTAAATTAGTAATAGTAGGATCCCTATCAACCGGGAAAGCCTGGGCTGATAACCCCCCAAAGGGGTTAAATAATAGAGTTTAGAAATTAATATATTATCCACATTAACAAGCTGCAAAACATCACAGAAATAATTCTGTAACAAGGATGAGTTTTAGGAAAATTAAGAATATGCAAGTTTCTAGCTTTTAATGAATTTTCCAATAATTCTATATGTCTGTGCATACTCATACTATCATTAATATGTGCAACACTTACATTCTGGATAGCATTCACTTGTGATTCTAATCTATTAAGAGGACCAGCTACTTTAGACAAATCAGATTCATGTTCCTTCAATTTAGCAATAGTCTGAGAAAATTTCTCAGAGTCCCCTACAAGTCCCTGCAGAAGCAAATTATTCTTAGCAAGCAACGTCCAAATATCTTTCAAAGAAATATCACTAGAGAGTTCACCAGAAGAAGATGACTGTAAATCTAAATCAATTGGCAACCTAATAGGATTTGGTATTAGCAACTGGTCAGAAGACTCTGGAGATGAAGTTAAAGGCGGGTTGAAACACATTCGCTGAGACCTCTCCCTTAAAACCTGGACAAAGAGGAGTACCAGAAAGAGGTGGAGGCAGTCTCAAATTGGGGCTTAAAGTAGCCCCTGAAGTAGAGGGTGTTGATGGAAGAGGGCTAACTAGAACCAAATCACACACCGGTTTCTGAAGGCATATGTGGCTGGAGAAATTTGGATGGGCTGGAGTGGGCTTTGACAACAGCTTCAGTAGTTGGAAAATAAGGCTAGTGCTAGGCAAACTTCTATGGTCTGTGCCCTGAAAATGACAAGGAAAAATCAAGATCAAGTATGCATATGTAGTATCACATCATACCTTATGCTATGAGTTTATTTTGTTGGGCAGAGTGGATAGATCGTACAAATCTTTATCTGCCGTCATCTACTATGTTACCCTATGCACAGGTGAAAGAACATATGCTGTTCCTCTGCGTGTACTTTTACCACATTCAATGGACTGATTCCCAGGGACATGACTAGGGCAGGAATTGCTATAGTGATAATGCTGGACATTTTATATTTGAAAACTATGCAGGTTTTAGTCATAAATGGCTGTGGTAATTTTCAAAGCAAAGACAACAGATGCTTTCCCTTTTGAAAGTAGCACAAAGGTGAATAGCACCCATGAGCTTGATAACAAAGCAGCGAGTCTGAAAATTGCCCTTGAAATGATAGTAAAATGTTTTCACCTGCAATTTGTTTGCCTTTACACTTGTGACACTGTATAGAAGACCAGCAGAAAAGGACAGTTTAGAAGTACTTGAAGTTTGGAGACCACACTTGTTTTTTCTTCAGATGCCAATCTTTATAAAACCTAGAGAGCCAATTCAGGCACTGGATTGACTCTTCATCGTTCTATACATTAGACATTTTTTTAAACTGATAATTGTATTCCTTCTGATCCGTAGGTATGATTTTTATCTCATCAGCCAAGTAGCTCGTCAGGGGACAGTCAACCCCACATACTATAATGTTGTATACGATGACAATGGATTAAAACCTGACCATATGCAGAGACTTACTTACAAGATGTGCCATCTCTACTACAACTGGCCAGTAAGTAAAACTTTAGGGGAGATCATATTACATCTGCGGTGGTCAGCATTTTTTTTAAATTTTAAGGTGGGTTTTTCATTACCAGGATATTCAACACCAAGCTATCCAGAAGCTGTCCAGGTACTACTGATATTAACCACAAGTACCCAGATAGCTATTCGAGCAAGTTAGGACAGCTATGGTGCTGACCTAAGTTGGCACAGCTTCTCCCAAATTGCCTAAAGCACACTTTTAAGGCGTTTCACTGGAAACCCACAAGATACAATACTCAAGATGGAGAAAAAGCCTCAAACTTAAGTAACAACTATTCAGGGAAAACCCACAAGTAACCGCTGTCTTCAATTCTATCATTGGGTTTCTGCCAGGTACTTGTGACCTGGCTTGGCCACTGTTTGGAAAACAGGATGCTGGGCTACATGGACCATTGGTCTGACCCAGTATGGCAACTCTTAAGTCCTTATGTAAAAAACCTTAATCTCTTAAATGTAGTGACAATGTAAGTTTCACAGTAGAATGCACCCAAGGTTCCATATGCACTAGGAACAAATCACTTATCTGCTGTGTTCTTCTGGAGAAATTCAGAAGATACCCCTTTGTAGTGCTTTCCAAAGTACAACAGTCCAAAGAGAAAAGAAGGAGGTCTAAATCCTCATGAATACGCAACAGCAAACAAAAAGAAGTGAGGCAACAAAAGACAAGGATTTCAAAGATGTACCTTTAATAATATCACAAGTCCATTCTCCTAGTGTGTCAGTCTCTGTGTCACTCGACACGGCTATGTTTCAGTGAGTGTGCCTGTGTCAGGAGTCAATAGAACCTGTCATCCAGCAAAGCAAAATTGTGCAAAACATATGTAATCAGAGATATAAAAAATCTAATTCTTAACAAGGCTTGTGCAGGGGACCAGTGGTGTACAGCTTGTAGAGTGAGAGTAACAGCATTCTGCATGTAAATTAGCATGGCCATGTCATGTCTGACACAGAGTCTGACACACTAGGTGAATGGACTTGTGATATTATTAAAGGTGCTACACTACATCTTTGGAATCCTCGTCTTTTGTTGCCTCACTTCTTTTTCTTTACTTTCAAAAGTACATCACTTCTTTCCAAAATGCACGTCCACTGTTATCTCAAGTTCAGAACTGTAGAGTCCCAACCCCTTAGCCATATAGTCATCCAGGTACTGGCATTGAATATCAGTGGTACCCAGATAACCTAAGGCTGCACCGTATCTCTGCCCTCGAATTGCCCCTTCACTACCTGGATAATGCCAAAGCATTCAGACCAGATTTTCAGCAGCATTATCCCCTGGATTCTATATAGCACAACTTAAGTTGCATACACAGATCCGGTCGTATTCTGGATTTGCACATGCAACTTAATTAACAAGCCAGTCAGCACCAGTAATTGCCAATTAACAAGCAATTCTCTGAGGACAAGCAGGCTATATTATTCTCACAGATGGGTCGGCGATCTACGCCGGCCCGGGAATCGACATAATGCATAACAAAAAAGAAAAGGTTTTGCTAGAGCCTTCTGACATGCGTGCAGCGCCGCACCGTGCATGCGCAGAGTGCCTTCCTGCCCGTCGCGTGACTGTGCTCCTCAGTTCTTCTTTTTCCGCGTCAGGAGTGGTAGGTTCTGCTGTTGGTCCTCATTCGCCCGGGAAGAGCCTTTTTTTCTGCCTGTTTCAACTATTTCGCCTTCCTTTTTATTTTCTTTCAATTTGTTTAAAAAATAAATCCCCTTATTTTCTTAGTTACATAGTAACATAGTAGATGACGGCAGAAAAAGACCTGCACGGTCCATCTAGTCTGCCCAACAAGATAACTCATATGTGCCACTTTTTGTGTACACCTTACCTTGATTTGTACATGTCTTTTTCTGGGCACAGACCGTATAAGTCTGCCCAGCACTATCCCTGCCTCCCACTACCAGGAGTGATCTTGATCTCGCAGGGCCTCCCCCACAGGTTTCCCCGAGGCCAGTATGTACTGGGCTCACGTAAAAGGAGATAATGAATCTCCAAACATCCCTAGAACCTCAATTAGATATTTCTTAACCATATCAAAAGGTGCTATAAGAGGAGACCTGGAAAAATTGAGTAACCTCAAGTCTTCTAATCTGGTTTTCTAGGTATTCCAAACAACGATGTATAAAATTCTTATCTTTAACTCTGGTTAAACCCAAAGTTTCCAGTTTTTGAATTTTACCTTCCAAGAAATCCAATCTAGAGGACTGCTGAGCAGATTCCTGTGCTTGAAGAAGAGCAGCCTCTGATAAAACTTTAATATATTTAGTATTTTCCAATGTCAAAGTTTGTAAAAAGGAATGCATGTCAAATGCAAGGTCCCATATTGACTCTAATGTCACAACTGCTGGTTTAACAAAAACCTGTGAAGTTAAAGCAGGTGTAGGCAAGTTGGTTTCGCCCGCGTTTAAGTTTTCTTTCTTTTAGCCACGGCCGTCCTTAGGCCTGCTCGGCTGGTTCTCCCCTCTTTTGTGCCCTTTCTTTGGCACCATCGTGTTTTTTGATTTTGCTAGGCAGTCTTCCCTTCCATGTCATCGAAGACTCCCATTGGCTTCAAATGCTGTACTCAGTGCAACCAGACCATCTCAGGCACAGATACCCATTCATGGTGTATCCAGTGCCTTGGGCCCGAACATAGCCCGGCTAGTTGTGCTCTTTGTCTTTGTATGAAGAAAAGGACTCAACTAGCTCGAGAAGCCTAGAGGGAAAAACATTTTGGGGCTCGGTCCAGTCCTTCGACGTCAGCATCAATGGCTGCATCGACGTTGGTATCGAGGGATGCATCGACGTCGAAAGTGGAAGTAGGCATAGGTGCTGAGAGGCCACGACATGCCGGGAGTAGTGAGGCATCGAGTGGGTCTCCACCCACCTCGAGGTCTCCTGCTATGCAGGCCCCCCGGGATCGTCCATCATCGGACCCGACCTCGAAGCGACATGGGGATTCGATGTTGTCCTTGTCGGCACCAAGGAGCCTCAGTGAGGTGCTCATTTTTGCAAAATTGACTATTACTGATCTGATTTGCATGATCTTGAGATTCATTTTCAAAAGAGAAAAATGTCTCAAAAACAGCAAAAAGTGGCATTTGGACATTTTTCTCTGTAGCACATCCAAATCACAATTTTTGAAACTCAGATTTGAAACGTTTTTCTCAAAACCTGGATGTTTTTCTGCCATAATGGTTAGATGATGTGGTCTAGACTTGTTTCAATCATGCCTAAGTCACAAAAAGGTGCCCTAAATGACTGGATGATCACTGCAAGGATTAAGGCATGACCCCGCTTACTCTCCCAGTGGTCAATGACCCCCTCTCACCCTCCAAAGATGTGAATGAAAACGTATATGCCAGCCTCTATGACAGTTTCTCTACAGTGCACTGAACCAACCACTAGGCTACTCTGGGGACCTGTTTGCTGCTCTAATAGGATTGGCCATACCATGTGAAGCTATTCCTGGAGTAGCCTAGAGGTCGGTGCAAAGGGGTCCTAGGCCCTATTCCACTCTAACTGGTATTTCTGGTGGAAAGTGTTAGCTCTCCAAAACTCACCAAAAACCTACTGTACCTACATATAGATGATACCTGCAGGCATAAGCATATGTGTTCTTATAGAATAGGCTCACTACTCATGTTACTATGGTGCCTAAATGGTGGCGGCCAGTTATATAATTGCACCCCAAAATATAGGGATGGAAATTAAGAGTCCCAGTTGGGATGTGCTTCAGTTCTGGTGGTATTTTAGAAAAGACTGTACCAGTGCAAGAGTTTGTGTATTTGCTGGCATGTGCAACAGAAGCAGCCATTTTACCTATCAAGCTTATTTTCAAAAGTGATCGCCGGCCATAAATCGGGAGATGGCTGGCGATCTCGCAAAAGCAGCCAAATCGGTATAATCGAAAGCGGCTTTTTTGACAGCATCGCCGCTTTCCCGTCGCCTCACCGGCGAAAGTTCAAGGGGGTGTGTCAGCGGCGTAGCGAAGGCGGGACATGAGCAGGCATGGACGTGGCTACCAGATGGCCGACTTTCGCTGATAATGGAAAAAAAAGCGGTGTTCAGCAGTATTTCGCCGGGTTTACTTGGTCCTTTAATTTTCACGACCAAGCCTCAAAAAGGTGCCCCAACTGACCAGATGACCACCGGAAGGAATCGGGGATGACCTCCCCATACTCCCCCAGTGGTCACCAACCCCCTCCCACACTAAAACAATAAAAATAAAAACCTTTTTTGCCAGCCTGTATGCCAGCCTCAAATGCCGTACCCACCTCAATGACAGCAGAATGTGTTCTATCCTCTGACAGCCTTTCCCTGGTTGTGATGTGGCTCTCGGGTGAGTGTGACACCTTTTCTGTTAGTTGCACTGCAGAGTCACATCAGCAATGCATTGTGGTGGGTGTAGGGTAGTGGGCTCTACTTCCATGGTGCTTTTCCTCCTGCTAACTGGGTCAGAGTGTGTCCAGTTTTGTTTCCGGTAGTCCATGAGGTAGTAGCCATTTTTGTCAGCCACTTTTCGATCCCTTTCATGTGTTACCATGTTAGAGAACTTAGTTATTACCTTGAATGTTGCTGAAAGAGGGCATTGTACACCATTCTGCCAGCTCTGACCTACTGCTAATCTCAGTACCAGGGACACACTTTGCCAGTGGGGCACAACCTTTGATCTGCAGTTAACTGTGAGTAAACGTGCTTTTTCAAATAAAGGACTTTTTCAAAGAGATTAGTCTTCAGGTGTCAACTGGTGTGCCAAGGTTATACAGCAGCAACAAGTCCTAGAGGCCTGCGTGTATGCAGGTCCCTGGAGCACTTTTAGTGGGTACCGCAGTGCACTTAAGGCAGGCGGACCCAGGCCCATCCCCCCCTACCTGTAACACTTGTGCTGGTAAATGGGAGCCCTCCAAAACCCACTGTACCCACATGTAGTTGCCTCCTTCACCCCTAAGAGCTACGGTAGTGTTGTACATTTGTGGGTAGTGGGTTTTGTGGGGGGGTTGGGAGGCTCAGCACCCAAAGTAAGGGAGCTATGCTTGTGGGAGCTTTTTCTGAAGTCCACCGCACTGACCCCTAGGGTGCCCAGTTGGTGTCCTGGCATGTCAGGGGGGCCAGTGTACTACGAATGGTGGCTCCTCCCATGACCAAATACCTTGCATTTCACTGGGTTTGAGATGGCTGGCAGTTTTTTCCATTATCGCTGAAAAACAAAACCGGCGATCTCAACCCCGGCGAACTCTGGCATTTGGCCAGGCTAAACCGTATTATTGAAAAAAAAGATGGCCGGCCATCTTTTTTGAAAATACGGTTCCAGCCAGCTGTTGCGCCGCCGCCAAAATAGATCACCGGCGATCTAGTTCGACGGCGACGTTCAATTATGCCCCTCCACGTGTACATTAATAAAATGAATGGCACAAATCTGGCAACTTCAACAGAGATGTTGCCAATGACATGTGGAAGTGGCACTTTCACAGTTCCCACATATAGGTAGCACCATTTCCACATGCGGCTGCCCCATTTTACAAGCCTACATCTGTAGGTACCACAAGTTAAATAGTGAGGCCACAATTTTAACTTGGTTTCATTTTGGAGGTGGAAATAAACTACAGGGGATTGAGGAAAATGGCTCCCTTAAGCCCCTGGCCAAAATAAACAGGTATAACACCCAACATGGAAATGTTTTTCCTATACATGTGTATTCCATTTTGGAAAATGGGGAATACATCTGTAGATTTTAGTACTGCCCATACCACACCCAAATAGCTACATGGTGAGGATCTCTACATATAAGTAGAAGATTTCTGAAGTTGCTGTTTCTCTGAAGATAAGCAGGTTGAATATTCTCACCGATGGGTCTTCGTCCGCAACGGCCCAGGAGACCGGAACTTCAAACCAAACTAGAAGTCTGTGGAATGCTCCATTGCGTGGCCCGAGCGCACCGCACATGTGCGAACGGGTTCCCACCCACGACACAAGCGTGAGTTCCTTAGTTCTTCTGATCCGCGATCGGGAGAGTTGTTTTTTCCATTACGATCCCTTTTTTCAGGCTCAGGAGATGGATTTTGGCATTTTTCACTTCATTTTTCTTGTTTCTTTTAGTTTTTCCTCGTGTTTAAACCAAAATTTAAAAAAATCCCTTTATTTCTTAGTTTTTTTCTTCACCCTTTGAAGTTTCCTTGTTTTTTTGTCATGGCTGCCTTTAGGCTGCTCGATCAGGCTACTTTTTCCTTTTTTGTGCCTTTTTATTTGGCACCATCAAGCCCTTTAATTTTGCTGCTGCCATTCTTCCCTCCATGTCATCGAGGATACCCAGCGGCTTCAAGCGTTGTACTCGGTGCAACCGGACCATCTCGGGAACCGACCCCCATGCGTGGTGTCTTCAGTGCCTGGGGCCCGACCATCTACCAGCTGCCTGTAAGCTGTGTAATTTGATGAAGAAACGGACCCAAGTGGCTAGGGAGGCTCAACTTGAGAAAAGTTTTTCTGATCGGTCCGGTCCTTCGACATTGGCTTCAGTACCGAGGTCGGCGGCATTGACGTCAACGTCGAGGGTAGCATCGACATCGAGAGTGCAGGTAATGGCTTCCGAAAGACCACACCGCACTGGGAGCAGCAAGGCGTCGAGCGGGTCTTGAGGCCTACTGCCATGCAGGTCCCCCGGCCCCGAGGAGGCATGAGAATTCCACGTCCTCCTCTTCGGTACCAAGGAGTCTAGATGATGGGCATCGAGCAAAGGCGAAGAAGCACCGTCATCATTCTCCTTCGACGCACGATACCGGGAGCTCCGGGGAACCAAGAGAGTCGTGCCCGAAAAGCGTCGGCGCCAGGAGGACCGCTCACCCTCTATACAAGAGGTGCCGATGCGTCAGTCTTCAGGCAACTTGGTACCGGCTCTCGAGCCCCCTCAGATTTTGCAACCGAGTTCTGCATCGGCCCCCCAGTCTTTTCTGATGCAGGCTCTCGATGAGCACATCAGGGCCCGGAGCTTCTGGAAGGGTTGCTTCGCCAGTCTGCCTTGGTGTCAGGGGTGCTTATGCCTTCTGTACCGACTGCGGAGGCGGCATCTGGGCCATCACCTGTGGTGAGGTCCCCGTCCTCGATACCGCTTGTGGTATCGGCGTTGGCTGCCACCCGGGTCGATTCCCCCTCGACGTCGGTGGAGGATGCTTCGCCAGAGTCTAAGCAAGGGTCGACTTCACGCCACCCCCCACGAGGTCTTCGATCCTTGACATCGAGACAGGCTCAGGTTCGGGCTGCTCTTAGGGAGCTTTTGTCCGATACCGATGAGAAGCGCTCGTGGGAAGAGGAAGAAGACCCCAGATACTTTTCGGAGGAAGAGTCATGTGGTGTCCCTTCTGATCCTACTCTGCCAATCGAAAGTAGAGTGTCTCCACCTGAGAGTCTTTCTTTCTCATCTTTTGTTAGGGAAATGTCTAAGGACATTCCATTCCCTATGGAGGTTGTGGATGAGCCCAGGGCCGAGATGCTCGAGGTCTTGGACTATCCTTCTCCACCCACAGAGGTTGCAACGGCCCCCTTGCATAATACACTGAGGGAAATGCTTATGCGAAATTGGTCGTGCCTTCTTTCTAATCCAGTGGTCCCCAAGAAATCTGAATCCCAGTACAGAGTCCATGGAGAACCTGTAATGGTGAAGGCCCAATTTCCTCACGATTCCATGGTGGTGGACTCTGCTCTCAGAAGGGCCAAGAGTACTAGAGACTATGCCTCGGTGCCCCCAGGCAGAAAGTCTAGGACTTTGGATTCTTTTGGGAGGAGAACTTATCAGGCCGCTATGCTCGCCGCCAAGATCCAAACTTATTAGCTCTACACGAACATCCACTTACGGAACTCTGTGAAACAAGTGTCTAGTTTGGTTGACGCTCTTCCTCCGGAGCTCGCCGAACATTTTCACCAGGTGGCCAGGCAGCAGAAGGCGTTTCGCAAATTCCTGGCCAGGGGGACTTATGACACTTTTGATGTAGCATCCTGAGTAGCTGCTCAAGGTATAGTGATGCGCAGACTCTCATGGCTGCACGTCTCTAACCTGGATCATAAGACCTAGCAGCGAATGGCGGATGTTCCTTGCCAGGGGGATAATCTTTTTGGAGAGAAAGTAGAGGACATGGTCAATCAGATCAAAAAGCACCATGATGCTATGGATTCTCTCTCCCGCCAGGCGTCTTCTGCTACTACCTCCTCATCCAGGAGGTTTTTTGCAGGGAGGAGGAGTGCTCCCTATTCTTATAATAGGTGTAGGTACACTCCTGCCTCTCGGCAGCCTGTCCAGGCTCAGTGCCAGCATGCCCGTTCTCGTCAATGGCGTGCGCCTAAGGCCCCTAGGGCTCCCCAACAAAAGCAAGGGACGGGCTTTTGACTGGCTCCAGTGCAAGATAGCCTCAGAAAAAGTATCCGTACCAGACGGCTTACCGATTGGGGGGAGGTTGAGATTTTTTTTCACCAAAGGTGGCCTCTTATAACTTCCGACAGGTGGGTTCTTCAAATAGTCCGGTTAGGTTACGCTCTCATTCTGGAATCCAGGCCTCCAAATTGCCCTCCGGGAGCTCAGTCCTTCAACTCCCAGCACAAGCAGGTACTTGCAGAGGAACTCTCCGCCCTTCTAAAGGCCAATGCGGTCGAACCCGTTCCACCAGGGGAAGAAGGGCTGGGATTCTATTCCAGGTGCTTCCTTGTGCAAAAGAAAAAGGGGGATGCGTCCCATCCTAGACCTAAGGGCCCTGAACAAATTCCTAGTCCGAGAAAAGTTCAGGATGGTTTCCCTGGGCACCCTTCTTCCCATGATTCAGGAAAACAATTGACTATGCTCTCTGGACTTACAGGATCCCTATACACACATTGCGATACTCCTAGCTCACAGGAAGTATCTTTGGTTTCAGTTGGGAACTCGGCACTTTCAGTACTGTGTACTGCCCTTTGGCCTCGCATCTGCGCCCAGGGTATTCATAAAGTGCCTGGCAGTTGTCGCAAAATCGCTACGCAGACTGGGAGTACATGTGTTCCGTTATCTCGACGATTGGCTGGTGAAGAGCACCTCGGAGGCAGTCGCTCTACAGTCCATGCAGATGACTATTCAACTACTAGAGCTACTGGGGTTTGTAATCAATTATCCCAAGTCCCACCTTGTCCCGGTACAGAAATTGGAATTCATTGGAGCTCTGTTGGACACACGGACGTCTCAAGCTTATCTCCCCCAGGCAAGGGCGGACAATCTCCTCGCTCTGGTGTCCTTGGCTCGAGCGTCTCAATGGTTCACAGCTCTGCAGATGTTGAGACTTTTAGGGCACATGGCTTCCACAGTTCATGTGACTCCCATGGCACGCCTACATATGAGATCAGCTCAGTGGACCCTAGCTTCCCAGTGGTGCCAGGCCACAGGGGATCTAGAGGATGTGATCCATCTCTCCACCAAATTTTGCAAGTCCCTTCAGGGGTGGACCATTCGATCCAATCTGACCTTGGGACGTCCATTACAAATTCTTCAGCCGCAGAAAGTGCTGACAACGGATGCATCCCTCCTAGGGTGGGGAGCTCATGTAGATGGACTTCACACTCAAGAAGCTTGGTCTTTTCAGGAAAAGGATCTTCAGATCAACCTCCTGGAATTACGAGTGATCTGGAATGCGCTCAAGGCTTTCAGGGATCGGCTGTCCAATCAAATCATTTTAATTCAGACAGACAATCAGGTTGCAATGTATTACACCAACAAGCAGGGGGCCACCGGATCTCGCCCTCTGTGTCAGGAAGCCGTCAGAATATGGCTTTGGGCTCACCAACACGGCATGTTTCTCCAGGCCACGTATCTGGCAGGCGTAAACAGTCTGGCTGACAGGTTGAGCAGGATCATGCAACCTCACGAGTGGTCTCTGAACATGGAAGTTGTCCGCAAGATCTTCCGAGCATGGGGCACCCCCTTGGTGGATCTTTTTGCCTCTCAGATCAATCACAAGGTCCTTCAGTTCTGTTCCAGGCTTCAGGCCCACGACAGACTAGCGTCAGACGCCTTTCTCCTTCATTAGGGAGCAGGCCTCCTGTATGCTTATCCTCCCATACCTCTAGTAGGGAAGACTTTGCTGAAACTCAAGCAAGACAGGGGAACAATGATCCTGATCGCTCCTTTTTGGCCTCGTCAGATCTGGTTCCCTCTTCTTCTGGAGTTGTCCTCCGAAGAACCGTGGAGATTGGAGTGTTTTCCTGCCCTCATCACCCAGAACGAGAGGTCACTTCTACATCCCAACCTCCAGTCTCTGGCTCTCACGGCTTGGATGTTGAGAACTTAGAGGTTGCTTCCTTGGGTCTTTCAGAGGGTGACTCCCGAGTCTTGCTTGCTTCCAGGAAAGATTCCACGAAAAAGTGTTACTCTTTCAAATGGATGAGGTTTGCCGTCTGGTGTGACAGCAAGACCCTAGATCCCTTCTCTTGTCGTACACGGACCCTGCTTGAATACCTTCTACACTTATCAGAGTCTGGTCTCAAGACCAACTCCGTAAGGGTTCACCTTAGTGCAATCAGCGCTTATCATCAACATGTAGAAGGTCAGCCTATCAGGGCTGGTCTTAGCAAGTGTGGGGCCCTATGCAGACCAATTTGATGGGGCCCCACCCTAGCTCCAGGGCCGGCCACCCCTCCCTCCAAGCTCCAAGGCCCCCAGCTCCAGGGCTTGTCGATCCTGCAGAGTCAATGCCAACTGAAAACCATGTCTTTTTCACAAACACAGATAACACCCTAATCCACTATAGAATAAGTAGTAATATTTAAACTTTCTATTTAGACAAAAATTAAACTGAACCCCCAAGATGCCAGACTCTGCATACAATGCAACACCACAGAAACAGAAAATGTCCCCTAGTACTGTGCAAAATATAAAGACAGCAAATGTAAATTTGAAAAAAACTAACAAATACCAATCACCACTTTACAAATTAGCAAATAGAAATAAAATAAATATAGAAAATAAAATAATACCATGTTATTGGACTAATACATTTAGCTTTCAGAGGCCAAAACATCCTTCCTCGGGTCAATACAGTATAGTACTGTTACAGTATCCTATCCTGACCTGAGGAAGGGGGTTTTGTTCTCCAAAGGTTAGCAAAAATGTATTAAAATTAGTCCAATAAAAAGATTACCTTGTTTACATGTTCTATTATAAACATTTATTAACACAGCTACAATACTACTTTATTCTAAAGCAAAAAAATAAAAATATATATTTTATTTACAGTTTGTTGTCTCTGGTTTCTGCTTTCCTCATCTTCTTTTCACTGTCTTCCTTCCATCCAGCATCTGTCTTCGTTCTCTCTCTGCCATCCAGTGTCTGCCCTCTCTGCTGTTCCCTCCGTCCAATGTCTGCCCTCTCTCCCTGCTCCTTCCATCCACATCTGCCCTCTATCTCTGCCCCTTCCATCCACCATCTGCCCCTGTCTGCCATCTCCCCTTCCATTCACGGCCTGCCCTTTCTAGCCCTTCCATCCACTGTCTGCCCTTTCTCTCTGCCCCTTCCATCCACCATTTGCCCTCCCTCTCCCATCCATCCGGGTCTGCCCTCCCTCTCGCTCCCCCTTCCATCCAGGATCTGCCCCTCTCTCTGCCCCTTTTTTTCAGCCCCCAGTTCCAGCCCCACTATCCCACTAGTCCCCTGTTTCAGCCCCAGCCCTTTTCTCCCACCAGTCCCGAGCTTCAGCCCCCAGCCACTTCTCCCTGTCCCCTTTTCAGCCCCCAGTTTTAACCCCAGTCCCCAGCCCTTTTCTCTCACCAGTCCCAAGCTTCAGCCCCAGCCACTTCTCCCTATCTCCTTTTCAGCCCCCAGTACCCAGTTTCAGCCCCTGCCCCTTTTCAGCCTCCAGTCCCAGTACTAGCCCCCTTATCCCACCTACCCTCCTTTTCAGCCCCCAGTTCCAGCCCCTTTCATCCACATGCCTTGTATTAGGGCCCCCCTTTTCAGCCCCAGAGCCATTCTCCCACCTGACCCATGCATGCCCCATTTTCCCACCAGCCCCATGCATGGCCCCCATTTTCCCATATGGCCCCTTCTCAAATCCCAGTTCCAGCCCCCTCAGAGGAGGGCGGGGCTCAATGCGGGAAGGCCCAACGACGTCCAGGAGATTTTTAGTAGCAGGGCAGACGCGAGGCGCTGCCTGCTACTCCGGCGCTTCTCAAATTTCTTTTTTAAGGTAGGACAGGGTGGTAGGAGCAGCGATCGACCGTCGGGGGGGTGGGAACGGTGGGCGGGGCGACCTTAGGCGCGCCGCGCGGGGACCCCTTGAGCGTGGGGCCCTATGCGGTCGCCTCGCCCTAAGACCGGCCCTGCAGCCTATCTCTGGACAGCCTTTAGTAGTTTGTTTCATAAGAGGTTTGCTTTTGTCAAAGCCCCCAGTCAAACCCCCACCAGTGTCAAGGGGTCTCAACATCGTTCTCACCCAGCTGATGAAAGCTCCTTTTGAGCCACTGAATTCTTGCCATCTGAAGTACTTGACCTGGAAGGTCATTTTCTTGGTGGCTGTTACTTCAGCTGCTAGAGTCAGTGAGCTCCAAGCCCTGGTAGTGCATGCACCTTATATCAAGTTTCATCACAACAGAGTAGTCCTCCACACTCACCCTAAGTTCTTACCGAAGGTGGTGTCGGAGTTCCATCTGAACCAATCAATTGCCTTGCCAACATTTTTTCCCCGTCCACATACCCGCCCTGGTGAAGACAAGTTGCACACCTTGGACTGTAAGAGAGCATTGGCCTTTTACATGGCGCGGACGAAGCCCTATAGACAGTTCGCCCAGTTGTTTGTTTCTTTCGATCCAAACAGGAGGGGAGTCAACCATCGGAAAACGCACAATCTCCAATTGGCTAGCAGATTGCATTTCCTTCACTTATGCCCAAGCTGGGCTGACTCTAGAGGGCCATGTCACAGCTCATAATGTCAGACCCTTGGCTGTTTCAGTGGTTCACTTAAAGTAAGCCTCCATTGAAGAGATTTGCAAGGCTGCAACATGGTCATCAGTCCACACATTCACATCTCACTACTGCCTTCAGCAGGATACCCGATGCGACAGTCGGTTTGGGCAGTTAGTGCTGCAGAATCTTTTCAGGGTTTAGAATCCAACTCCACCCTCCTAGGCCCATTTCTGTTTTGTTCCAGGCTGCAATCTCACTTAGTTGTGTTTCTTTTCAGGTCAATCTATGTTATGTCCTCGCCGTTGCGAGGCCCAGTTGACCAATGATCTTTGTTTTGAGTGAGCCTGGGGGCTAGGGATACCTCATCGGTGAGAATATTCAGCCTGCTTGTCCTCTGAGAAAATGCATACCTGTAGCAGGTATTCTCCGAGGACAGCAGGCTCAATATTTTCACATACCCGCCCTCCTCCCCTTGGAGTTGTCCTTGCTTTTCTGGTTTCCTTGTTATTAAACTAAGGAACTGACTCTCATGTCGCGGGCGGGAACCCGTCTGCGCATGCGTGGTGCGCTCAGGCCGCGCACGGAGCGTTCCAGAGACTTCTAGTTTGTTTTGAAGTTCCGGTCTCCTGGGCCGTCGCAGACGACGACCCATCGGTGAGAATATTGAGCCTGCTGTCCTCTGAGAATACCTGCTACAGGTATGTATCTTCATTTTACATAGGTATGTGATATACACGTGTGTATGCTGCTGTTTACATATGAGTATGTTTCTAAAATAATAGCCTTTATGTTCTTTCACATTTCATGGTTATAGCATGAAACAGAAGCAGATGTTCTGCAAAGTTGTTCATACATTAACATTGCATGTGATTATTAACTGTTATAAGCTAAACGGAGATCTATAAAAAGACCAACAAAAAGATTCCAAAGTACAGGTAAACCAGTGGTAAAACTTTTAGTTTTTTTCTCCGCTCCTAGCAAATTCTAGTGAAAAGAAAATTAGGGTTCCTTTTGCTAATGTGCGCTAACAGATTTATCATGCACTAACAATTAGTGCGCACTAAATGATAAGATGCCCATAGGAATATAATGAGTGTCTTATCATCTAGCTCATGCTAAATCCAATAGTGCACCTTAGTAAAAGACCCCTTTAGTTTGATAATAAAAAAAAAGTTTACAGTATTCAGAACTTCCAGTATGTAAAATGTTTCTGCAGTTAAGCTTTTAAATATGTGGAAACCTCAGTAATTTGACCTTTATGCAAATGATAAAATGCAGTACTTTTATTAGCAGTGATTAGATGAAACAGTTATTCATTTCTATTATTTGTTTCGCAGGGTGTTATCCGTGTGCCAGCACCTTGCCAGTATGCTCACAAGCTAACTTTCCTAGTGGGGCAGAGCATCCATAGAGAACCCAGCATGGAACTAGCAGAATATCTTTACTATCTGTAGGGGGAGAAAACAAACAGTTTAAAACTAGATGTAACTTCAAAGGGATTTAAGTGATGTAGTGCATGTTACTGTTTTTATTTAGGTATTCTAAGAAATTGACAGCTTTAACTTTCAAAAATGTGTGCATTGTTCACAGCACATTCATTTGCTCGCATTGGAATGTACTGTGAAAAATAGAGTTTTAAAAGGCAAGTTTGTTACTTGAAGTACTTGTATATTTTTTTAAGTTGTAGAGCAGAGGTTTTCAACCCTATCCTTGAGCTTCCCTCCACCTAATCAATCTATTTTTGCAGTTTATTCATAATATTCATAAGCAAGATTTGCATACACTGCCTTCATTTCATGCTATTCATTGTGGATATCCTGAAAATTAGAGTGGCTAGGGGCTATTTGAGGGCAAGGATGAAATTCCCTGTTTTAGAGAAATTTAATTTTATTATATGCTGTATTTCAAAATGCTAGTGGCCGAGAAAGATCCAAGAGTTGACTTTATGCCAAGTCACTTTATGATCCGGATGTTTTGCACTGTATGCATCATTTTTCAGAAGTGTGACAGAATTGACCTAGAATAGCTTTATACTTTGTAATTAAGAAACTGTATTTATGTGTATAGTGTAGTGAGTAAAGATGACAACAGAGCACCAGAATAGGGTACACTTATTTCTTCAGTCACAATGCCAGAATTTTATATTGTATAGAAGCAGAAAGAATGTAGGAGAATGCAATCTATCCTAAAATGTCTGTTGCTAAAACTGATAATAGCATGGTAAAAATAGAAAACAGTATGTTTCCAAGGATAAAAAGGATTTCAGACCAATGATTTTGGGTGTTTTTATTATTGTGTGTAAAAATAAAGTTTATTGTGAATTAAACTTATTTTTTCATGTATTGATTTTGACCCAAAAAGAAAGATGTTTATACTTTCTTTTTGATCTTCTTGTTTTATTTGTTATAATGGAATAAATTCTTCCAAATTCTAAATCCTTCAGTTGTGCTGACCATGCATGTAGGCATTCTGAGTTGTGGCCTTCACTTCCAGATACCATGTTCTAACAGATGCCATGTCAAACTGTCTTTCATGTTCTAAAGTTGGGATCCCCATGGGTTATAATCAGCCTGCATTTCAGCCACTCCATGTTGCATTATGCAATGGATTCTCCGAGGACAAGCAGGCTGCTTGTTCTCACGAATGGGTGACGTCCACGGCAGCCCTCCGATCGGAGAGATTCACTAGCAACAGCGTTTGCTAGCCATTGCGTGCGCATGCACCGTGTGCATACGCGACCGTCTTCCCGCCCGAGCGCGCTCGTGTTCGTCAGTCTTCTTTTTTCCGTGGCTCAGGACGGCTGTTTTTCGGTCGGTCTGCGCCCCAAGGAGACCCCTCACGTCTTTTTGCCGCATTCTTCCATTCGGAAGTTTCCGGTTTTTGTCTTTTCCGTCGTGTCTCTCTTAGTTTTTTTAAAAAAAACTTCCCTTACTTCGTTTTTTCTCGTAAGTTTCCTTTCGTTGTCGGGCGCGGCCTTTTTCGCCGCCTGTACGGGTTTTTTCTAACTTTTTTCGTGCCATTAGCCATCATCAAGAATTTTGACTTCACCAGCGCGATTTTTCCGCCCATGCCCTCGAAGCCTGCCAGCGGCTTCAAAAAGTGCACCCAGTGCAGCCGGACTGTCTCCCTCACTGACAGGCACGTTTCATGCCTTCAGTGTCTGGGGGCCGGGCATCGCCCCCAGGCCTGTACTCTCTGTCTTCTCTTGAAGAAGCGGACTCAGGCGGCGAGATTGGCCCAGTGGAATCTTTTGTTCAGGGCCTCGTCCGGTGCTTCAACGTCTTCGGTACCGAGGTCATCGTCCGGTGTGTCTACGTCTGCGGTACCCAGCTCTTTTGCCGGTGATCCAGCGTCTACGATACCGAGGTCATCGGTGGTATCGATGTCGTCGGAGGGTGCTTCGTCTTCCGGAGTGCAGGTGAGGGCTGTCCATTCCCCTGCTGGTGGTGGTGAGCCCTCGAGTAGGTTTCCACCTGCCTCGAGGGCTCCTGCAGTACAGGCCCCCCGGGATCAACCTCTTTCAGACCCGGCCCATAGGAGACGTTTGGATTCGACGTCCTCCTCTTCGGTACCGGGAGGTACCAGTGACGTGCTTCGTGCGAAGGCAAAGAAGCATCGTCATCGGTCGCATTCCAGACATGGTACCGAGAGCTCTGGGTCGCCGGTGGCACCCGCACCCAAGAGTCGACATCGAGAGGACCGCTCACCCTCCATTCAGGAGGTGTTGATGCGTTCCCCTGTGGACAGCCTACGTCCTGGACAGATTTGCAGCTCGTCGCCGGTACCGGACTCCTTGCCTCTCTCGACAGCCACTCTGAACAAGAGCCTCAGGGCCATCCTTCCAGGGATCCTGGAAGAGCTATTGCGCCCTTCTCCGGTGCCGGAGTTGCTTGCGCCGCTGGTACATACGACTGAGGCGTCGGCTGGGCCCTCGTCCGTGGTGAGGTCTCCCATTGCGGTACGGCATCGGCTGCCTCCCAGGCAGACTCCCCGACGACATCGATGGAGGGAGCTCCATCGCCGCCGGTACGGGAGTCTTCCTCTCGACGCTCCCACCGTGGTCATGTTCCTACGGAGTCGAGGCAGGCACGGCTTTGGACAGAAGTTCATGAACTGGTGTCCGACACCGATGGTGAGGCCTCGTGGGAGGCAGAGGAAGACATCAGATATTTCTCAGATGAGGAGTCTGATGGTCTTCCTTCTGATCCCACTCCCTCCCCTGAAAGACAGCTTTCTCCTCCCGAGAGTCTATCTTTCGCAGCCTTTGTCCAGGAAATGTCTACGGCCATTCCCTTCCCTGTGGTTACGGAGGATGAGCCAAGGGCTGAAATGTTTGAGCTTTTGGACTACGCTTCACCACATAAGGAATCGTCCACAGTACCCATGCACCATGTCCTCAAGAAGACATTGCTGGCGAAGCCACTAATTAATCCCCACATTCCCAAGAAGATCGAATCCCAGTATCGGATCCATGGGGACCCGGAGTTGATGCGGACTCAGTTGCCTCACAACTCTGGTGTGGTGGATCTGGCCCTTAAGAAGGTCAAGAGTTCTAGAGAGTATGCTTCGGCGCCCCCGGGCAAAGACTCTAGAACCTTGGATTCTTTGGGGAGGAAGGCCTACCATTCTTCAATGCTCATTTCCAAAATTCAGTCCTACCAGCTCTACACGAGCATTCATATGCGGAACAATGTGCGGCAGTTGGCGGACTTGGTGGCCAAGCTCCCCTCTGAGCAAGCCAAGCCTTTTCAGCAGGTAGGCAGCTGAAGGCATGTCATAAATTCCTGGCCAGGGGTGTTTACAATACTTTTGATGTCGCGTCCAGGGCCGCTGCTCAAAGTGTGGTGATGCGCAGACTCTTATGGCTGCGCGCCTCAGACCTGGAGAATAGACTCCAGCAGCGGATAGCGGATTCTCCTTGCTGGGGGGATAATATTTTTGGAGAAAAGGTCAAACAGGTGGTAGAACAGCTCCACCAGCGGGACACCGCTTTCGACAAATTCTCCTGCCGGACGCGTTCAGCATCTACCTCAACTGGTAGACATTTTTATGGGGAAAGGCGGACTGTTACCTATTCTTCTAATAAGTGTAGGTACAATCCTCCCTCTCGCCAGCCTGCTGCCTAGGCCAAACCCCAGCGCGCTCGTTCTCATCAACAGCTTGCGCCTCCACAGGCCCCTGCAGCTTCCCAGCAAAAGCAAGGGACGGGCTTTTGGCTGGCTCCAGCAGAGCATAGCCACAATCAATGTGTCCGTGCCGGACGATCTACTGGTCGGGGGGAGGGGGAGGGAGGTTAAAATTTTTTCACCAAAGGTGGCCTCTCATAACCTCCGACCAGTGGGTTCTTCAAATTGTCCGGCTAGGATACTCCCTCAATTTGGTCACAAAGCCTCCAAATTGCCCACCGGGAGCTCAGTCCTTCAGCTTCCAGCACAAGCAGGTACTTGCAGAGGAACTTTCCGCCCTTCTCAGCGCCAATGCGGTCGAGCCCGTGCCACCGGAGCAAGAAAGGCTGGGATTCTATTCCAGGTACTTCCTTCTGGAAAAGAAAACAGGGGGGATGCGTCCCATCCTAGACCTAAGGGCCGTGAACAAATATCTGGTCCAAGAAAAGTTCAGGATGCTTTCCCTGGGCACCCTCCTTCCCATGATTCAGGAAAACGATTGGCTCTGCTCTCTGGATTTAAAGGATGCTTACACTCATATCCCAATACTGCCAGCTCACAGACAGTATCTTCGATTCCGTCTGGGAACACGGCACTTTCAGTATTGTGTGCTACCCTTTGGTCTCGCCTCCGCACCCAGGGTGTTCACAAAATGCCTGGCTGTCGTAGCGGCGTCTCTACGCAGACTGGGAGTGCACGTGTTCCCTTACCTCGACAATTGGCTGGTGAAGAACACCTCCGAGGCAGGAGCTCTACAGTCCATGCAGATGACTATTCGACTCCTGGAGCTACTAGGGTTTGTGATAAATTATCCAAAGTCCCAGTTCAAAAACACGATTTCATAGGAGCTCTGCTGGATACTCAGACTTGTGCCTACCTTCCGGACGCGAGGGCCGACAATCTTCTGTCCCTCGTTTTCTGGGTGCGAGCATCTCAGCAGATCACCGCTCGGCAGATGTTGAGATTGCTTGGCCACATGGCCTCCACAGTTCATGTGACTCCTATGGCCCGTCTTCACATGAGATCAGCTCAATGGACCCTAGCTTCCCAGTGGTACCAAGCTGCTGGGGATCTAGAGGATGTAGTCCAGCTGTTCACCAGTTTTCTTCGATCCCTGCAGTGGTGGACAATTCGGTCCAATTTGACTCTGGGACGTCTCTTCCAAATTCCTCAGCCGCAAAAAGTGCTGATGACGGATGCGTCTCTCCTGGGATGGGGAGCTCATGTCGTTGGGCTTCACACCTAAGGGAGTTGGTCCCTCCAGGAACAAGGTCTACAGATCAATCTCCTGGAGTTACGAGTGGTCTGGAACGCTCTAAGGGCTTTCAGGGATCGGCTGTCCCACCAAATTATTCAAATTCAGACAGACAACCAGATTGCCATGTATTACATCAACAAGCAGGGGGGCACCGTGTCAGGAGGCCGCCAGAATGTGACTTTGGGCTCATCGATACGGCATGTGTCTTCAGGCCTCATATCTGGCTGGCGTAAACAGTCTGGCCGACAGGTTGAGCAGGATCATGCAACCTCACGAGTGGTCGCTCAATTCCAAAGTAGTACATGAGATCTTCCAAGCGTGGGGCACCCCCTTGGTGGATCTCTTTGCTACCCGAGCCAACCACAAGGTCCCTCAATTCTGTTCCAGACTTCAGGCCCACGGCAGACTAGCGTCGGATGCCTTTCTCCTGGATTGGGGGGAAGGCCTCCTGTATGCTTATCCTCCCATACCTTTGGTGGGGAAGACTTTTACTGAAACTCAGGCAAGACCGAGGCACGATGATTCTGATCACTCCTTTCTGGCCACGTCAGATCTGGTTCCCTCTTCTTCTGGAGTTGTTTTCCGAAGAACCGTGGAGATTGGAGTGTTTTCCGACCCCCATTACACAGAACGAGGGGGCGCTTCTACATCCCAACCTCCGGTCTCTGGCTCTCACGGCCTGGATGTTGAGAGCGTAGATTTTGCCTCCTTGGGTCTTTCCGAGGGTGTCTCCCGGGTCTTACTGGCTTCCAGGAAAGATTCCACTAAAAAGAGTTACTTCTTTCTATGGCGGAGGTTTGCCGTCTGGTGTGACAACAAGGCCCTAGATCCTCGCTCTTCTCCTACACAGACCCTGCTTGAGTACCTTCTGCACTTGTCTGAGTCTGGTCTTAAGACCAACTCTGTAAGAGTTCATCTTACTGCAATTAGTGCATACCATTACCATGTGGAAGGTAAGCCGATCTTGGGACAGCCTTTAGTTGTTCACTTCATGAGAAGTTTGCTTTTGTCAAAGCCCCCCATCAAACCTCCTACAGTGTCATGGGATCTCAATGTCATTCTCACCCAGCTGATTAAACCTCCTTTCAAGCCACTGAATTCATGCCATCTGAAGTACTTGACCTGGAAGGTCATTTTCTTGGTGGCAGTTACTTCAGCTTGCAGAGTCAGTGAGCTTCAAGCCTTGGTAGCTCATGCTCCTTATACCAAATTTCATCATAACAGAGTAGTCCTCCATACTCACCCTAGGTTCTTGCCGAAGGTGGTGTCGGAGTTCCATCTGAACCAGTCAATTGTCTTGCCAACATTCTTTCCCCGTCCTCATTCCCGCCCTGCTGAACGTCAACTGCACACATTGGACTGCAAGCGAGCATTGGCCTTCTGTCTGGAGCGGACACAGCCCACAGACAGTCTGCCCAAATGTTTGTTTCTTTTGATCCCAACAGAAGGGGAGTGGCTGTCGGGAAACGTACTATCTCAAATTGGCTAGCAGATTGCATCTCCTTCGCTTACGCCCAAGCTGGGCTGACTCTTGAGGGTCATGTCACAGCTCATAGTGTCAGAGCCATGACAGCGTCAGTGGCCCACTTGAAGTCAGCCACTATCGAAGAGATTTGCAAGGCTGCAACGTGGTCATCTGTCCACACATTCACATTGCATTACTGCCTACAGCAGGATACCCGATGCGACAGTCGGTTTGGGCAGTCGATGCTGCAGAATCTGTTTGGGGTTTAGAATCCAACTCCACCCCCCTAGGCCCATTTTTATTCTGTTCCAGGCTGCACTCTCATTTAGTTGAATAAGTTTAGGTCAGTCTCAGTTATGTCCTCCCCGTTGCGAGGCCCAATTGACCAATGTTTGTTGTTTTGAGTGAGCCTGGGGGCTAGGGATACCCATTCGTGAGAACAAGCAGCCTGCTTGTCCTCGGAGAAAGCGAAAGCTACATACCTGTAGAAGGTATTCTCCGAGGACAGCAGGCTGATTATTCTCACCTACCCGCCTGCCTCCCCTTTGGAGTCTTCCCTAGTCTTTTTCTTTGCTATGTATTGGACTGACGAACTCGAGTGCATTCGGGCGGGAAGACGGTCGCGCATGCTCACAGTGCATGCGCATGCGAGGGCTAGCAAACGTTGTTGCTAGTGAAGATCTCCGATCGGAGGGGCTGCCGTGGACGTCACCCATTCGTGAGAACAATCAGCCTGCTGTCCTCGGAGCATACCTTCTACAGGTATGTGGCTTTCGCTTTGTGGGATCTTCTGCCCAGTAGGAGCACAGAGGCAGAAGATAGTGATCATAGCATCCATCTGAATAGACCAGCAGAAGACAACGCATACATATCAGCCCACATGGGCAGATGGAGGAAGTAGCAGTGCAAGCACTAGCCAAGAAGGAAATGGAGATTTTGGTGATAATATTGGTCAGTGAAACAGGCGTGGCAGTTTTTGCTTGTGAGATGGAAGCAGGACAGCAGTGGTGGCTATTATCTCAAACCATGAAACAGTTGGAGATAGAGAATGAAGAAGTGAAGAAAGGTGTGAAGAGATATGGGAGGAGGTAAGAGAAAAAAAAGATGGGTAGGAAAAAGCAAGAGATGTCTGGAGACTAGGTTTGTAAATACAGGTTGGAGCACAAGAAGCAGTGGGGGAGAGTGGTGGAAATAGCTATTCTCCGAGGACAAGCAGGCTGGACAACATCACGCATGGGTCATCATCCACGACGGCCCAGGAGCTCCGTAGTTAAAAAGAAAAAATTTTTAAAACTTCTGGAAGCGACGAGACGGGCACGGGGACAACGCACCGCGCATGCGCGAGTGAGTTCCCGCGACGCTCGCACACTTCTCTCAGTTCCTTTTTTTCCACTTCGCGAGTGAGTTGTCTGTTTTGTCACTCCTCGTGATTTTTTGGCCCAGGGGACTTTTTGTTGCGTTACGCGCTCCGATTCTTCCCTTTATCATCTCTTTGGGGAAAAAAAGTGTTTCCTTTTAATCTTTTTTAGATTTTCTCATCTTTTTAGGTTTCCTTTCTTTTTCATCACGGCCGCCTTTAGGCTGCTCAGTCGCGTTTCTTTTTTCTTTTTTTTGTGCCTTTCTCATTGGCACCATCGAGTTGTTTGATTTTTCGACTGCTATTTTTCCTCCCATGTCATCGAGGACTCCCAGCGGCTTCAAGCGCTGTTCCCGCTGCAACTGGACCATCTTGTCTACCGACCCTCACGCTTGGTGTCTCCAGTGCTTCGGGCCCGACCATCTGCCAGCTTCTTGTAAGCTGTGTAAATTAATGAAAAAGAGGACCCAGGTGGCTCGAAAGGCTCAGCACGAGAAACTTTTTTTCAGATCAGTCCAGTCCTTCGGCATCGACATCGGTACCGAGGTCGGCGGCATCGACATCGAGGGAAGCAGCATCGAGAGGTCAGGTAATGGCTGCCAAGAGACCACTCAGAGCTGGGAGCAGCGAGGCATCGAGTGGGTCTCCACCTGTCTCGACACCTACTGCTATGCAGGCCCCCTGGGACTGCCCTGAGTCGGACCTGGCCCCGAGGAGGCGTGAGGATTCCACGTCCTCCTCATCGGTACCGAGGAGTGTCGACGGGCATCGGGTGAAGGCTAAGAAGCATCGTCACGGTACCGAGAGCTCCGGGGAGCCGAGGGAGTTGGCACCCAAAAAGCATCGGCGCCGGGAGGACCGCTCACTTTCCATTCAGGAAGTGTCGATGCGTCGGTTGTCTGTCAGCCAGGTACCGGCTCTCGAACCTCCTCAGATTCTGGCACCGACTTCTGCACCGGCCCCACAGCTTGTTCCGATGGCGGGCCTCAGTGAGTGTCTCCGGGCCATGCTTCCAGGCCTTCTGGAAGGGATGATGCGTCCATCTGCCTCGGTACCGGAGGTGCTTGCGCCTCCGGTACCTACTGCTGAGACGGCGTCTGGCCCATCTCCTGCGTGGAGGTCTTCGCTCTTGGTGCCGCTTGCGGTGCCTGAGCCGGTTGCCACCCGGGTCGACTCGACGTCGGTGGAGGAAGCTTCGCCGGAGTCCAGGCAAGGGTCCACTTCTCGACACCCCTCACTAGGACATCGATCCTCGAGGTCGATGCAGGCTCAGGTTTGGGCTGCTCTTCGGGAGCTCCTGTCCGATACCAAAGAGGAGCACTCATGGGGAGAGGAGGAAGACCCCAGATGTTTTTCGGAGGAAGATTCTCAGGGACTTCCGTCTGATCCTACTCCACCTATTGAGGTTAGACAATCTCCACCTGAGTGTCTTTCTTTTTCATCTTTTGTACGGGAAATGTCTAGGGACATTCCATTTCCTATGGAGGCCGTGGACGAGCCCAGGGCCGAGATGTTCGAGGTCCTGGATTATCCTTCTCCACCAAAAGAGGTTGCAACGGCCCCCTTGCACAATACACTCAGGGAAGTGATGTTGCTAAATTGGTCTTGCCCTTTATCTAATTCAGTTGTCAACAAGAAGTCCGAGTCCCAGTACAGAGTCCACGGTGAGCCTGTGATGGTGAAAGCCCAACTTCCTCACGATTCCATGGTGGTGGACTCTGCTCTCAGAAGATCCAAGAGTACTAGGGACTATGCTTCGGCGCCCCCAGGCAGAGAGTCTAGGACTTTGGATTCTTTTGGGAGGCGTACATATCAGGCTGGAATTCTCACAGCCAAGATTCAAACATACCAGCTGTACACCAGCATTCACTTACGGAACTCGATAAAGCAACTGTCCAGTTTAGTTGAAGCTCTCCCTCCGGAGCTTGCTGAATCTTTTCACCAGGTGGTCAGGCAGCAGAAGGCGTGTCGCAAATTCCTGGCCAGGGGAGCTTTTGATACTTTTGATACTGCATCCCGGGTGGCTGCTCAGGGTATCGTGATGCGCAGACTGTCATGGCTGCGTGTCTCGGACCTGGATCAGAAGACCCAGCACCGAATGGCGGATGTTCCTTGCCGGGGGGATAATCTTTTTGGAGAGAAGTTTGAGGATATGGTTGATTCCCTCAAGAAGCATCATGATGCTATGGATTTTCTCGCCCGCCGGACGCCTTCTGCTACTACCTCCTCTTCTAGGAGGTTTTTTGGAGGGAGGAGGAGTGCTCCCTATTCTTCTGGCAGGCGTAAGTACACTCCTGCTTCCTGTTCAAGCTCGCTCCCAGCAGCCTCGCTCTCGTCAGCAGCGTGCGCCACAGGCCCCTCCGGCTCCACAGCAAAAGCAAGGGACGGGCTTTAGACTGGCTCCAGAGCAGCATAGCCGACATCAAAGTGTCCGTACCGGATGATCTATCTGTTGGAGGGAGGCTGGTATTTTTTCACCAAAGGTGGCCTCTTATAACCTCCGACAGGTGGGTTCTTCAAATAGTCCAGTCCGGATACACTCTCAATCTGGAATCAATACCTCCATATTGCCCACCGGGAGCTCAATCCTTCAGTTCCCAGCACAAGCAGGTACTTGCAGAGGAACTCTCCGCCCTTCTCAGTGCCAATGCGGTTGAGCCCGTTCCACCAGGGCAAGAAGGGCTGGGATTCTATTCCAGGTACTTCCTTGTGCAAAAGAAAACAGGGGGGATGCGTCCCATCCTAGACCTGAAGGGCCTGAACAAATTCCTGGTCCGAGAAAAGTTCAGGATGGTTTTCCTGGGCACCCTTCTTCCCATGATTCAGGAAAACGATTGGCTATGCTCTCTGGACTTAAAGGATGCCTACTTACATCTCGGTGCTTCCAGATCACAGGCAGTACCTTCGATTTTGCCTGGGAACTCAGCATTTTCAGTACTCCGTACTGCCCTTTGGTCTCGCATCTGCGCCCAGAGTGTTCACAAAGTGCTTGGCAGTTGTCGCAGCATCGCTACGCAGACTGGGAGTGCATGTGTTCTCTTATCTCGACGATTGGCTGGTGAAGAACACCTTGGAGGCAGGAGTTCTACGATCCATGCAGATTACTATTCAACTGCTCGAGCTACTGGGGTTTGGCATCAATTATCCCAAGTCCCATCTGATTCCCGTACAGAAATTGGAATTCATAGGAGCTCTGTTGAACACACGGACGTCTCAAGCTTATCTTCCCCAGGCAAGGGCAGACAACCTTCTGGCCCTAGTGTCCTCAGCTAGAGTATCCCAACAGATCACAGCTCGGCAGATGTTGAGACTTCTGGGCCACATGGCCTCTACAGTTCATGTGACTCCCATGGCACGTGTACACATGAGATCAGCTCAGTGGACTCTAGCTTCCCAGTGGTGTCAGGCTACGGGGGATCTAGAGGATGTCAGCCATCTCTCCACCGATTTTTGCAATTCCCTTCAATGGTGGATCATTCGCTCCAATCTGACCTTGGGACGACCATTCCAAATTCCTCAGCCGCAAAAAATGCTGATGACAGATGCATCCCTTGTGGAGTGGGGAGCTCATGTGGATGGGCTCCACACTCAAGGAGTTTGGTCCTTCCATGAAGCGCATCTTCAGATCAACCTCTTGGAATTGCGAGCGATCTGGAATGTGCTGAAGGCTTTCAGAGATCGGCTGTCCAATCAAATTATTCTAATTCAGACAGACAATCAGGTTGCGATGTATTATACAAATAAGCAGGGGGGCACCGGATCTCGCCCTCTGTTAGGAAGCCGTCAGAATGTGGCTTTGGGCGCGCCAGCACGGCATGCTTCTCCAGGCTACATATCTGGCAGGCGTAAACAACAGTCTGGCCGGCAGGTTGAGCAGGATCATGCAACCTCACGAGTGGTCTCTGAACATGGACGTTGTCCGCAAGATCTTCCAAGCGTGGGGTACCCCTTCGGTGGATCTTTTTGCCAGTCAGCACAATCACAAGGTTCCTCAATTCTGTTCCAGACTTCAGGCCCACAACAGACTAACGTGAGATGGCTTTCTCCTTCATTGGGGACAGGTCTTCTGTATGTATATCCTCCCATACCTTTAGTAGGGAAAACTGCTGAAACTCAGGCAAGACCGCGGAACCATGATTCTGATAGCACCTTTCTGGCCTCGTCAGATATGGTTCCCTCTTCTTCAGAAGAACCTTGGAGATTGGACTGTTTTCCGACCCTCATCACTCAGAACGAGGGGTCGCTTCTGCATCCCAACCTCCAGTCTCTGGCTCTCATGGCCTGGATGTTGAGAGCTTAGAAGTTGCCTCCTTGGGTCTTTCAGAGGGTGTCTCTCGAGTCTTGTTTGCTTCCAGGAAAGAGTCCACGAAAAGGAGTTATGCTTTTAAATGAAGGAGGTTTGCCGACTGGTGTGACAGCAAGGCCCTAGATCCTTTCTCGTGTCCTACACGGACCCTGCTTGAGTACCTTCTACACTTGTCGGAGTCTGGTCTTAAGACTAACTCAGTAAGAGTTCACCTTAGCGCAATCAGTGCTTATCATCAGCGTGTAGAAGGTCAGCCTATCTCTGGACAGCCTTTAGTAGTTCGTTTTATGACAGGTTTGCTTTTGTCAAAGCCACCTGTCAAACCTCCACCAGTGTCATGGGATCTCAATGTCGTTCTCACCCAGCTGATGAAACTTCCTTTTGAGCCACTGAATTCCTGCCATCTGAAGTATTTGACCTGGAAGGTCATTTTCTTGGTGGCTGTTACTTCAGCTGGTAGAGTCAGTGAGCTCCAAGCCCTGGTGGTTCATGCTCCTTACATTAAGTTTCATCATAACAGGGTAGTCCTCCGCACTCATCTAAGTTCCTGCTGAAGGTGGTGTCGGAGTTCCATCTGAACCAGTCAATTGTCTTGCCAACATTTTTCCCCGTCCGCATACCCACCCTGGTGAGGACAAGTTGCATACCTTGGACTGTAAGAGAGCATTGGCCTTTTACGTGGAGCGGACAAAGCCCTATAGTCAGTCCGCCCAATTGTTTCTTTCGATCCCAACAGGATGGGGGTTGCCATCGGTAAATGCACAGTCTCAAATTGGCTGGTGGATTGCATTTCCTTCACTTATGCCCAAGCTGGGTTGACTCTAGAGGGCCATGTCACGGCTCATAATGTCAGAGCCATGGCTGCGTCAGTGGCTCACCTGAAGTCAGCTTCTAAGATTTGCAAGTCTGCAACGTGGTCATCAGTCCACACATTCACATCTCACTACTGCCTTCAGCAGGATACCCGACGCGACAGTTGGTTTGGGCAGTCGGTGTTACAGAATCTGTTTGGGGTTTAGAATCCAACTCCACCCTCCTAGGCCCATTTCTGTTCTGTTCCAGGCTGCACTCTCACTTAGTTGTGTTTGTTTTTAGGTCAATCTTAGTTATGTCCTTGCCGTTGCGAGGCCCAATTGACCATTGTTCTTTGTTTTGAGTGAGCCTGGGTGCTAGGGATACCCCATGCGTGATGATGTCCAGCCTGCTTTTCCTCGGAGAAAATGAAGATACTTACCTGTAGCAGGTATTCTCCGAGGACAGCAGGCTGGACATCATCACAACCCTCCCTCTTCCCCTTTGGATTTCTTCTTTAATTGTTTGCTTATTATATAACTGAGATAAGCGCGCGGGTGTCGTGGGCGGGAAGTCACTCGCGCATGCACGGTGTGTTGTCCCCACGCCCGTCTCGTCGCTTCTAGAAGTTTTAAAAAAATTTTCTTTTTAACTCCAGAGCTCCTGGGCCGTCGCAGACGACGACCCACGCGTGATGATGTCCAGCCTGCTGTCCTCGTAGAATACCTGCTACAGGTAAGTATCTTCATTTTACAGTAGTCTGGGAGGAACTGAAGGCCCATACAGAAAGAACGTGGTGGAGCAGGCTCAGTGGGCTGTTAACTGTAATTGTGTATTGCTCATGTTTGATTTATTCTTACCGTACACTGCCTTGAGTGAATTCCTTCAAAAGGTGGTAAATAAATCCTAATAAATAAATATATAGGGGTCAATATTCAAAGCGATTTAATTGGCCAGAAATGGTTCCTAGTCAGTTAAATCACGTATGGGGTGCTAACCATCCATTTTTAGCAGCACTTAACAAGTTAGTGCTGCTGAAAATGTCTGGTTAGCTCCTAACTGAAAACCAGCTATTTTGGGGTCATTCCAGCAGTGGAGTCAGCACTTGGCTGATTAGGTGCTTATATTCAGCACTTAACCAACCAAGATGATAGCATAAATAAGACCACATAAGAATTAGTCCTATCTTTATGCAGTTCACCATAGCCAGTTAAGTGTTGAATATTGCACTTAGGGGCCCTTTTACTAAGCTGTGTAGGCGCCTACACCCACCCAACGTGTGTCAGTTTTGAGTTACCACCTGGCTACTGCGTGGCCCTTGTGGTAATTTCATTTTTTATGCGCATCCGCTATGTGTGCCAGAAAATATTTTTATTTTCTGGTGCGCAGATGGTAATCGGGTGGTAATTGCCATTTTACGCGCATAGCCTAGACCATTACCGCCTTGTTACTGCATGAGACCTTTCCACTAGGTCAATTTTGCTGCACGTCCATTTTCAGCAAAAAGTTTTAAAAAAGGCATTTTTTAACAGTGTGCTGAAAAATGATTCTGCACACTCCCAAAACATGCGTCTACACTACCGCAGGCCATTTTTCAGCGCACCTTTTTAAAAGGGCCCCTATACCAGTAAACTCAGAAATGTAATGCCGGAGCCTGTACATAGCCTGGCATTGAATTTCCAGGCATAATGTCAGCGGCAGTCAGCACTGTTATTTTTATGTTTTATTTTTTTTTTTCAGAAAGGTTTTTCATGTGCAATAATTGAAAGTGGTGACCTTGAATATCAACCCTCCTATGGTTAGAGTCATTGTTCTGAGCACATGTTTTTACCTTACTTTTATTATATGGTAGATGTACTTACATTTTGAGAATGTTTTCATGGTGATTGAAGAGAGAGACTTTTATTTTTCAGGATGTGTCAAAGTGATTAGGGGGCTAGTTCAATATATCCTAAACTACACCAGTAAGGTCCAAACTGGGTCCTGCAAGTTATGCTGTTGAAGATGACCAGAATGAGACTTGGATCATTTTCAATAGGTAACCATGAAAAGCACTAGAAAGCATATGCAAATACATAGTTCTTATTGCTTCCTTTGTTGAAAGCGAATGATAATTTAAGTGAAGAACTATGGGGGTTCATGCCTAAAAGGGAGAACCTCCCTTGGGACCTGGTTTCATGTATGATCTAATCTTACAAGCTGTTAATAAAAATGGGAAAAAAATGCAAAAGATGTCGGCGTTCTTTCATGTTTCGCAGTCCAGAGCCGGCTTAGCCATTAGGAAAGCAACAAAGAGCAGCTGAATTGAGGGGCCCTGTTACTAAAGGGTTTGCTGTGCACCAATCCGGAGCTACCACAGGAGCCTGGCAGTAGTTCCCACCCCCAGCGCGTGCTTTTTCCAGCACTACAAAAATATTTTCTGTTTTTGTAGTGTTGGTGCTCACCTGATGGGTTCCCCAGGGCTCTGTGCTGGGACCGCTACTTTTTAACATATTTATAAATGACCTAGAGATGGGAGTAACTAGTGAGGTAATTAAATTTGCTGATGACACAAAGTTATTCAAAGTCGTTAAATCGCGGGAGGATTATGAATAATTACAAGAGGACCTTACGAGACTGGGAGACTGGGCGTCTAAATGGCAGGTGACGTTTAATGTGAGCAAGTGCAAAGTGATGCACGTGGGGAAGAGGAACCCAAATTATAGCTATGTCATGCAAGGTTCCACATTAGGAGTCACGGACCAAGAAAGGGATCTAGGTGTCGTCGTTGATGATACGTTGAAACCTTCTGCTCAGTGTGTTGCTGTGGCTAAGAAAGCAAATGGAATGTTAGGTATTATTAGGAAAGGAATGGAAAACAAAAATGAGGATGTTATAATGCCTTTGTATCGGTCCATGGTGCGACCGCACCTCGAATATTGTGTTCAAAAAAGATATAGTGGAATTAGAAAAGGTGCAGAGAAGGGCGACGAAAATGATAAAGGGGATGGGACGACTTCCCTATGAGGAAAGGCTAAAGCAGCTAGGGCTCTTCAGCTTGGAGAAAAAGAGGCTGAGGGGAGATATGATAGAGGTCTATAAAATAATGAGTGCAGTTGAACGGATAGATGTGAAGCGTCTGTTCACGCTTTCCAAAAATACTAGGACTAGGGGGCTTGCGATGAAGCTACAATGTAGTAAATTTAAAATGAATCGGAGAAATTTTTTCATCACTCAAAGTGTAATTAAACTCTGGAATTCATTGCCAGAGAATGTGGTAAAGGCGGTTAGCTTAGCGGAGTTTTAAAAAGGTTTGGACGGCTTCCTAAAGGAAAAGTCCATAGACCGTTATTAAATGGACTTGGGGAAAATCCACTATTTCTGGGATAAGCAGTATAAAATGTTTTGTACATTTTTGGGATCTTGCCGGGTATTTGTGATCTGGCTTGGCCACTGTTGGAAACAGGATGCTGGGCTCGATGGACCTTTATTTATTTTTATTTATTTTGCACATTTATACCCCACTTTTTCCCACAGTTTTGCAGGCACAAAGTGGCTTACAATGTACTGTGAGGCTAATGCCAGACCAGTTGTTATACAATTACAATCAAATTAGATAGGATAGAAAGAAAAGGGTAGAAAAAGGGAAAGGTTAAAGAGTCTAAAATGGTCCACGGATATGTTATTAGGAAGGACTTTAGGTTATATGTTGAATCCTTAAAGAAGGCTTTCCGAGATAGGCTGGTCCTAGGTAGATTCCCAATGCTGAGACGGTTCTGGTTTGTTGAACAGCTCTAGGCAAGGCATTCCATAATTGGGTGGAAGTGGAGATGAAATGTGCCCCTGAGATGAGTGGTGAAGCGATCCATTCACTCTATGGTGTTTAGACGCAATTACTAAGTGGTCCCAAAGGCCAATATGGAAGCCGATTGGCGCGTGACAACCAACGAGATTTCAAATTTACCGCCCCTTTAACTGCCACAAGCAGAATAAGTGAAAGAATGTTGTTAAAGTGTACACTGGGGTCGTCGTCGTTGTGGGCGGAACTGTAAGACTAACACTGGCTGAACGAATAGAAGTTCTTAAAAAATTAGAAAACGAAGTCAAGCATTATTGCTAAAGAATATGGTGTCAATCCCACTCAAATTTCACTGTCTTGAAGCAGAAAGATCAGCTTCTGGAAGACTGGCAAAACAATACAAATCCACACAGGAAGCGAAAAAGGGTGGGAAAAGCTGAGGAGGTAGAAGTTGCTCTTCGGTGGTTTTCTCGAGTCAGGAGCAGTTTCCACTGCTTATGGAGAAAGCTAACCAGCTAGCTGAAAGTCTTGGACTAACTAATTTCAAAGCCACTGTTGGATGGTTGGAAAGATGGAAGGAGAGGAACAACATAAAATTCAAGAAACAGCATGGTGAGAAACAAGAAACTGATGACTTTGGTGCTGAAAATTGGGTTGTTTCAGTTCTTCCTACCATCTTGAACGAGTTTGCACCTCGTGACATTTTCAATGCTGATGAAAATGGTCTGTACTGGAGAGTGATTCCTGATGGAACACTTGCATTCAAACATGCCAAAACAACTGGAGGTAAAACGTTGAAGGACCGACTGATGATACTCCTTTGCTGCAATATGGATGGGAGTGAGAAATTGGAACCCCTCGTCATTGGAAAGAGCAAACAGCCCCGTTGCTTCAAGAAAGTTAAGCGACTTCCTGTGTCATACAACTAGAGAAGTTGGCTTTGAGGTGGACGGCAGATTTGCAAAAAAGGATTACTGTAAGTGCCTTACTACGTAGTTTGCGGCAAATAGCAACAAGGCTTAGTAGTGCTGAGTTGAGGGAGTGTCAAGGTTGAAGCATATATAGGGCATATACTTCATTGTCGAGACTGCATAAAATGGGCAGAGCAGAATCATCCATATGTAGTAGGTGTGGTGACCCTCATTATAATTATTACCATGCAATGTGGGCCTGTACAGTGATCCATAGTTATTGGATGCAGATCGCGAAGTTCTTGGGGGACATCCTGAGTAGAACTGTGGTACTGACACCAGAGGCAGCCCTTTTGGGGAAGGATTTGTTGCTGGGAGATGGTACTGTCTATCATAACTTATTAATATACTAGTAAAAAAGCCCCGTTTCTGATGCAAATGAAACGGGGGCTAGCAATGTTTTCTTCTGTGTGCATGTGGGAGTGTGTGTGTCCCTGCCCTCTGGCCTCTCTCCCCTCCCCCCTCTGAGTCCTTCACTGTTACAGAGCCAGCGATTTGATTTCGTGCTCTGCTGTTTTCCTTCACTGACTGTGTTACAGAGAGGGCGGGGCAGACACTCATAGGGAAACCGGATATCTCGCCCCCTTCACACTTCCGGCTGGAGGCTTCATAGAACGTTGGTGTTGCCTTTTATATAGAGAGATAAGGCATGTGTAATGGGGAAGAAATGTATCTTGGTAAATTGGACAAATTCTGAAGCACTGTCATTTTGGCAGTGGCGTAACAGATGGCATGCTCTGCTAATGGTGGAGCTGCGAGACTGTTATTACAAACCTAAAATACAACGCAAATTCTACCAAGTGTGGGAGCCCTATATTAATAATCTGGCCCATAGGGCTCGTAGTTCCATTCTCAATCAACTGGGTAGGATATAAGAGCTGGAAGCTAGATGGCCTGCCCACTAGAGAAATAGCTTATAATCTTAATTATGACAAGGTAGCAGTTGTCTGGAATGGGGGTTCAGGGGAGGGAGGGAGGGATAGGGGTGAGGCGTTAGGGGGGTATTGATAGTTTTCATAGGGGGGTTCACTTAGAGGATTGGGATAGGGATAGAATTCTGGTTACGTTAACTGCGTCAGACACAGACAAGAATGAGGGGGGTAATGTGTTCAATACTATCTCAAAGTGCTGATTGTTGGTAACTTTCTGCTGATGTTGATATGGTGTCATGTTTTACATTAAAGTATTTTCAACATTCTGCAAAGGGGGGAAAGATATACGCAAATATGCTGCTTGCTATTATAAAGGTTGTTTGCGAGGTAGGGGAAAATTGTTAAATAACATTGGCGTTAGAAGTTACGGTGTATTTATACTAGTGTGTTAGGTCAGTTAACTATTAAATGTTGAACCTTGTGATTATGTATAACATGCTAAATCTCCAATAAAATTGTTGAAACATAAAGAAAAGAGCCAAAAAGAGAGCTCAGTATAGGCTGTACCCACAGCCGAGCATCATAATCAGTGAGTCTAGCCGTGAATACGGCTCACTATAAAACTCTATACATAGATGTATAGAGCTTTATAGTGAGCCGTATTCACGGCTAGACTCACTGAATATTATGCTCGGCTGTGGGTACAGCCTATAATGAACTCTCTTTTTGGTTCTTCACTTATCTTATTAATATTATCTATGCGTGTGTTTTCAGTAAATACCTGGTTCATACTAATAAGGGATTGACTTTTTTGGAGTTATTTATGGAATCCAGACAGGGGATTGTAGGCATATAGCTCCTGTATAGGGATTTGTAGCAGTTTAGCTCGCTTTCTTTTCCCAATAAGAGATAGGTTCTAAGGACTGGTGTAATATTTGCAATAGTGTCTTTTCAGAAACTCTGTGATTGCACTGATGTTGTGTGATGACTAGGGCTCCTTCCTCCTAAGAGAATAGGATGACTGAGAGGAAGGAGTCCTGGCAGATGGCTTGACTTATATTCCCTCCACCCAGGGAGGCTGGCTCAAGGAACAGAAGCCCTAACACAGTGCTTGAACCCAAATCTTTTGCATGGCATCTTCCAGTCCTTTCTATACTATTTGTCTAATGAGATGGAAATCTAACTACAGTGGCTGGGATCTACAGTAACTCATATGACATTCACCACTAGAGGGCAGAAAAGAGCTATCACACAAATAACCACAGTAGCAAACGCCTGCAAAATGAAACATTGACTAAAGGAGTGCTCATGAGGGGCATGGGAAACAGGACAAAGCCATATAGTGCAGATCATTAAACTCATTCCTGCTTAGGGAATGGCACTATCCTCAGCAATTATTGCACAGTTTAGATTATGACTCGTTCAAACAGGAGAGAATCCAAGATGGCGATTGAGCAGGATGTGTGAGAGGAACGCTCTCTTTAGAACTTAAAAATATCCTTTTTCCTCAGGAATGAGCATGCCGAAGAGGAAGGGAAAGCCCAAGGGACCACCCCCTCCCGAAGCTCTTGGCCCCATCTCACGGGACAATCTTCCATCTCATCATTTTTGGTTTCAACCCCGACAGGCATTTCCGCTACCGGGGCAAGGAAGAGCCCCGGTCTGGAGAGCGAGATTTCACTCAGCCCATTAGGACCTGCAACTCCTCCACCTCTGCAACCAGACGGGGACATAGTGCCGAGCACTAAGACAAATGGTGACTCGAAGGGGCGGCAGGCCTCGCCGAAGGAAGCGGCAGATGAGACCAGCTTGGGATTGGTGGAGGGTAATCAGTGCTCACCAGGAATGGCATCGGGAGAGGCAACAGTGAAAGGGATTCAAACCGTTGGTCTGCAAGAGGAATTTTCCCTGTGTGCTTTAATATCGTTGGAATCTATCTGGTCAGCTCTTGAATCCTTGCATAAGGTTTGTGCTTTTTTTATTTCAGTTTCATTAAATAATGCCACGCAAGTAAGAGATATTAAAGAAAAGACTGAGATTGTTTCAAGTAAACAAACTTTATTGGAATCGGATATGGTTAAAGTACAAGAACAACAATCTCAAATATCAGGAGACCGTTTAATGCTACATCGAAAGATTGAAAATTTGGAGAGCTTAACAAGGACTTTAAATTGCGTATATTGAATTCTCCGAGGACAAGCAGGCTGCTTGTTCTCACTGATGGGTGACGTCCACGGCAGCCCCTCCAATCGGAATCTTCACTAGCAAAAGCCTTTGCTAGCCCTCGCGCGCCGATGCGCACCGCGCATGCGCGGCCGTCTTCCTGCCCGAAACCGGCTCGTGCCGGCCAGTCTTCTTTTCTCCGCGCTCGGTACGGTTGTGTTTGCCGTTCGTGCCCCGAAAAGTCGACCTCGCGCATCGTTTTCAACTCGTTTCCGTGAGAAACTTTGTAAATAGTTTCGGAAAGACCTCTTTTGGTTTTTCCCTTCCTGTACTTCGAGTTTTTTTCGCCCCGGTAAGTTTTCTTTCGTCGTCAGGGTAGGCCTTTATTAGGCCCCGGTCGAAATTTCCTTTCCGCTATTTTTCTGGTGCCAAATTTCGCCATTTCGACTTTTGATCTCGCCGGCGTGATTTTTCCGCCCATGACATCGAAGCCTTCCAGCGGCTTCAAGAAGTGCACCCAGTGCGCCCGGGTAATCTCGCTCACTGACAGGCACGCGTCGTGTCTTCAGTGTCTGGGGGCTGGGCACCGCCCTCAGGCCTGTAGTCTGTGTTCCCTTTTACAAAAGCGGACTCAGGTAGCGAGGTTAGCCCACTGGAACATTTTGTTCTCGGGCTCTTCGTCGGCATCGGCACCGGGGGTATCGAGTGCATCGACGTCTTCAGCGTCCAGACCTTCATCCTCGGCTGCCAGTGCATCGAGTGCATCGAGGCATCGGCCCTCTGCATCGGCGCTGAGACATCGGACGACTGTATCGACGTCGGTGGTACCGGGACCTCGTCTGCTGATGTCGTCGGACGGTGGTGCTTCGTCTGGAGTGCAGGTGAGGGCTGTCCATTCCCCTGCTGGTGGCGGTGAGCCTTCGGGTGGGTCTCCCCCTACCCTGAGGGCTCCTGCGGTACAGCCCCCCCGAGACCGACCCTCTTCGGTCTCGGCCCCGAGGAAGAGACGGCTGGATTCTACGTCCTCCTCGTCGGTGCCGGGAAGCTCCGGTGACATGCTTCGTAAGAAGTCGAAGAAGCATCGACACCGGTCCCCTTCCCGCGTCGGCACCGAGAGCTCTGGGTCGCCGAGGGAGTCGGCACCCAGCAAGCATCGGCACCGAGAGGACCGCTCACCCTCTGTTCAAGAGGTGTCAATGCGCTCCACTCTGGACAGCCCGGAACAGCCTCCACGCCCGGAACAGGTTCTGACGTTGACGCCTGCATCGACTTCCCTGCCTTTTTCTGCAGCCGCTCTGAACGAGAGCCTCCAGGCCGTTCTCCCAGAGATTCTGGGAGAGCTGCTGCGCCCTACCCCTCCGGTACCGTCGGTGCTTGCGCCACCGGTACCGTCGAGCGTGGCGCCGGCTGGTCCATCGCCCGGGGTGAGGTCGCCGTCGTCGCGGTACCGACTGCCGTCGCCTCCCAGGAAGGCTCCCCGACTACGTCGGCGGAGGGAGCTTCGCCGATGCAGGCCAGGGAGTCTACCTCTCGACGCCCCCATCGTGGACGTGGTTCCACAGAGTCGAGCCGGGCGCGGTTGCAGACACAGGTTCGTGAACTTGTGTCTGACACCAAGGGTGAGGCCTCGTGGGAGGAAGAGGAAGACATCAGATATTTCTCTGACGAGCAGTCTGAGGGTCTTCCTTCTGATCCCTCTCCCTCTCCTGAAAGACAGCTTTCTCCTCCTGAGAGTCTGTCTTTCGCTTCCTTTGTCCGGGAGATGTCTACGGCCATCCCCTTCCCGGTGGTTGTGGAGGACGAGCCCAGGGCTGAAATGTTTGAGCTCCTGGACTATCCTTTTCCGCCTAAGGAAGCGTCCACAGTACCCATGCACCATGTCCTGAAAAAGACATTGCTGGCGAACTGGACCAAGCCTCTAACTAATCCCCACATTCCCAAGAAGATCGAGTCCCAGTACCGGATCCATGGGGACCCAGAGCTGATGCGCACCCAGTTGCCTCATGACTCTGGAGTTGTGGATTTGGCCCTAAAGAAGGCTAAGAGTTCTAGGGAGCATGCTTCGGCGCCCCCGGGCAAAGACTCTAGAACCTTAGACTCCTTTGGGAGGAAGGCCTACCATTCTTCTATGCTCATGGCCAAAATTCAGTCCTACCAGCTCTACACGAGCATACATATGCGGAACAATGTGCGGCAGTTGGCGGGCTTGGTGGATGCGCTCCCCCCTGAGCAAGCCAAGCCTTTTCAGGAGGTGGTCAGGCAGCTGAAGGCGTGCAGAAAATTCCTGGCCAGAGGGGTGTATGACACCTTTGATGTTGCGTCCAGGGCCGCTGCTCAAGGTGTGGTGATGCGCAGGCTCTCATGGCTGCGTGCCTCCGACCTGGAGAACAGACTCCAGCAGCGGATTGCGGACTCGCCTTGCCGTGCGGATAACATTTTTGGAGAGAAAGTCGAACAGGTGGTAGAGCAGCTCCACCAGCGGGATACCGCATTCGACAAGTTCTCCCGCCGGCAGCCTTCAGCATCTACCTCTACAGGTAGAAGATTTTTGGGGGGAAGGAAGACTGTTCCCTACTCTTCTGGCAAGCGTAGGTACAATCCTCCTTCTCGACAGCCTGTGGCCCAGGCTAAGCCCCAGCGCGCTCGCTCTCGTCAGCAGCGTGCGACTCAGCAAGGCCCCTCGGCTCCCCAGCAAAAGCAAGGGACGAGCTTTTGACTGGCTCCAGCAGAGCATAGCCGACATCCAAGTGTCAGTGCCGGGCGACCTGCCAGTCGGAGGGAGGTTGAAAGCTTTTCACCAAAGGTGGCCTCTCGTAACCTCCGATCAGTGGGTTCTTCAAATAGTCCAGCAAGGATACACCCTCAATTTGGCCTCAAAACCTCCAAATTGTCCACCGGGAGCTCAGTCTTACAGCTTCCAGCACAAGCAGGTACTTGCAGAGGAACTCTCCGCCCTTCTCAACGCCAATGCGGTCGAGCCCGTACCACCCGGGCAAGAAGGGCTGGGATTCTATTCCAGGTACTTCCTTGTGGAAAAGAAAACAGGGGGGATGCGTCCCATCCTAGACCTAAGGGCCCTGAACAAATATCTCGTAAAAGAAAAGTTCAGGATGCTTTCCCTGGGCACCCTCCTTCCCATGATTCAGGAAAACGATTGGCTATGCTCTCTGGACTTGAAGGATGCCTACATGCACATCCCGATACTGCCAGCTCACAGACAGTATCTGCGATTTCAGCTGGGCGCACGTCACTTCCAGTACTGTGTGCTACCCTTTGGGCTCGCCTCTGCGCCCAGGGTGTTCACAAAGTGCTTGGCTGTAGTAGCAGCGGCACTTCGCAGACTGGGGGTACACGTGTTCCCATATCTCGACGATTGGCTGGTGAAGAACGCATCCGAGGCAGGAGCCCTGCAGTCCATGCAGATGACTATTCGCCTCCTGGAGCTACTGGGGTTTGTGATAAATTACCCAAAGTCCCATCTTCTCCCAGTGCAGAATCTCGAATTCATAGGAGCTCTGCTGGATTCTCGGACAGCTCGTGCCTATCTCCCAGAGGCGAGAGCCAACAACTTGTTGTCCCTCGTCTCGCGGGTGCGAGCGTCACAGCAGATCACAACTCGGCAGATGTTGAGATTGCTGGGCCACATGGCCTCCACAGTTCATGTGACTCCCATGGCCCGCCTTCACATGAGATCTGCTCAATGGACCCTAGCTTCCCAGTGGTTTCAGGCTGCTGGGGATCTAGAAGACGTGATCCACCTGTCCACGAGTTTTCTCAAATCCCTGTATTGGTGGACGATTTGGTCCAATTTGACTCTGGGACGTCCTTTCCAAATTCCTCAGCCACAAAAAGTGCTGACAACGGATGCGTCTCTCCTGGGATGGGGAGCTCATGTCGATGGGCTTCACACCCAAGGAAGCTGGTCCCTCCAGGAACGCGATCTGCAGATCAATCTCCTGGAGTTGCGAGCGATCTGGAACGCTCTGAAGGCTTTCAGAGATCGGCTGTCCCACCAAATTATCCAAATTCAGACAGACAACCAGGTTGCCATGTATTACGTCAACAAGCAGGGGGGCACCGGATCTCGCCCCCTGTGTCAGGAAACCGTCAGCATGTGGCTCTGGGCTCGCCGTCACGGCATGGTGCTCCAAGCCACATATCTGGCAGGCGTAAACAACAGTCTGGCCGACAGGTTGAGCAGGATTATGCAACCTCACGAGTGGTCGCTCAATTCTCGTGTAGTGCGACAGATCTTCCAGGTGTGGGGCACCCCCTTGGTGGATCTCTTCGCATCTCAAGCCAACCACAAAGTCCCTCAGTTCTGTTCCAGGCTTCAGGCCCACGGCAGACTGGCATCGGATGCCTTCCTCCTGGACTGGGGGGAGGGTCTGCTGTATGCCTATCCTCCCATACCTCTGGTGGGGAAGACTTTGTTGAAACTCAAGCAAGACCGAGGCACCATGATTCTGATTGCTCCTTTTTGGCCGCGTCAGATCTGGTTCCCTCTTCTTCTGGAGTTGTCCTCCGAAGAACCGTGGAGATTGGAGTGTTTTCCGACCTTCATCACACAGGACGAAGGGGCGCTTCTGCATCCCAGCCTCCGGTCCCTGGCTCTCACGGCCTGGATGTTGAGAGCATAGACTTTGCCTCTTTGGGTCTGTCAGAGGGTGTCTCCCGCATCTTGCTTGCTTCCAGGAAAGATTCCACTAAGAGGAGTTACTTCTTTTTATGGAGGAGGTTTGCCGTCTGGTGTGACAGCAAGGCCCTAGATCCTCGCTCTTGTCCTACACAGACCCTGCTTGAATACCTTCTGCACTTGTCTGAGTCCGGTCTCAAGACTAACTCTGTAAGGGTTCACCTTAGTGCGATCAGTGCATACCATTACCGTGTGGAAGGTAAGCCGATCTCAGGACAGCCTTTAGTTGTTCGCTTCATGAGAGGTTTGCTTTTGTCAAAGCCCCCTGTCAAGCCTCCTACAGTGTCATGGGATCTCAATGTCGTTCTCACCCAGCTGATGAAACCTCCTTTTGAGCCACTGAACTCCTGCCATCTGAAGTACTGGACCTGGAAGGTCATTTTCTTGGTGGCAGTTACTTCAGCTCGTAGAGTCAGTGAGCTTCAGGCCTTGGTAGCCCAGGCCCCTTACACCAAATTTCATCATAACAGAGTAGTCCTCCGCACTCACCCTAAGTTCTTGCCAAAGGTTGTGTCGGAGTTCCATCTTAACCAGTCAATTGTCTTGCCAACATTCTTTCCCCGTCCTCATTCCTGCCCTGCTGAACGTCAGCTGCACACATTGGACTGCAAAAGAGCATTGGCCTTCTATTTGGAGCGGACACAGCCCAACAGACAGTCCGCCCAATTGTTTGTTTCTTTTGATCCCAACAGGAGGGGAGTGGCTGTAGGAAAACGCACCATATCCAATTGGCTAGCAGATTGCATTTCCTTCACTTACGCCCAGGCTGGGCTGGCTCTTGAGGGTCATGTCACGGCTCATAATGTTAGAGCCATGGCTGCGTCGGTAGCCCACTTGAAGTCAGCTACCATTGAAGAGATTTGCAAAGCTGCGACGTGGTCATCTGTCCACACATTCACATCTCATTACTGCCTGCAGCAGGATACCCGACGCGACAGTCGGTTCGGGCAGTCAGTTCTTCAGAACCTGTTTGGGCTTTAGGATCCAACTCCACCCCCCGAGGGCCCTGTTTGTTCTGTTCCAGGCTGCACTCTCAGTTAGTTGGTAAATTTTTTAGGTCAATCTCAGTTATGTCCTCGCCGTTGCGAGGCCCAATTGACCATGGTTGTTGTTTTGAGTGAGCCTGGGGGCTAGGGATACCCCATCAGTGAGAACAAGCAGCCTGCTTGTCCTCGGAGAAAGCGAATGCTACATACCTGTAGAAGGTATTCTCCGAGGACAGCAGGCTGATTGTTCTCACAAACCCGCCCGCCTCCCCTTTGGAGTTGTGTCTTCCCTTCTCTTTGTCTTGCTACATATGAGACTGGCCGGCACGAGCCGGTTTCGGGCGGGAAGACGGCCGCGCATGCGCAGTGCGCATCGGCGCACGAGGGCTAGCAAAGGCTTTTGCTAGTGAAGATTCCGATTGGAGGGGCTGCCGTGGACGTCACCCATCAGTGAGAACAATCAGCCTGCTGTCCTCGGAGAATACCTTCTACAGGTATGTAGCATTCGCTTTTCCCACAGACTAAGTATGTTTCTCCTAGAGATATGTTTACTAAATTCCTAAAAGAGAACTTTAAGTATCCAGAACAATCTCTTCCACCTTTACAGAAATTATACTATTTAGAAGATTAAAAAAAAGCTTCAAGAAACTAATGTACAAAAAGCTCCAATCCAACAGGACATTTCAACAGATATCTTGGATATCACAGATTTTTTGGAACAATCTAAAGAGGAAATTAAAACTCGAGCAACCCTAATTATTACCTTTGTATTTTTACAAGACAAAGAAGCCTTTTTAAGGCTGTACTTTAAAAAGATTCATCCTGAATTTATGGGAAGCAAAGTTTCAATTTTCCTGGATATTTCCAGATGGACACAACAAAGGAGGAAGAAATTTCTGGAAATGAGACAAGAATCTATGAAGATAAATGCTTCTTTTCAATTGAGATTTCCATGCAAGTGTTTACTGTTCTTTAAAGATAATGGATATGTCTTTTATGAACCTGAACAATTATGTAATTTTTTAAATATGCAAGGTAACAAGAAAGATTGACTGATAGATATGAAGCAGGTTAATTGAATTGAAGGGGTAACCTCCTGCTCTTTTTTCTTTTTGGTTTTGATTATTTTAAAAACCAACTTCCTTTGGCATATATTGGATTCGCTCTCATATTGTGGACTGTTAAAAAACATTATTTTCATGATTACTTAATATTGTTTTGCCTTTATTTTTTTCTCTCTTTTGATGAGATGTTATTCAAATATTGGTGTATCTTTCAGATTGTCATCTTTGTATAAACTGAAATAAAAAAAAAGACTCATTCAAACACTGTGGATGTAAAACTCCAGGTACTGTATTTTACTGGTACAAACCCTCCTCATGCCACATATTGAATTTGATTCCTGGAGTTAATAGGTTATATTTATTTATACCAATTTACTACTCACCAAATCACTTTAAAAGCACTCTCAGTGAGGAACAACAATCATAAAAATCACAAATTTCCCCACACAGGTCATCAAGAAAATACAGAGGGGCATAATCGAACGAAAATATCTATCTCCATGGGCGTTTATCTCCGAGAACGGGTCCGTGAAGGGGCGGACCGAACCGTATTTTCGCAAAAAATAGACGTCCATGTTTTATTCGACAATTTGTGAGCTGGGCGTTTTTGTCTTTCAGCGATAATGGAAAATGAAAGCACCCAGCTCAAAACCGAATAAATCCAAGGCATTTGTTTGTGGGAGGGGCCAGGATTCGTAGTGCACTGGTCCCCCTCACCTGCCAGGACACCAACCGGGCACCCTAGGGGGCACTTTTACAAAAACAAAAAAAAAAAAGGTAAAAGAGCTCCCAGGTGCATACCACCCTTCCCTTGTCTGTTGAGCCCCCCAAATCCCCCTCAAAACCCACTGCCCACAAGTCTACACCATTACTATAGCCCTAAGGGGTGAAGGGGGGCACCTACATGTGGGTACAGTGGGTTTGGGGGGGTTGGACAACTAATAAGCATTAAGCAGCACAATTGTAACAGGTAGGAGGGGATGGGCCTGGGTCCACCTGCCTGAAGTCCACTGCACCCCCTAACAACTGCTCCAGGGACCTGCATACTGCTGCCAGGGAGGTGAGTATGACATTTGATGGTGAAAATAAAAAGTTGTGAAACATCATTTTTTTTTGTGGTGGGAGGGGGTTAGTGACCACTGGGGGAGTCAGGGGAGGTCATCCCCGATTCCCTCCGATGGTCATCTGGTCATTTAGAGCACTTTTTTGGGACCTGTTCGTGTGAAAAAAGGATCCAACAAAAGTGTCCTAAATTTCCGCTAAAAACGCCTTTATTTTTTCGATTATCGCCCTAACGCGTACATCTCTCCTCGGCCGATAACCACGCCCCAGTTCCACCTTCGCCACACCTGTGACACGCCCCCATCAACTTTGTCCGCATCCGTGACGGAGTGCAGTTGAAAACGTCCAAAATTGGCTTTCGATTATACCGATTTATTCGTTTTTGTGAGATAAACGTCTATCTCCCGATTTGGGTCGAAATCTAGGCGTTTTTCTCTTTCGATTATAAGGTGGACAGCCAAACAACTGAAACAGTTTTAAGTGGGTACCCTACAATTACAGCATATAACAAAATAAGAACAGAAAAACAGAACTCTCCATCTATAATCAAACCGCTGATAAATAGGGGTGTGCAGTCCATACATTTTTGTTTTGTATTATTTCCCATGCTTTTTCCGAGAACTTGCATTTTGTTCAAGTTTTTTCTTCATTATTTTCATTACCAAAGCAATATTGGTGATAATATGCCTTCTTTCACAAACAGTGTGCCCTCCAAAAGAGGGCACACTCGGTCAGAAGCATGAGCATTATTAATACCCTAGACAAAGAAAACCCTAGATATTTCAGGTTATTCCTATAGTTTTGGGCAGGAAATGACACAATAAGACATGAGAAATGGTGTTCACATTTCCCATGTTGTTTCAAATGCATGCAAATCCCAACTGAATAGTAACTAACTGCTCAATATTCATCCGGCAACTGTCAACATTTTGTTAAATGCTGACTGCCGCCAGCTAAATTAGGCCTTGATATTCAATTCAAACACTGATTATCCAGCCCTGAATTTCATATTTGCTTTGAAATGAGTGTATATCCATATTTTCCCCTTCCCTCAAAATCATTGGCCCACTCCCAACCCCCCCCCCCCCCCAAGGGGAATCTGGAGTGGGGGGGAGAGGTGTCCCTTCTGTGGCTCTGGACCTGCTCCCCTTTCCATCTCCAATCCTTTTTGCCTCTCCACTCTCATTCTCCATTGCTCTTTCCCCCTTCCAACTCGCAGTCTTCTTTCTCTCACTTCCACTACCCATCCTAGGAATTGAGAGTTGCACGGGGACAGAAATCTTACCCATCCCCACCCGTCCCCGCTGGAATCTTACCCGTCCCCACTGGAATCTTACCCATCCCCGCAAAATTTTAACCCATCCCAACCTGTCCCCGCAAGAATTTAACCCATCCTCGTAAAATTTTAATGGTACATAAAAGAAAATTCCAGTCATCTCCCTCAGTCTGTCTCTCGATTTGAGCCACAGCACTGTAGGCAAGGAAGGAACGGAAGTTGGAACTTGGAACACTCTGGTGCGCACATGTAAGATTTGTCTCTGATTCACTGGCATTGTGTGCTGAGAGGTCACCACATACACGTGCCAGTAGGTCAGGTGACATCTGATTCTCATGCCTGTGTCAGAGCTGAGGTCTGTGCACCAGCCTGGGAGCAAAGAGGATTAATAGTAACATAGTAAGTGACAGCAAATAGACCTGAACGGTCCATCCACTCTGCCCAATAGTCACACTCATTATCAATTCATCATTAAATCAACGAGTGTGATATTATATACTTGATTATGGTCTTTCTTTCGTGTTTCTGGAACAAAGACCACAGAAGTCGGTATCTGGCCCTATCCTTATGTTACAACTACTGGAATTGCCGTTGAAGCCCACTCCAGTCTATTTGTCTTCTCATTTGTGGGACACAGACCGTAAAAGTCTGTCCAGCACTGTCCTGCTTGATAACAGTGATCATAATATGATCAGTTTTAATATTGACCTTGAAGTAACTATACACAAGAAGTCAAATACGTTAGCGTTTAACTTTAAAAAAAGGAGACTATGATAAAATGAGAAGAACGGTGGAAAAAAACTTAGGGGGACAACTGAGAAGGTAAAATCTGTACAACAGGCATGGACGCTGTTCAAAAATACCATCCTGGAGGCCCAGGCCAAACATATTCCACAAATTAGAAAAGAAAGACGGAACTCCAAAAGACAGCCGGCGTGGTTGAAAAGTGAGGTGAAGGAAGCTATTAGGGCTAAAAGAAATGCCTTCAGAAAATGGAAGAAGGAACTGTCTGAAAATAACAAGAAGCAGCATAAGGAGTGTCAAAGCAAATGCAAGACGCAGATAAAGAAGGCCAAGAGGGATTACGAAAAAAAAAATAGCATTAGAGGTAAAAAAAAACATAGTAAAAAATTTTTCGGTATATTAAAAGCAAGAAGCCGGCAAAAGAATCGGTTGGGCCGCTGGATGACCAAGGGGTAAAAGGGGCGATCAAGGAAGACAAAGATGTAGCGGAGAGATTGAATGAATTCTTTGCTTCGGTCTTCACCGAGGAAGATTTGGGTGGGATATAGCGGTGTTGGAAATTTCAAGCTGACGAGTCGGAGAAACTTACTGACTTCACGGTAAACCTGGAGGACGTAATGGGGCAGTTCAGCAAACTGAAGAGTAGCAAATCTCCTGGACCGGATGGTATTCATCCTAGAGTACTGATAGAACTGAAAAATGAGCTTGTGGAGCTACTGCTAGTGATATGCAATTTATCCTTAAAATCGAGCGTGGTACAGGAAGATTGGAGGGTGGCCAATGTAACACCCATTTTTTAAAAAGGTTCCAGGGGAGATCCGGGAAATTATAGACCGGTGAGTCTGACGTCGGTGCTGAGGAAAATGGTAGAGGCTATTATTAAAAACAAAATTACAGAGCGCATCCAAGGACATGGATTACTGAGACCGAGTCAGCACGGCTTTTGTGTGGGGAAATCTTGCCTGACCAATTTACTTCAATTCTTTGAAGGAGTAAACAAACTTGGACAAAGGGGAGCCGGTTGATATTGTGTATCTGGATTTTCAAAAGGCATTTGACAAGGTACCTCATGAAAGGCTACAGAGGAAATTGGAGGGTCATGGGATAGGAGGAAAAGTCCTATTGTGGATTAAAAACTGGTTGAAGGATAGGAAACAGAGAGTGGGATTAAATGGGCAGTATTCACAATGGAGAAGGGTAGTTAGTGGGGTTCCTCAGGGGTCTGTGCTAGGACCACTGCTTTTTAATATATTTATAAATGATTTAGAGATGGGAGTAACTAGCGAGGTAATTAAATTTGCTGATGACACAAAGTTATTCAAAATCGTTAACTCGCAACAGGATTGTGAAAAATTACAGAAGGACCTTACGAGACTGGGAGACTGGGTGGCTAGATGGCAGATGACGTTTAATGTGAGCAAGTGCAAGGTGATGCATGTGGGAAAAAAGAACCCAAATTATAGCTACGTCATGCAAGGTTCCACGTTAGGAGTTACGAACCAAGAAAGGGATCTGGGTGTCGTCATCGATAATACGCGAAACCTTCTCAGTGTGCTGCTGCGGCTCGGAAAGCAAATATTGGGTATTATTAGGAAAGGTATGGAAAACAGGTGTGAAGATGTTATAATGCCGTTATATCGCTCCATGGTGCGACCGTACCATGAGTATTGTGTTCAATTCTGGTCGCCGCATCTCAAGAAAGATATAATGGAATTGGAAAAGGTGCAGCGAAGGGCGACTAAAATGATAGCAGGGATGGGACGACTTCCCTATGAAGAAAGACTAAGGAGGCTAGGGCTTTTCAGCTTGGAGAAGAGACAGCTGAGGGGAGACATGATAGAGGTATATAAAATAATGAGTGGAGTGGAACAGGTGGATGTGAAGCGTCTGTTCACGCTTTCCAAAAATACTAGGACTAGGGGGCATGCGATGAAACTACAGTGTAGTAAATTTAAAACAAATCAGAGAAAAAGTTTTCTTCACCCAACGCGTAATTAAACTCTGGAATTCGTTGCCGGAGAATGTGGTGAAGGCGGTTAGCTTGGCAGAGTTTAAAAAGGGGGTTAGACAGTTTCTTAAAGGACAAGTCCATAAACCGCTACTAAATGGACTTGGGAAAAATCCAGAATTCCAGGAATAACATGTATAGAATGTTTGTACGTTTGGGAAGCTTGCCCTTGGCCTGGATTGGCCGCTGTCGTGGATAGGATGCTGGGCTCGACAGACCCTTGGTCTTTTCCCAGTGTGGCATTACTTATGTTCCAGCCACTGAAGTTGCTGTCTAAGCCCTTTCCAGCCCATCCTAAACCAGATTGCCATGTATGAGACACAGACCATACAAGTCTGCCAGGTATCAGCCCTAGTTCATCACAGCCAGAGTCGCCATCTAAGCGTCACTTGACACATCCACACACATGCAGCCATTTAAGGTTAGGTTTTATATAACTTCCATTTTCTAATTAGAGATCCTCTGTATTCATCCCATGCCTTTTTGAATTCCGTCATCATTTGTGACTCTAGCACCGCCTTAATGGAAGACTTTCCACATTTGTGCTGTTAAAGCAAGGAAGAAGAGGAGAAGACAGCAGTCAAAGAACTTGGTATTCGGTAGATGAGAGGCTGGTGCAGGTGCAGCCTAAACTTCCACGGGAATCCCGCTGACCTGCTTCCATCACCGCGGGAACCCCGCAGGAACTGCCTCCGTCCCCGTGAGAACCCCGCAGAACTGCTTCCATCCCCGTGGAACTGCCTCCGTCCCTGTGGGAGTCCCGCGGGTTCCGCAGGATTCCCGCGAACCCCATTCCCATGCAGCTCTCTACTAGGAATCTGCCATCTCATTCCTCCTCCTAAGTAGAAATACTCACACACATACACACACCTCAACTCCTCTTTCACATTCCCCTGCCATTTTTTCATACACCTTCTGATTCCCCAACCTTTATTTCACATCCATATTGCCTACCACCTCTTGAACACATCTTCTGACCTCCAAACCCATCTTTTACACACAAAGAATACAAAGAACACACACCCTTTTCTTAATCTCGTTTCCCATCTAGTCCTGCCTAATTATGCTCTCACCTATCCACCCTTAATTATTAGTTTTTCCTTGAGATAGTCTAAATCCCTGGTTACTTACTGCACATGTATCAATTTGCTTCTTGAACTTATTGTAATTTGTGTTATATTCTGTACATTATTATGTTTTATTCACTGTATTATTGTTTGTAAGCCACATTGAACTTGAGTCTATTTTGGTCTAATGTGGGGTATAAATGTCATGAATAAATAAATTAAATAAATAAATATCCAATTCTTCTTAATATCTTTCAGAGTCCTTTATTGTCAGTGATTAGAAGTTTGGGATAAATAGTTATGCTTATGCTGATGCTGATGACCTGTTGCCGGTTACTACATTCCCAGCATATTCCTTGGACCTTACAGATTTTGTACACTGGTAGCTTTCTGTTGGCTTGCTGCTCACAGTCTAGTCTTGAACATGTCAAAAACAACAGTGTATTGGATTGTGGGACTCTCTCAGAAATCATCCATGATTTTTGACACTTTTCGGCATAGGCGCCCCGTATAAGAGGCTTGGGGAGGCTAAGCCTCCCCAGCCAAGCTGTGACCTTTTCCACCGCCCCCCTCCCACTGAGCCCGCCCTCAGCTCCCCGACCTTCCTGCAGTGGCCCGCCCGGGGACGGCATTTAAACCTTTTTAAGTTGCAGCAACGGCTCACCTCCGCTCCAGCCTTTCCCTTCTCACTTCTCGCTCAGTGTCCCGCCCTCACAGAAACAGGAAATACCTCATCAGAGGAAGGCGGGACACTGAGCGAGAAGGGAAAGGCTGGAGCGGAGGTGAGCCGTCGCTGCAACTTAAAAAGGTTTAAACGCCGTCCCCGGGCGGGCCACTGCAGGAAGGTCGGGGAGCTGAGAGATCGGGCTCAGCGGGGGGTGGGCGGCGGCATGGGGTGTTTAGTGCCAAGTCCGCAAGGCAGAAGGATGAGAGCTGCAAAGCTACAGGATGGCCTCAGGAGGGGATGATTGAGGCTTCGTTGTCTTGAAATGAGGTAGGAACTTGGATACTGCTATAGAATTTGGAGTAAGGAACTATCAGGGTTTTAGAAGCTGATGTATTTGCTGTGTGAAGGAAACTGATTAGAAGCCATAGGGAAAGCATTAAGCTTAAACTCTAAATATCTGGGCAGGTAATCTGTTCTAGGAACACACAGACAAGCTGGGAAAGGTAACTGCATGGCAAACTGGTTAACACATCTCACTCAAGATATTTTGTACAAGGAAAGAGCCCTTTAATTATATTATTCTGTACAGTAAACTTCAGTGTTATCACAGTCTTAAATTTCAAAATTTGATTTCCCATGATAACTGTGGGTGCACTGGCATGAGTCTGTGTTTATTTATTTGGATTTTTGCTCACATCTTTTTCAGTAGTAGCTCAAGGGATACTAGATTAGCCATTTAGTTTGTTTTCTCTGTTGAAAAAATGCTTAGGTTGATTCACATATTTTATTTTATGTGCCTTCAATTTGTGAACTCGGGTTCTAGATGTCCTGTTTCCATGACAGATTATTACTTAGATTGTTTCTGAAGTTAGTATAATGAAGGTTTGAATTGTGCATAGTGTTTTGCAGTTGAGCGATTGTGGTTAGTATATGCTTTGAGCAACCACTTTATTCTTTGACATATGATACATAGCTAATACCTACATTTAATAAAAGGTATTAATTGTGACTTTTATTTTTATTTTTTTTTTCTGTGTTATCAGACAATTATGGATTTAAGCTCCACCCCTGGCCCCACCCCAAACCCCGCCTTCTTTAGCCTCCCCAAACAGTTGGGCCACCAACCGCCTATGCTTTTTGGTGTACCAGTTTTGGTTGTCGATAACTTTACTTGGAGATCATGATTGATTTTCATCTTGCTTTTACTGAACAGATTTCAGTAATTGTGCAGAGGGGCTTCTGTATTCTATTTAAATTGCAGGCAGCTAGGTGTGTTTTTTGATGAGGCTTCTTGCCTTATGTTGTTGCATGCTTTGTTATATCAGTTGGATTATGGGAATGTAGTATTTGCTGGTGTAATCCTCTGTTGACTTGGGATTACTAAAAGACAGAGTCCCTGTGCATAGTCACTAAATGGGCTGATGATCAGAAGCAAACACGGGTGCTAGAGGCCAACAGTGCCATACTAGCACCTATGTTCGCACCCGCCCGATGATCAGAGCCGGTGAGTGTGGGTAATAATGCGCATGCTGGCTCTGAACACTAATTGTATGCAAATGCATACAAACAAGGGTCTCCCTCATGATCAGCGGGCAGCACACCAAACAAGGGCACTGCTACCACTGCAAACCTTATGCCAGCTAGGAGCTGGTGTTAAGGTTTGCTAGTGAGGAAGGAATGAAAGACCTGTCAAACAACTTCTGCTGGAGGATTGTGCTTTGGACACATGCTCAGGCACAATCCTCCTGCAGAAGTACCCCTATGATCAGAGCTAATAGTGCACATAAATTTGCAAGCTATTAGCTTTGCTCCTAGGGGCGTTATAGCCCTGCGCTGTTCCGGTGCTATTTTTAGAGCGCTGTTTGGAACAGTTCAGGGCTTCTGATCATCGGCCCATGAGGGGAGTGACTGGGCGGTCTCTGGGCGAGAGGAAGCCCAACCTATAGGAGTGTTTATGAAACAAAATGCAGAGGAAAAGTGCCCCTGGAGAGAAGAGTGACAGGGGAGGTGGAGATAAAGGATGGTGATAAAGGAGATTTTGAGCAGGAAGATGTCCTTGGTTTTGCCTCTGACAAAGGGTACCTAGTGAACTCTGAAGTCTCTGCCAAGTGACCAGGAAGGAAAAGGAGGATCTTGGAACACCATTTATAAAATTGGGCAGAAATTAAGGAGCAGCTATTGCCGTTCTCACAATAACTGGAAAAGAAGCTCTTGGGGAGTCCTATCCAGGAGCAGGATTTAGAGCAGGAAAGTGTCTGCTGAAGGCTGGGGTGTGACCCAGCAAGGTGCACTTGTGGAAGGAGGACAGCTCTAAAGGGGTTTGTGCCTGATGGAAGAGGAGAGATTGGAAGCAGGAGAAATATAGCCCTTGTAAACCAACATCTGGCTACCAGGATAGGCATGGACAGGAGGATTTGTCTATATGTAAATAGCCCCGATTTAAAAATTCCCTGTACATATGCCTATGAGAAAAGATCGGGGCCCATGGGGTCCCCCAGTCATCAACAGTCTCAAAACTAAAACTGTTTTGAAAATTGAAACCTTCGGATTGTATTGAAGAAAAGTTCAAGTAACTAACTACCTGTTGCAGTCAAGTTCAATAAAAGTTAAGTTTGTTTATAAAACCTCCCGAAATGCAGAGTGGTTCCTGGACTGAAGAGCGGGCCAGAATCCTACCTGGTAAAGTGTTTCTCAAAACCCCGGATTGCTATTCCGGACTATTGACCCACTCCCAGCTCGACTGGAGTTAGAAGGCTCGAGTGTGGTAAGCATGGCCTGAATGAGCAGTGACTGTTTTATGGGCCTAGGACAAGAGCTAGAACCAGGTGAGACCTGGGCTACACTGGGATAGCAGGTTTTAATTTTAGGAGGTTGCAAACTCTGTAAAATGCTGCAATTCACTTATTTGGGAAGCTGCAGAGATTTGATCATGTCTCTCTACTTTGTGCATTTTCACTGGCTCCCTATGCGATACAGATATGAGTTTAAGATACTGGTATTACTGATAGGGCCCTTCATAATGGATCTTCTCCTTCCCTTGCTGTCTTGGACAGGCCGTATGTGCCCAAGAGGACTTTGAGGTATGTCACTGCTCACAAATTAGAGATACCTGTTTTATCCCGCACTCTCAGGAGGCCACCTGCTGGAGCATTTTTTTAATTTAGCACCTACTGTAGCGCTATAGAAATGCTAAATAGTAGTAGTAGTAGTAGTACATTGTGGAATGTGCTTTCTAAAGGTTTACAAGCTGAGGGCTCATTGAAGCCGTTCAAGCGGTTGTTAATATTATTTCACCATTGCATTTGGGGGATCCTCATGGAGGTGAGGCTGGTCCTTTTTTGCCAAGCACTCCCGGGTATCAATCATCATCATGTACTTCCCCTCCCCCTCCCCAACCAGGACTCATCTACTCCCCATAGGCTTCATGCCTCAAACCAATAAGTAATTCACTCTAAACCTGATCTCCCCCCTCCCTATTCTTATAACCACACCCCATTGCTCAATGCATCCTTGACCTATACATGTGTATATCTGCTTATCTCATGTAAGCCACATAGAACTACCAACTCGGATGCTTGTGGGATACAAGCATGACCTAATGTATGTTACAATCCAATCTATCACTTAGGAACCAATATGCATTACCATAACGTATTCTTCTTTACAATATATGTATGCACCTTAATGCAACGCCTTTTGTAATTCTGCTATCCGGCAATGGCAACCGCCATTACGGCAAATGCAAGCCACATTGAGCCTGCAAATTGGTGGGAAAATGTGGGATACAAATGCTACAAATAAATAAATAAATCCAATCAATTAAACTGAAATAGAATTTTGTTTTGGGTACCTTTTCATGGGTGTGTTCTTTCCTGTCTCATTGATGGAGGTTTTTTTTTCATTTTTTTCTTCTTGTAAACCACTGTGTTCTTGTATACATTAAGTGGTATAACAAGTTCAATAAATGGCAAACCATACCCCAGCCCCTCTTCAGCCTGCCAGTTCCCTCTCGTGTTCTGATCAGGCTGGCAATATGATGAGGACAGCAGTAGCACTTTGGGTCACATTCTCCTCCTCCGCAGCAGGAGGCCCAACATGCACATTGAACAGAACTGCCATTCTTTGAAAGTGGCAGATTGACCTTGAGCCTGGCCACTGACAATACGTGGGACTCCCATTCTCCTGGGGCTTGTGGTTGCTGACAGCGTACATTAAATATTTTGTTCATAACTTTATACACTCAGGGGTAAATATTAAAAGCAATTTAACTGGGCAGGAGAGACTTCTGCCTAGTTAGATCATCTGTGTGGAACTGATCAGTGGGCAGTCCAAGGACAGAGCGGGCACTTAACTGGTCATGTTAATAGGCCAAATAACACCACATAAATAGCAGCTTTATCTTTGGATTCTTTAACTTAATCAGTTAAAGCTGAATATTGGCACTGCACTTGTTAAGTGTCAGTCATCTATACATACTTGAATATTCAACGCTTGTGCCCGGGCATGACTTGGCATTGAATATTCAGGGTATAAAGCTGGTGGTGGCAAAAAAAAATTGCAGTCTGCTGCTGATTGAATATTTATCCCATAATTTTAAAATGTGCCTCAAAACACCCAGTTCATTTCTAAGATAACTAAGCTGCAGTGGCGTAGGAAGGGGGGGCGGTGGGGCGGTCCGCCCCGGGTGCACGCCGCTGGGGGGGTGTCGGCTCGCTGGTTCCCTGCTCTTTCTGCCCCGGAACAGGTTACTTCCTGTTCCAGGGCAGAGAAAGCAGGGAAGCAGCAGAGCCGACGCAGCTCCCAGTGATGTGCACTGGGGGCGGATCGGCCCTCCCGCCTGCCCTCCGCTGCAAGGTAAGGGTGCGTTTCTGGGGGGTGTGCTCCAGATGGGGGGGGGCGCCATGCCCTGCACCCAGGGGGGGTGCGCAGCGGCGACCCGCCCCGGGTGTCAGGCACCCTCGCTACGGCACTGCTAAGCTGATGGATGGTGTCCACATCTAATTCTTAATTAGCATGAGAGTTTCTTTCAAATATGAATTATTTTCAATGATTTAGTGTCTAGACCTGGAGAATGGCATCTCTCATCTTGCAATCACACTGACTAAGGGAATATTGCAAGAACAGATGCCGGTCTGACATTCTATAGATAAGAAATATATTAAGAGAATAAAGGAAGGTATATTCTGTAGCCAAGTGAGAGCACAAACCTAGTTAGAAGACAAATTCTGAAGCCAAGCAGTCTCCCACAAGTCTACATTTTAAAGGGTGGTTCCTATTGCAGCTGCTGAGTAGGCTAGTCAGGGCAGGGTTAAACCAGTATCACTACTTTTCCTCCTATGTCTAGTAGGAGGGGGTCTTTTCTTGCATCCACTTGCCTTGCACATGTAACTGACCCAGTTGGAGCCTCCCGAAGGCAGTCTCTGTCAGTCCCTTACTCATTGCTGCTTGGTGCTTCCACCTGGGAAAGAAGCATTAGTGGTTGGGATTACGCTCTTCTCCCCCAGGAAAACAAAAGAGATAGAAATCCAAAAAGGAAATTGTGAACAAGGCTGGCCATCGAATCCCACAGGTCAGGTTGGGATGGGTGGTCCAGCTCCAGGATGATACTCTGTGGGTTCAGGAGACTGTGACACACTCTTTCAAGTCCACAAATCACGCTGGAGTCAGCAGTTTATAAAAACCTCAAACTGTTTGTTCTTCAACTCCACAAAACAGGAATATCAAACCATATCAACTCTCTAACTTTGAATGCAAGTCTTTTAAAGCCACAGTCCTAGTATTCCCCAGGGGAACTCCTATATTCTCCTCCCTTGCATATATTTACAGATTCTTTTCAGCAGGACTATGTACACTTTTTGCAGACTCCTGTCCATGCCTATCCCAGAGAATAGTGTCCCAGCTGCTGTGCTCCTCAGTTTCACAGGTCCAAACCCCCTGTGGCCTGGTCTTTCCTCCAGATTGATCGTTACTTTGGATGGAGTTGAGGAGTAGCCTAGCGGTTAATGCAGCGGACTTTGGTCCTGGGAAACTGGGATTGATTCCCGCTGCAGCTCCTTGTGACTCTGGGTAAAGTCACTTAACCCTCCGTTGCCCCAGGTAAGCCGCTTTTGGATGTGGTTGCAAAAACTGTAGAAAAGCGGTATCCATCATCGTCTTGGGATGGGCACTCCCTGGCTCCGATCCCACACTCACAGGCTGGGTCTCCAGGCAGGGCTGCTGCCCCCCTCCAGGATCATCACCACTACTGCCCCCCACCAGGATCACCACCGCTGCTGCCCCCCCCCCCAGGATCACTGTGCCCCCCCTACAAATACCTTGGCTGGCGGGGATTCTGAGGCCCTGCCAGCAGAAGAAGTCTTCCTTCAGTGCTGCTCTTCACTCTGCCACTTTGCCTGCCCTGTCCCTGCAACTGCTTTTTCTCTCACGTTGAGCATGCTCGGTTTCAAAACCGAGCATGTGCGACCTAAGGGGAAAAGCAGCTGCTTGGCAGGCAATGTGGCAGAGTGAAGAACAGCACTGGAGGAAGACCTCTTCTGCTGGTGGGTCCTACCAGCCAAACCAGAGACCCTGGCCCAAAGTCCTGCTGTGTCTGCTCTTCCCCAGCCTCCAAGGGGGGCTCGGTGATAACCTGGGTCCTGTCAGGAGCAGGAAAGAGAGATAGACCCTGGCACCGGGCCCCCCTTGGAGGCGGGGCCTGGGGAATTTTGTCCCTCTCCCCCCCCCCCCCCCCCCCCCATCCTCCTCTCGGCAGCACTGCTTCTGCCCACTCGTAGCTCTCCTCTTCCACAGTTGTTGCTTGGCTGAGCCACACGTCCCTATTTTGGGATTCCCCTTTACTCCTCCAGGTCAGTGGCAGGGAACCATCAGGCAACCCCCCCCCCCCCCCCCCCCCCCAAAGGGCAAACTGTCTCTTTCCAACCTCCTCCCCCCTGTCACTCTTCAGTCTCAGGGCACTATCTCTTTGCATTTTATTTCAAAGCTACTCCTATTGGCAGTCACTCCCTCCAGTGACTCTCTCTAGGGAACTTACTCTTCTAGTAATCCCTAACCTAACAGGGGATTACACACATTAACAACAAAAAAAATTAGAAAAGCACATTTCAGTAATTGCATCATTTGTAGAAGGAGAGGTGATGAACTGAATATTCGCCCATAATTGTCCTATTTGGCTTATTAGTGTTTGCATGGCAGTGACTCACTTCCTCTCAGTGCATGGACATGTTAACTTCCAAAAAAGAGTTACTATATAAATACCTACTGTACTTGAATGTACACTACTTTGATAGCTTTTGGGCTTGCAGGTGGATTATAAGAAATTAATTTGTCATAGCTATGGGCTGGGGCACTAATTAGAATCCTAAATTGCAAGAAAGTATTTGCTTTGTAAACTACTGCTTTTTCAAGTTAAGAATTCATTATATTGCACTTCTTAAATGAAATCTCATTCTTTTATCACTAAGGAAATTGACTTAAAATAAGGAAGAGGCAGGAGTACCTTCAGGGGGCTCTGGAGCACCAATTTCCATGGAGATTGAGTTTGGGGGACCCATGGAGAAATTTGACCGGGCCTTCTGGGAGATTGACCATGCCCATCTGGGTGATATCATCAGTGTGATGCTGGCATCCTCATTAAATTCAAACCCTCTCCACAGCTCAGTTGAGAGAAAGGAAAGAATACCTTCAGGGGACTGAGTTTTTTTTAATAGACTTTAGAACACTGGTGTATGGATTGAAATGTCAATGTAAGGTTTTTGAAAGCAGCATCATCATGAGTTCCTAAAGAAAATGTTTTGAAATTGGGTACCGCATTGGACCTAACATGTCAGGATGGAGCTATTCTGGACCTGGTGCTTATGAATGGGTAGAATGTTTCTGATGTTACAATGGATGATCATTTGGCATCTGGTGATCACTTGATGGTGTTGTTCAATATTAAGACACAAGGAAAGGGTTTATTTAAGACTGAAGGTTGTAAACTTCAAAAAAACTTTGTCAACATGGGATAATATCTCAAGGAGTTGCTAGTTGCATGGGAACAACTGAGGGAAATAGAAAAGCAGTGGATAAAACTGAAAGGAACTATTTTAAAGATGACATACCTTTGTGTTAGGAAAGTAAATAAAAGTAAGAGGAAAAGAAGGCTGCTTTGGTTCTCAAAAGTAGTCGCTGAAAAGGTAAGGGAAAAGAGGTTAGCCTTCATAAATGACAAGACATCACAGAAAGAGGAAGATAGGCAACACTACCGGGAAAAGCTAAGGGAAGTTGGACAAGTAGAAAAGCAAATGAAGGAAAAAATAGCCAATACTGTAAAATTGGGAGACATTTTTTTAGATATGTAAGTGATAGGAGGAAGTGCCAAAGTGACATTGTGGAGTTCAGGGGTAAAGTGGAGGAATATGTAGAAGCTAATAAGTATAAAGCCAAATTGCTTAATAAATATTTCTGTTCTGTGTTCACAGACTCCTCTCTGTATCATAAAATTCTTTTCCTATCACTACTACAATTGTTTTGTGACCTACATTTGTACTTTACTATGTAAATTTTTTTTACATATAGCATGCCCTTTCTTTGTTTTGATATATTCTGCTTTATTATGTCTGTACTATGGAATCTTTGGTCCATGTGGAGGGGCATAATCGAAAGTGGGTGCCCATCTCCGTGGGTGGCCATGCGAAGGGGCGGGACAAACCGTATTTTCGAAAAAAGATGGGTGCCCATCTGTTTTTCGATAATACAGGTTGTGTGGGGCAAATGCCTAGGATTTGGGCGGTTTTGAGCTGGGCGCTATCGGTTTTCAGCGATAATGGAAACCGAAGGTGCCCAGCTTGAAAATGAACAAATCCAAGGCATTGGGTCGTGGGAGGGGCCAGGATTCATAGTGCACTGGTCCCCCTGACATGCCAGGACACCAACTGGGCACCCTAGGGGGCACTTTTACAAATCAAAAAAAAAATTTAAATAGCTCCCAGATGCATAGCACCCTTTCCTTGTGTGCCGAGCCCCCCAAATCCCCCCCAAAACCCACTGCCCACAAGTCTACACCATTACCATAGCCCTAAGGGGTGCAGGGGGGGGGGCACCTACATGTGGGTACAGTGGGTTTTGGAGGGCTCAACATTAACCAGCACAAGTGGAACAGGTAGGGGGGGATGGGGCTGGGTCCGCCTGCCTGACGTCCACTGCACCCACTAACAACTGCTCCAAGGGACCTGCATACTGCTATCAGGGAGCTGGGTATGACATTTGAGGCTCGCATACAGGCTGTCAAAAAAAGTTTTTAAAGTTCTTTTTTTGTGGTGGGAGGGGGTAAGTGACCACTGAGGGAGTCAGGGGAGGACATCCCCGATTCCCTCCTGTGGTCATCTGGCCAGTTGGGGCACTTTTTTGGGACTTGGATCGTGAAAAAAAAGTTTCCAGCAAAAGCGACCCAAATTCTCGCTTCTGCCGCCTTTTTTTTTTTTGATTATCGGCCGAAGGCGCCCATCTCTCCTTGGCCGATAAACACGCCCCAGTCCTGCCTTCACCATGCCTCTGACACGCCCCCGTCAACTTTGTTCGTTCCCACGACAGAGTGCAGTTGAAGACGCCCAAAATCGGCTTTCGATTATACCGATTTGGGCTCCTTTGTGAGATGGGCGCCCATCTCCCAGTTTGGGTCGAAATATGGGCGCCCATCACTTTAGAAAATAAGGCCAATAGTCCCTTCACTACAACAATTGCTTTGTGATAGATTTTTTAAAAACGTTTTAAATATATTTTATATATGGCTTGTTTTGTTATGTCTATTTTATTTCTTATGATTTGTAACAATATGAAGTTCTATGAGTTATTCAGTTTTATGGTATTTGTACATTTATATGTTTTTTACTTGTTTTTTCTTATGTTTTTATAAGGTTGAAAGATTCCTGATGCAGGTATAGTTGCCAAAACACAGCCATGGTGAATCCTCTCAACACGTGAAATTGAGACTTTTTAATAAAATATTTTTAAATAATCTGTATTATTGGAATCAGTGTCTTTGGTGCCTCACTCCTCCTCTTTTGCTGCTGCATACCCGTGAGACTTGTATCTTATCTTTTGTTCTACATCTTTGCATAGTGAAGTGTCATGTTCATTTGAGCAGGTGCTACAAAGTCTGCTGATTAGGGCTATATGCTGGGCTTGGGTTTATATGTATAAAAGGGTGGGTAGGTACCCATGACATTGGACTATCTTTCAGTTTGTGAGAATAGGACTTCCTGCCAGGGATAGGACCATTGATATTTCATAGATGGAGTCAGGTGGGGCTTCAAAGGGTGGGATAGTTTTGGAAGCGAAAGGCGATGGTCCTTTGTGGAGTTGCAGAGGGAGTTTGGTTTGTGGAGTCAATATTTTTAGGGGTATTTTCAGATATTCCAGACTCTCCAAAGTGAATTTATAGATCAGATTTTGATGAGGCAATTCGTGCGAGTAGGGTTAATTTCATAACTGTATTGCCACTTAGTTTCTTGGGGGATACCTTTTGTCTGTCTGAAGTTCAAAGATGGCAGACTGGTATTAAACTATCAACTATTAATGCAGTGCTTGCTTGACCATTAAGTGATGTATATTGATTCATTTGGTGGAGCCTGGTCCACACACCTTTTCAAGGTTTGCACATGCAAACGCACCAGTTACTGAAGATGGAACGTTTGTGAAGCAGTTTGAAAAGAAGGAAACGTTTTTGAAAATGTGGCATCCGTTTTGTAATGATTCTAATACCCCATTGTAGACGTTTTACTCTTAAATGCTATGATTACCTAAATGGTGAGATGGAGGGGGCAAGGGGAGAGAGTTGGGGTGGGAAAAGGGATTTTGTGGAAGTTTGATATGTGTATTACTATAAAAAAATAAATTAAATTGATTTGTTCTAAATATAGATCCAAACAATGCCTTTGCATGCTTTCCCTACTTGTCTTTGGTATTAGCCTAGGCTTATATTCAGTTGGTAGTCTGCTACAACCTACTCACTTTTTTTTTTCATGACATCTACTTCTTTATCAGTCATTTACTAGTTTTATTTTTCACATCTGATGCTTTCTTAGTATAGTAGCTTCTATTTGTCCGCTTTTTCTTAATATAATTTTCAATCTAATCCTGGCTATTGGAGTCCACATTTGTACATGACTGAAATCTCTAAATGAATGTTAGTATTACTTAAAAAATGAATGATATCTTGCTAAAATTTAAATGTAGATCCCCCCCCCCCCCCCCCCCCCCCCACCCACCCACACCAGATCCTGAGAGGGCTGTTTTGAGTCACAAGTTTTTCAGGAAGCTGGGCTCTTTGAGCCTGCAGGTACACCTGCTGATAGCTGCTTCCCTTTCCCACTGGGATTCACTACTGGTGTTCTCTTTCCTAATGCGTTTTACTGGATAGATGGTTTCCACACGTGTTCTCTCCTTATTTCTCCTCTGAAGGCAGCGCTGGTGGCCTGATCCCCATTCCAAATCTACCTGGAATCAGTGCAGCAATGGTGTGGGTTTTGTTGCTGTTTCTCTCACTTCTTTTATCCCCTGGTGCACTGGCTGTGTTAGTCAGCCAGAAGCTCCCCTTTACTTGATAGTGCAGTGGCAGGGAGCAAAAAAAGCCAAAGCAAAGATGCTCCCATGGCATTTCCCTCTGTTTCCCTCCATGGGGGTGTCTCCTCCTATTACTGTCACTCAGGCAGAAGAGTCAGCCCTGGTTCTGGAACCTGCAAAAACTTTCCAACATAAGTATATAAGTAATGCCACACTGGGATAAGTCCAAGGGTCCATTGAGCCCAGCATCCTGTCCACAAACAGCGACCAATCCAGGCCAAGGGCACCTGGCAAGCTTCCCAAACGTACAAACATTCTATACATGTTATTCCCGGAATTGTGGATTTTTCCCAAGTCCATTTAGTAGCGGTTTATGGACTTGTCCTTTAGGAAACCGTCTAACCCCTTTTTAAACTCTGCCAAGCTAACCGCCTTCACCACGTTCTCCGGCAACGAATTCCAAAGTTTAATTACGCGTTGAGTGAAGAAAACTTTTCTCCGATTTGTTTTAAATTTACTACTCTGTAGTTTCATCGCATGCCCCCCTAGTCCTAGTATTTTTAGAAAGCGTGAACAGACGCTTCACATCCACCTGTTCCACTCCACTCATTATTTTATATACCTCTATCGTGTCTCCCCTCGGCCGTCTCTTCTCCAAGCTGAAAAGCCCTAGCCTCCTTAGTCTTTCTTCATAGGGAAGTCATCCCATCCCCACTATCATTTTAGTCGCCCTTCGCTGCACCTTTTCCAATTCCACTATATCTTTCTTGAGATGCGGCGACCAGAATTGAACACAATACTCAAGGTGCGGTCGCACCATGGAGTGATATAACGGCATTATAACATCCTCACACCCATTTTCCATACCTTTCCTAATCATTGCCCAACTGTTCCTGACAGGCAGAATCTGCATTCCTTTTAGGTATTGTGATGAAAAGTTATTTAAGAGTTTTGCTATTTTTGAGGACAGAGCTTTCTGCCATGTTCTGTATTCTGTTTTCCCCACCATAATACACGTGCTTTAATTTTCAGAGGTAATGAATGATATGAACCAGGAAAATGAGGGCATGCTTGTGATACACAGAGCACTGGTAGTTAGAGTGATTTTTTTTTTTAATCGCTCTATGGATATCAGAGAAGCTTAATTCCAGGGCTCACATTTTGAAAACTAAGCAAGTCTGGGCAACGTCTGCATATTTCTGATGGAGTCATCACTTCTTGAATCACAAACTTGAACTTCCTTTAGGTTTTTGAATGCTCAGAAGTACCAGATACAGAAAACCATTTCTGGGATCAGCAGAAGCTCACTTGAGGGTAAGAATGCCATGGCTAGCTTTTAAGTTGCCTTTTAGGAAAGAATATGGCAGAATATAGGCTGCATTGTTTTAGGCTGGACAGAAACAACCAGAGCTACTTTTTGAGGTGCTACTAACTCGAAAATACATTTCTGCTCGTCAAACGTGGTAAACTTATAAAGGGCTCTGTTTGGAACTGTGCAGTGTATCCTGGTTTGAGACGCCACAAAAGTGTTCTTGAATACTGAACACATGAAGATAAATCAAAATAGCATTCTGCTTTGCATGTTTGTAGTAGGGCAATGCAGGAAATGGTGAATTTATCTGCAAGTATATAATATTGCCACAATGTAGCAGCATATTGATTGGTTTTACACTACAGATCTTTTGGGAACCAGGACGTGTCGTGCAGGTATTTTCATGTATGAACTTCTGAGATGTGAAAAACATAAATGTATTCTCATTCCTCTTTTATATGATACCAGGTCTGAATGACTCCCATCTTGATTATTTATCTTTCTTATATCAAAATTCAGCATTTCATCTGTTTTACAATCTTGTAGAATTTGACCCCCAACTGCTGGTGTACAGAGAGTACAGAAAATGATTTTAACCAGCAAGTGACCTGACCAAAAGCTAACTTTTTTTTTTTTTACCTTAAATGTAGGAGCATAGTAAGCGGGGAAAAATGTTAATTACAAAATGTTTTACTAAAAATCTAAAACAGTCGTTTGTACATTGCACATTTTATTTTTTAATGTTATCTTTATTAGCTTTTTCAATAACACAATCACATCAATGTTAGATATGATATGAGAAAAAAGAAAAAAAACATAAATAAGGAAAAAAATTACATCCAATCCATTCACATTATACTAAAAATTATGAGGGAGTCAATGCAGGATAATACAATAGTCAAGAAACAATTAAAATAATTAGAACATTAATCCCAAGAACTATTCCAAGCTAGTCTAAACAGTGCAATGTGAGGCATCATTGAAATTTTAACTGAAATTTATGACCAAGAGCTAAAGCAAACTCTAGGCCTAAGAGCCAGGAATTCTTGGCGTCTTTTCTGAGTTAACTTGGACACATCAGGAAATACTCTAACCTTTGCCCCCCCCCCCCCCAAAAAAAACAGGTTCTCCCATGTTGCGATAATATAAGCACAATACTGTGTTACAATCTGGTTCCAAAGCAAAGGACACTATCAAGGTGGTCCTTTGAGTAATCACTTCTAATAAAGACTCTAAAACGTTTGTCAAATTCATCCCAGGAGAATCCAACTGTGGATCCACAGGTAAGGAGATTTTGTCAGGGACAGATAATAAGCCTTCACTATTGGAAGTAAAGTCTCAGTAGGCATTTTTAAGACCTCCAGCAAATATTTTTTTTACCATGGTCCAGAGGAGCAATTAAAGGAGATTTAGGAAAATTTAAAAATCTCAATGTGTTTTTCTTTTAATTGATTTTCCAATTATTAAAGTCTCTTGTTAGTAAAGATCTTTAACCATGGTTTATGTTCAATAGTTGTAACTCAGATACTTCATTTTAAAGGGACTGTAGCTTAGCAGAATACTGATCCAAAGACTGGGTCTGGACGTCCACAGAAACTACTGATAAATCTCCAACAAACTTTGAAGGCAATTTCAATAAGGAAGAACTGAGTATCTGGATAGTATCCCATGTGAGTCCATAGTCACTACTATGGTTTCTGCAGCTTCTTCACCATTAGCGATTAGCAAAGATCTGACTGATACTATATCTAAAGTCTTCTCTTGTGTCTCTAAGATTAAATATTATAGTTTAATTCACTGTTTTAAATTGAACACCGAGAAGACCAAATTGCTTCGGCTTGCCTGTAATGTTAATTTTATTCCAGATTTGTTTGTTTGTTTGTTTGTTTCTAAAGATCTGTCTTTAAATGTACAATGTATATCCAGAATCCTTGGGTTCATTCTTGACACCACTCTTTCCTTTGAACCTCAAGTAAAGTATCTGGTTAAAGTGCTGTTTTTCACGTCCGTTATTACTTTGGAAACAAACACTTTGCTATTGTGGGTCAAGCTGTTGTCTTAGCACGTGTAGATTACTGAAACATTCTTTAACTGTCTTTAAAGGTGAAACTTTGCTTTAAGCTTCAGATTTTACAGAACACGGCTGCCAAACTTATTTTTGGTCTTACAAGATCTGATAGACCTACTGCAGCTCCTCATTGGTTTACCAGTTCAGGGTTGTGTTTTGTTTAAATTGGATTGTATAGTTTTTAAAATGTTTGATGGGTTTGCTTCTGTTTAACTTTTTATTTTTTGATATTTCTTTCTACCTGTAGTATCTCACGGGCCAGAGATCTCTTTCGTTTATTTTTACCTTCTTTTTCAGGTGTTAAGTTTAAATATTTTTGGGAGGATTCCTTTTATCAGGCTCGTTTTGGGCTGTCTCCAGCGAAACCAAAACGGTTCTTTTGTTTACAGGGGCAGGAGCATAAAAGTCTTCCAGGGTTGCCTGCCTCAGGACTTTGGTCTCCCCCAATGCCGGAGGAAGCTGCCGAACCTTGCCTCTCCTTTTCCCCATTTTACATTGGGGAAGGATGTCCCAAGAAAAAGGTAAACTCGTTCAGAGCTGAGCTCCGGTCTGGGCTTCTGCATATAATGCCATCTTGGATTCTTCCATCCTTTTTAATATATGGAATATAACTGGCCTGGGCTTCCAGGATGGTATTTTTGAACAGCATCCAAGCCTGATGTAAATTTTTGACCTTCGCAGCTGCCCTTCTAAGTTTTTTTTTTCAACGTTCTTCTCATTTTATCATAGTCTCTTTTTTTTAAGTTAAGTGCTAATGTATTGGATTTCCTGTGTGTACTTACTCCAGAGCTTATTTCCATATCATCAAGCTGATCAATCCATAGACTGGTGGGTTGTGTCCATCTACCAGCAGGTGGAGATAGAGAGCAAACTTTTGCCTCCCTATATGTGGTCATGTGCTGCCGGAAACTCCTCGGTATGTTCTCTATCTCAGCAGGTGGTGGTCACACACAGCAGCAGCTCTGGCTAGGCCTCCAAGCCTAATTTTTAGGTTTTGTTGAGTGCCTGGGGTTGAGGGCTCTTTTGAGCAAGTGCAAACCTGGTGGTGCCAGGTCCCTCCTTTTCTCCCCCCTCCCGCTGGCTCCGTTAAAAAAAAAAAAAAAAATTTTGAACGTCTTTAAAGGCGTTTATCTCGACGTTTATTTAAGCGTCTATTGCAGCTACTCACTGGGACACCAGGTCGTTACAACTCGGAGCGGACAGCAGGTAATTTTTACCTTTTTATAGCGGGCAGGGGGTTCCCCGATTCTTCTCCTCGTGGCATATGGCGTCGGAGGGCGAGGGCGCAAAGGGTCGCTCCCCGGGTCGCTTGAGCGCTTCTAGAGGGGATGCGGGGGTCTTAAAGCCTGATTCGCCCTTGTTGGGTGACAGTTTCGTGACCGATGAATGTCCCGGTCCTTCCTCCGGCGTGGCGGTTTTTCCCGCCATAAACGCCCATCCCCCGCTCCTCGCCTCCGCCATCTTGGCCGGCCACGCGGCTCGGACGGCTTCTTCTTGGGCCGCCCTTGAGGTTGGAGACATTAATGCCATGAACGCCCTTAATTTGGGCGACGGCACAGAAGCGGCTAAAGTTAAGAGCCGTTCTTCCCGCGCGGCTCCTTCGCGGAGTTTCACGCCAGACGCCATTTTGGATGCGCAGCATGTCTCTCCCCCGCTATTGAGAGCGCCGGTTGAGGGTGCGTCTAGGGCTGTTGCCCAGGCTGCGGAAGTGCACAGTCTGGGGGGTTTCTCCCCCGAGTTTGTTTTGCTGCTGCATCAGGCCTTCCTCATGCACAACGCTGCCCCTGCTCCCTCGTCTGGTAAAGAGGTTGAGGTTCCCAGAGGTAAACGCCCTCGGGTTGATTCCCAGGCCTTGGAGGAATTTGTCTCCTCCGATGTAGATGAGGGCAGCGTGTCTGAGGTCTCCCAACGGTCCTTTGCGGATTCCTTGGAGGAGACGGATCCCCGCTCGGATGGAGCGGATGACCCCTCTGCAGCGCGGCTTTTTAGCCCAGAGGATTTGCCCAACCTGTTGTTACAGGCCATGGACACTTTGAAGATTTCCTCTCCGGAGGACGTCTCTCCCTCAGCCCCTGTTGGCTCTGCCATTATGCTGGGGACGAAGCGCCCGCCTAGAACCTTCCACGTGCATGATGCCATGCACACCTTAATTTCGGCTCAATGGGATGTCCCAGAAGCGAGCCTTAAAGTGGCTAGGGCTATGTCCCGCCTCTATCCTTTGGCTGTGAGTGAACGTGAGGCCTATCTGTGGCCTACCGTGGATTCTTTGATCACTGCGGTGACTAAGAAAACGGCGTTGCCGGTGGAAGGTGGCACAGCCCTAAAGGACGCCCAAGACAGAAGATTGGAGGCGGCCTTAAGGTCGTCCTTTGAGGCGGCTGCTTTAAATTTGCAGGCCTCAGTTTGCGGCTCCTATGTGGCCAGGGCGTGCCTGACTATGGTACAGCGGGCTTCCCCTTCGGATCATTCCTTGAGGGCTGATTGGCCGGCCCTGGAATCGGGCTTAGCCTATTTGGCAGACTTGCTGTATGATGTCTTGAGAGCCTCAGCTAAAGGCATGGCTCAGACAGTCTCTGCGCGGCGGTGGCTTTGGCTGAAACATTGGTCTGCTGACCACGCCTCTAAATCCCGCCTGGCTAGATTGCCTTTTAAAGGCAAGCTGCTCTTTGGGGTCGAGCTGGACAAAATCGTGACCGATCTCGGCACGTCTAAGGGCAAGAAGTTACCAGAGGTCAGGGCTCGGGCTAGTGCTCGTCCCGGTACCTCCAGAGGACGGTTTCAGGAAGCCGTCGGTACCGCCCGGGCAGGTCGGGTTTTTCTGCCCCCTCTTCCTTTAAGAGGAATTTCTCCCCCAAGCAGCATTCCTTTCGCAGAGACCGCCGTCCCGGAGGTGCTCCCTCCGGTCCTCCCCCAGGGTCTCGTACCCAATGACGGGGTCTTGGTCCATGCCCCAGTGCAGATTGGAGGACGGCTGTCCTCGTTTCTGGGCGAGTGGACCACAATAACTTCAGACGCGTGGGTGCTGGAAGTCATCAGAGACGGCTACAAACTAGAGTTCTGCCGACCCTTAAAAGACGGGTTTGTACTCTCTCCCTGCAAGTCTCCGGTCAAAGCTGTGGCAGTGCAGCAGACCTTGGACAATCTGATCCGCCTGGGCGCGGTCGTTCCGGTGCCAGAAAGTCAGCTTGGCAAGGGACGTTACTCCATTTACTTTGTGGTACCAAAGAAAGGAGGTTCTGTCCGGCCTATCCTCGACCTCAAAGGGGTCAATCGGGCCTTGAAAGTGCGGCACTTTCGCATGGAGACTCTCCGCTCTGTTATAGCGGCAGTGAAGGCAGGAGAGTTCTTGGCTTCCTTGGACATCAAGGAAGCGTACCTACATATTCCCATCTGGCCTCCTCATCAACGCTTTCTGCGTTTTGCAGTCCTGGGACGACACTTCCAGTTCAGAGCCCTCCCTTTCGGGTTGGCTACTGCTCCGCGGACCTTTTCCAAAGTAATGGTGGTCATCGCGGCCTTCCTACGAAAGGAAGGGGTACAGGTCCATCCTTATCTGGACGACTGGTTGATCCGAGCCCCCTCTTATGCAGAGTGCGGCAAAGCTGTGGACCGGGTAGTTGCTCTTTTGAGCTCCCTGGGATGGATCATCAACTGGGAGAAGAGCCAGCTGCGCCCGACTCAGTCCCTGGAGTACCTGGGAGTTCGATTCGACACCCAAGTGGGCAGAGTGTTCCTGCCAGACAATCGGATTGTCAAACTTCAGGCTCAGGTGGACCAGTTCCTAGTAGCCTCTCCCCTTCGGGCTTGGGACTATGTGCAGCTGTTGGGCTCTATGACGGCCACGATGGAAGTTGTGCCCTGGGCCAGGGCTCATATGAGACCACTTCAACACTCTTTGCTGCAGCGCTGGACTCCGATGTCGGAGGATTATGCTGTGCGCCTTCCCTTGGACCCAGCAGTGCGCAAGGCGCTGAGCTGGTGGATGCAGACAGACAAGTTGTCTGCGGGAATGCCTCTGGTGACCCCAGAGTGGATTGTCGTCACGACGGACGCCTCGTTGTCGGGCTGGGGAGCCCACTGCTTGGGAAGGACAGCGCAGGGGCTATGGTCTCCTGCAGAGGCAAAGTGGTCTATCAACCTCCTGGAACTCAGAGCCATTCGGTTGGCGCTTTTGGAGTTCATCCCGGTACTGGTGTTGAAGCCTGTACGGGTCCTGTCGGACAATGCCACGGCTGTGGCCTATGTCAACCGCCAGGGAGGTACCAAGAGCGCCCCTCTAGCCAAGGAGGCTATGAATCTTTGCCAGTGGGCGGAAGCGAACCTGGAGCAGCTTTCAGCGGCCCACATTGCCGGAGTCATGAATGTCAAGGCGGACTTTCTCAGTCGCCATACCTTGGAGCCCGGAGAGTGGCAGCTATCTGCTCAGGCGTTCTTGGACATCACGAAGCGCTGGGGCCAGCCGAGCCTAGATCTGATGGCGTCATCGGCCAATTGCCAAGTGCCGCGCTTTTTCAGCAGAGGACGGGACCCTCGATCCCTGGGAGTAGATGCTCTTCTCCAACAGTGGCCGACACAAGAGCTTCTCTATGTGTTCCCGCCCTGGCCCATGTTGGGCAGGGTGCTAGACCGGGTGGCAAAGCATCCCGGCAGGGTAATCCTGGTGGGTCCGGATTGGCCCAGGCGTCCCTGGTATGCGGACTTGATCAGGCTCTCAGTCGACGATCCTCTGCGGCTGCCAGTGGAGCAGGGCCTGTTACATCAGGGTCCCGTGGTGATGGAGGATCCCTCCCCCTTTGGTCTTACGGCCTGGCTATTGAGCGGCAGCGTCTGAGGAAGAAGGGCTTCTCAGACAAGGTCATCGCCACTATGCTGAGAGCGAGGAAGCGCTCTACTTCTACTGCTTACGCCAGGGTTTGGCGTATCTTTGCAGCGTGGTGTGAAGCAGGCTCACTTTCTCCCTTCACTGCTCCAATTTCTTCAGTGTTGGCGTTCCTGCAAGAAGGTCTGGAGAAAGGCCTGTCGCTCAGTTCCCTTAAAGTCCAGGTAGCAGCTCTGGCTTGCTTCAGGGGCCGCCTGAAGGGTGCTTCCCTGGCTTCGCAGCCAGATGTGGTGCGCTTTCTCAAGGGAGTTAATCACCTGCGCCCTCCTCTGTACTCAGTGGTGCCTGCGTGGAATCTCAACCTGGTACTAAGAGCATTGCAGAAGCCGCCTTTTGAACCCTTGTCGAGGGCATCTCTGAAAGACCTGACGTTGAAAGCAGTCTTTTTGGTGGCTATCACTTCGGCCAGAAGAGTTTCCGAGCTCCAGGCGCTCTCATGTCGAGAGCCTTTTCTGCAGTTCACTGAGGCAGGAGTGACTATTCGCACAGTGCCTTCCTTCCTGCCCAAGATTGTTTCTCGCTTCCATGTGAATCAGCAGCTCTGTCTCCCTTCCTTTCGTAGGGAGGACTACCCAGAGGAGTACTCTGCTCTTAAATATCTGGATGTGAGACGAGTCATCATCAGATACTTGGAAGTGACCAATGATTTCCGGAAATCGGATCATCTGTTTGTCCTGTTTGCAGGTCCTCGTAAGGGTCTGCAGGCTGCTAAGCCTACAGTGGCAAGATGGGTCAAGGAAGCCATTGCAGCGGCTTATGTGGCCGCGGGGAAGGTGCCGCCTATCCAGCTGAAGGCTCACTCCACGAGAGCTCAGGCGGCCTCGATGGCAGAGGCCGGATCCGTCTCCTTGGAAGAGATATGCAAGGCGGCAACTTGGGCTTCGGCTCATACATTCTCCAAGCATTACCGTTTGACTGTGGCTGCACGGGCGGAGGCCCGGTTTGGAGCTTCGGTGTTGAGGTCAGGGATTTCATTGTCCCGCCCTGGGTGAGTACTGCTTCGGTACATCCCACCAGTCTATGGATTGATCAGCTTGATGATATGGAAGGTAAAATTATGTATAATCATACCTGATAATTTTCTTTCCATTAATCATAGCTGATCAATCCATAGCCCCTCCCAGATATCTGTACTGTTTTTATTCTGGTTGCATTTCAGGTTCAAGTTTAGTCTTCAGTTACTTCAGAAAGACTTCGTGTTCAAGTTTTTTCACTTGGATTCTTCAAGAGTTAAGACGAGTTTGTGTTACAGTGAGCTGCTGCATTCCTCTCCCCTCCGTTTTACGGGGCTGGATTGAGACTTAAAATTCTGCCGGCACTCCCTCCCGCTTCGTGCGGCTGTAGGGCAGCTTTGTACCCTCCCGCTTCGGCGGTGTTAGGGTCAGTCAGCTCCTCCCGCGGTTGCGGTTGCAGGATAAGCCAGATCCCCCCGCATCGGCGGGTGTGGTGTCCCTCCCCCGCTCCGCGGGGATGAGCTGGACGGATTCCCCTCCCCCACTTGTGTGGGGATGAGCTGGGTTAATTCCCCTCCCCCGTTTCGGCGGTGGTGAGCTGGGCAGAGTGTCCCTTCGTGGGTGTAATTCTCTAAGTGCTGAGTCCTGCGGATGGAGCTTTGATATCGACATACTGAGGAGTTTCCGGCAGCACATGACCACATATAGGGAGGCAAAAGTTTGCTCTCTATCTCCACCTGCTGGTAGATGGACACAACCCACCAGTCTATGGATTGATCAGCTATGATTAATGGAAAGAAAATTATCAGGTATGATTATACATAATTTTACCATTAAATCTGATCATATCAAGCGACCCCAGCACCATTACCTCCTGCACCAGATCATGCGCGCCACTAAGCACTAGGGCTAGCATTTTTTCTCCTCTTGTTGGCTCCTGTACCAGATGCTCCATAAAGCAGTCGTTGATTTTGTCAAGGAATTTTACCTCCCTAGGATGCCCTGCTGTTAAATTTACCCAGTCAATATCAACGTAATTGAAATCACCCATTATTATTGTGTTCCCCAGTTTGTTGGCCTCCCTAATTTCTGATAATATTTCTACATCTGTCTGTTCATCCTGGCCAGGTTGGTAGTATACTCATATCAGTATCCTTTTCCCCTTTACACATGGAATTTCAATCCATAGGGATTCCAAGATGTGTTTTGTGTCCTGCAGAAGTTTTTTGACTATTTGATTCAAGGCACTCCTTAACATACAATGCTGCCCCTCCACCAATTTGATCCACCCTATCACTGCAATATAATTTGTACCCTGGGATGATAGTGTCCTACTGGTTATCCTCCTTCCACCAGGTCTCAGAGATGCCTATTATATGTAATTTTTTACTGAGGGCCAATTTACAAGGGCGTGGGAGGGCTAACACTCGGGTAGCATGTGCCTAATTGTCACTACTGCCAGGGTAGCTTGTACACCCAGTAGTAATTTCGAATTTGGCACGCATCGAACCCCATGGTAGAAAATAATCTTCTATTTTCTACTGCGGAGGATGTTCCTGGAAGTAACTGGCAGCACGCCCACATTGGCGTGCACTGCATGATTACCATGTGGTTAGCACGTGAGCTCTTACCGCTAGGTCAGTGGGTGGTGGTAAGGGCTCAGACTGTAAATAGGTGCACACTAGTTATAGTATTAACGCAGGCTCATATCCCGGCCCATTAAAAAATAGCCTTTTTCCCAGCCGCAGTAAAAAATAGCTCAGAACGCACCTTTAAGATGTGCCCACACTACCACAGGCCACTTTTTACCGGTCTCTATCGAATGATCTCTCAAAGGGCAGAGGCCCGGAGGAAGAACCGCTGAGTGAACGCTGCACTCCCCTGACTCGAGTGGCAGGAGCAGGATGGTACATGGGGGGTGATTTCAGCGTACCCGGGCCACAACTGTGAGCTCAGAGATGAGAGCGAAATCAGTGGGGCAGACCTGCCAGACTGCCGCGCAGCTGCATTGCCACTCCATAGAGGTGGGATCCCGCACAGCAGCTGCAGATTGCACAGTCAGGCATGGCCGGAGTACCATGAGCAGAGCGACCAGCGTGACCAAACTCAATGAGGCTCACTCTGCCTGCAGCTCCAGCATGACCAGGCGCACAGTGCTGCGGGCGGCGACAGCTCCCAGTCAGCAGTAGGACAGGCAGCACAAGGACTGCCATGCAGGGAAAGAAAATGGGAAGACAGCGCTGATTCACGAGGGACAGACACCCCTCCAGCAGTACAAGCACTGTGACCAGACCACCAGAGGAAGGGAAACACTGGCATCCATACAACACAGGCAGAGCAACCGGAGCACTGAGGGAAGGAGATGCCACCATCCATGCTGTGCTCAGACAATGGTCCGCTCAAGATGGCACACTGGGAACAGCACACTGAGAATGGTGCAGCAGAAACCGGCTTCAACCGTGTGCAGGAACTGGAGTGAGGCCATCGCCTTGGAAAAACCCTGACCCTGTGAATGTTTTTTTACTATACCAGCACACTGTTGAACACTGTTATGAGATGGGCAACTTCTCACTGTTACTCTTTAACTGATCTCTGGCATGGAGAATAATTTTGTTATACCAGCGCACTACTGTTAATGCTACCTGAGAAGGGCAACCTCTCACTGTTACCCTCTATCTGATCACTGCTACTGAAGAGCAACTCTTCACCGATGCAGAATTATTATGTTAATAAACACCCTTAAGGCTCTAAAAGTCAACACAAGACCAAACAATAATAGCGTTCACAGTTTATGTGGACTTGTGATATTGTTAGCTAGAATACTTTTTTGAATAATTTTTGAAGACCTCAGTTACCGGAGTCATGGGGCACTGTATAGTTTTAGCTGCCACTTCTCCAGTCGTCACTGGTCTTCCCTAATATGCTTTTTATTTTGTTTTGTTCTTTTTATTTTGGGTGTACCCCTTCTATAAACTTAATGCACACATTATACTCGCACTTATTTCAGGTTTATGCTATAACAGCACTAAAAAGCATATTCTACTTAACAATATCACAAGTCCATAAAAACTGTGAACGGAATTATTATGTTAGTCATTCACACGGAACCAATCCTCAGACGCGATCCTCCAGATCGGAGCCCACTGCGAGGCATCCCGGAATCAGTTTTGAATCATCGCACGCACCCAACTACGTCTGCCTAAATGGGAAGTCGGAACAATGGAGAAACTGACAAGACTCATCAGCAACCAAGGTAGATAAATGAGATCATCCTAATCTCTCTCTCACACACATATACAAACACCTCTGAATCCCAAACACACACACATATGCACACTTTAAAAAATAAACACTGAGAACAGATAAACAAAGAACAAAACACTAAGAGCAAATACAGAGACTCCCCACCCCCTTGAGCCTAAGTACCCATCAAAATGTCCAACCTAAGGATACGGATTTTTTACTATATAATAACAATATGGATCACATGGATACCAGCTTCTTCGCCTAAAGAATGAAACAAAATTCCTATACGCATCACTGCCAGATGACACTCACAACAACAACTTGAAGAGCCCAATCATAGCCCCCAAAACATAACAGAGACCAAACCAACAACCAAAAACACAAAGCTAAGCCTGAACAATAATCAACAAGACCACAATCCCAAAGCTGACAGACCACACAGACAACTACAAACAGTTAAACACACCAACATCAAATATGATAAATATGTCCTGATACCCATAGGATGCATAAATTGAGATTGGCAGTTAACAAGACAGCATTACTCAGAAATTGGATAGAAATGGAACAATTAGGATTACTGCTCATAACAGAAACATGGCTACACCTGAAAGATGACCCCGGCACTCTGTCCACCGGGATTCAAAACAATACACATCAACAGAGCTAAAAAAAAGAGAGATGGAGTTGCAATAATATACAAATCCTTCTTTAAAGTAGGACTTGTCACTAAATGTCCCGTTCCGGGCCATTACCTGGGCTCCCGACGCGGGGGGCGAGGATCAACGGGGGCCGCGGGATCCAGGGTGGCGAGGACGAGCCGCCGACGGGGCCGGCACTGCCACGGGCCGCTCCGAGGCCGGCGAACCGCTGGAGCGAACGCCGGCCTCGGAGAAAGGAGCACGCCGGCCAAGATGGCGGCGCCAGCGTCGTCGTCTCCCTGGCTCAGCTCCGAGCAGGGATCTAGCTCCGCCTACTCGCGCCGGATTGGCGCATTGCAGCAGAAGACTTCGCCTGCAAGGTGGCCTGGCCTATCCAGGTGCTCCTTGCCTGCCAGGGCCGAGGGGATTGGTTCCTCTTCTAGGAAGGGGAGGACGGGCGGGAGATTTAAACCACGAAACAGGAAAAGTCAGTGCTTCCGTTTCGTTCGTCAGAAGCCCTCACAGTGGATCGGAAGTGTTGCCTTCAGGTACTGTGTCCTCTTCAGCTAGCCGTCCTTGCTAGCCACCTCTAGTGACTGTGTCCTCTTCAGCTAGCCGTCCTTGCTAGCCACCTCTAGTGACTGTGTCCTCTTCAGCTGGCCGTCCTTGCTAGCCACCTTCAGGAACTGTGTCCTCTTCAGCTAGCCGTCCTTGCTAGCCACCTTCAGGAACTGTGTCCTCTTCAGCTAGCCGTCCTTGCTAGCCAACTCTAGAGACTGTGTCCTCTTCAGCTGGCCGTCCTTGCTAGCCACCTTCAGGAACTGTGTCCTCTTCAGCTAGCCGTCCTTGCTAGCCCCCTTCAGGAACTGTGTCCTCTTCAGCTGGCCGTCCTTGCTAGCCACCTTCAGGAACTGTGTCCTCTTCAGCTGGCCGTCCTTGCTAGCCCCCTTCAGGAACTGTGTCCTCTTCAGCTAGCCGTCCTTGCTAGCCACCTCTAGAGACTGTGTCCTCTTCAGCTAGCTGTCCTTGCTAGCCACCTCCAGAGACTGCGTCCTCTTCAGCTAGCCGTCCTTGCTAGCCACCTCCAGAGACTGTGTCCTCTTCAGCTAGCCGTCCTTGCTAGCCACCTCCAGAGCCTGTGTCCTTTTCAGCTAGCCGTCCGTGCTAGCCACCTCCAGAGACTGTGTCCTCTTCGCTAGCCGTCCTTGCTAGCCACCTCCAGAGGCTGTGTTCTCTTCAGCTAGCCGTCCCTGCTAGCCTCCTCCAGAGATTGTTCCTTTCCTGCGCTAGCCGTCCTTGCTAGCGGCCCTTTAGAGACTGAGTTGCTGACTACCAGCCAGGCCGACCGTCACCCCGCGGTTCCAGCAGTCCTGCTGGCCGCCTGCAGCTGGGGGCTCAACCCTCGGTGAACGGCGGTCGCCGCGGGTGAAGATTCGGGGTGCGCGGCGGTCCTCGGAGGTCCTCCGGGCCTCAGAGAACCTAAGGGCTCACCAATAACCGAAACAGGACAGGAAACGGAAGCCATGAGCTCGCCTACGCAGCCCGATATACAGGACCTGGCCAAGGTACTTCAGCAGCAGCAGGAGCAGCTGAACGCCTTGTCGGGGGCGCTCCAGAACGTATGCTCTCAGCTTTCCACGCTTCAGGTACAGAACCAGGCCGCTGCGGTCCAGGGGGCCGCGGCGGCTCCCCGTTCGGAAGGGTTCCGCACGGGACCTCGGTTCCCTGAGCCTGCACGATTTAATGGGGCCCCCGGAGGTTGCCGGGGGTTCCTCAATCAGTGCAACTTGGCCTTCCGGATGCAACCGGAGACCTTTGCTTCGGATCAAAGTAAAGTGGGATATATCATGGGCCTATGCGAAGGGAAGGCCCTGGCCTGGGTGGCCCCACTTAACGAGCAACAGGACCCCGTTTTGGATGACTATAATGAATTTCAGCGCCGGTTCCGTATGGTGTTCGACCTTCCTGGAAGACCATCTTCCGTGGCGTCGGAACTGCTGCGAATTCATCAGGGTGAGGGAACGGTGGCCGATTATGCCATTCGTTTCCGGACTTTAGCCACGGAGCTCCGTTGGAACCCGGAGTCCTTGATGGCCATCTTTACGGAAGGGTTACAAGAACGAATCAAGGACGAATTGGCAGGACGAGAGGTCCCAGGCCAATTGGATGCCCTGATTTCGCTCTGTATCCGAGTAGATACCCGGTTCCAAGAGCGAGCGAGAGCCCGGGCGGAACAGCACAAGTGGGGGCGGGGAACGTCCCGGATTACTAAGGGGCCGTCCCCTCGCCGTGGGAACCGGGACCCCATGGAGAATGGGGAGGAGCCGATGGTGATGGGCCATCAACGGCTGGCCCCGTCCGACAGGAAAAAGCGCTTGTGGGACGGACTGTGCCTCTACTGTGGTGAGGCCGGACATTTTATTCGAGCCTGTCCCGCCCGGGCGGGAAACGTCTCCCCCAAGGCACCTTGAGGGGAGGGGTCTTGGGGCATTCCGCTCCCCTACCGGATTCCCTGATCACATTGCCAGTTATACTGCGGTGGCACGGGACCACGATCCAGACCCGGGCCCTTGTGGACTCTGGGTCGGGGGGCAACTTCATCGGGCAAGAACTGCTACAACAGATGGGCTGGCCCACGCTTCCGCGGCAGCCAGCGCTGCAAATAACCTCCATCCAGGGAACTACATTACCGCAGCCGGTCACGGAGATCACCTCCTTTTTGGAATTGCAGGTGGGGGAGGATCACCGGGAAGAAGTCCAATTCCTGGTACTAGCCCGAACCATTCATCCAGTGGTCCTAGGATTGCCCTGGCTACGGAATCATAGCCCTGTTATTGACTGGACCGAGGGAAGTATCCAAGCTTGGGTATCAAAAGCATCTGCGCCTCATTACTAGACAGTATCAATGGCCTCAGATGAGGCGGGACATTCTTCAATTTGTCACCACCTGTCCTGTGTGCGCCCGGACCAAACCGGTGATCGGGACCCCCACGGGGAAGCTACAACCACTGCCCGTACCGACAGGGCCCTGGACGGAGCTTTCCATGGATTTTATCACCGACCTCCCCAGTTCCCGGGGACATATGGTGATTTGGGTGGTAATTGATCGTTTTTCCCGAATGGCCCATTTCGTTCCCTTGCCGGGACTTCCTTCGGCGGTCGTATTAGCCCAACACTTCATTCAACACATTTTTCGACTCCATGGGCTGCCTCTTCGGATTATTAGTGACCGAGGCCCTCAATTCACCTCGCGTTTCTGGAGGGCCTTGTGTACAGCCTTGGGGGTAAAAACCCATTTCTCATCAGCATATCATCCCCAAACCAATGGCATGGTCGAGAGGACGAACCAAACGTTAAAAGGGTTCCTACGAGCATTTGTCAACAAACGCCAAGATAACTGGGTCTCCCTACTTCCTTGGGCCGAGTTTGCATATAATCACAGTGTCCACTCGGCCTCGGGAGACTCTCCATTCTTCTTGGTGTATGGACGACACCCTCGGCTTCCAGCACCTTTCCCGTCTGGATCTCCGACCCCCATGGTTAATGTAACTCTGGCAGATCTGCAAAAAGTCTGGGAAATGGCCTGAGAACAACTGCAGAAGGCAGCCATCAAGTACAAGGTCTTCGCCGATCGACATCGGAAAACCGCTCCCGTCTTGCAACCAGGGCAGAAGGTATGGTTGAGCACGAAATAGCTCCGGCTTCGGGTGCCCTCCTGTAGATTGGGACCTCGATACATTGGACCCTTTGCTATCCAATCCCGACTTGGAGCTGTGACATATCGGTTGCGGCTACCTAGAACCCTGCAGGTGCACAACGCCTTCCATATTTCGCTATTGAAGAGTTTTCGAGGGTCTCGATGGCATCCTCAACGTCAAGAAACTGAAGATCTAGAAGCAGATCCCGATCCAGAGTTTGAGGTGGACGAGGTCCTGGATGCAAAGAGACAGCGAGGGAAGCTATATTACTTATTGTCCTGGAAGAACTTTGGCCCCGAAGACAACTCCTGGGAGCCCGCGGCGAACGTCCATGCTCCAGAGTTGGTCAGAGCCTTCCACGCCCGGTATCCTTCCAAACCCGGGCCCAGGGAAAAGGGGGCATCCGGGGAGGATACTGTCCCGTTCCGGGCCATTACCTGGGCTCCCGACGCGGGGGGCGAGGATCAACGGGGGCCGCGGGATCCAGGGCAGCGAGGACGAGCTGCTGACGGGGCCGGCGCTACCACGGGCCGCTCCAAGGCCGGCGAACCGCTGGAGCGAACGCCGGCCTCGGAGAAAGGAGCACGCCGGCCAAGATGGCGGCGCCGGCGTCGTCGTCTCCCTGGCTCAGCTCCGAGCAGGGATCTAGCTCCGCCTACTCGCGCCGGATTGGCGCATTGCAGCAGAAGACTCCGCCTGCAAGGTGGCCTGGCCTATCCAGGCGCTCCTTGCCTGCCAGGGCCGAGGGGATTGGTTCCTCTTCTAGGAAGGGGTGGACGGGCGGGAGATTTAAACCACGAAACAGGAAAAGCCAGTGCTTCCATTTCGTTCGTCAGAAGCCCTCACAGTGGATCGGAAGCGTTGCCTTCAGGTACTGTGTCCTCTTCAGCTAGCCGTCCTTGCTAGCCACCTCTAGGAACTGTGTCCTCTTCAGCTAGCCGTCCTTGCTAGCCACCTCTAGTGACTGTGTCCTCTTCAGCTGGCCGTCCTTGCTAGCCACCTTCAGGAACTGTGTCCTCTTCAGCTAGCCGTCCTTGCTAGCCACCTTCAGGAACTGTGTCCTCTTCAGCTAGCCGTCCTTGCTAGCCCCCTTCAGGAACTGTGTCCTCTTCAGCTAGCCGTCCTTGCTAGCCACCTCTAGAGACTGTGTCCTCTTCAGCTAGCCATCCTTGCTAGCCACCTCCAGAGACTGCGTCCTCTTCAGCTAGCCGTCCTTGCTAGCCACCTCCAGAGACTGTGTCCTCTTCAGCTAGCCGTCTTTGCTAGCCACCTCCAGAGCCTGTGTCCTTTTCAGCTAGCCGTCCGTGCTAGCCACCTCCAGAGACTGTGTCCTCTTCGCTAGCCGTCCTTGCTAGCCACCTCCAGAGGCTGTGTTCTCTTCAGCTAGCCGTCCCTGCTAGCCTCCTCCAGAGATTGTTCCTTTCCTGCGCTAGCCGTCCTTGCTAGCGGCCCTTTAGAGACTGAGTTGCTGACTACCAGCCAGGCCGACCGTCACCCCGCGGTTCCAGCAGTCCTGCTGGCCGCCTGCAGCTGGGGGCTCAACCCTCGGTGAACGGCGGTCGCCGCGGGTGAAGATTCGGGGTGCGCGGCGGTCCTCGGAGGTCCTCCGGGCCTCAGAGAACCTAAGGGCTCACCAATAACCGAAACAGGACACTAAACATATATCCTCAGCAGTTGAAATTTTGGCATGCAAAATCACGAACACAACACTAGCATTGTATATTAACGAGAGCCTTGACTCAGATAGATTACAAATTCAGCAGGACACAAATCACACCTTTGAATCATTGTGGGTTGAAATTCCATGTATAAAAGGGAAAAGGACGGTGGTAGGAGTGTACTACCGTCCGCCTCGCCAGGATAAGCAGGTAGACGCAGAAATGATAAAAGAAATCAGAGACGCAAACAAAATGGGCAATTTGATAATAATGGGTGACTTCAATTATCCAAATATAGACTGGGTAAATGTAACATCGGGACACGCTAGAGAGGTACAATTCCTTGATGAAATCAAGGACAGCTTTATGGAGCAGCTGGTGCAGGAGCCAATGAGAGAAGGAAAAATTCTAGACTTGGTCCTTAGTAGAGCGCATGATCTTAGATGGAGCGCATGAGGGACGTTATGGTACTGGGGCCGCTTGATAACAGTGATCATAATATGATCAGTATTAATATCAACCTTGAAGTAACTATACACAGGAAGTCAAATACGTTAGCATTTAACTTTAAAAAAGGAGACTACGATAAAATGAGAAGAACGGTGGAAAAAAAACTTAGGGGGACAACTGAGAGGGTAAAAACTGTACAATAGGCATGGACGCTGTTCAAAAATACCATCCTGGAGGCCCAGGCCAAACGTATTTCACTAATTAGAAAAGAAAGATGGAACTCCAAAAGACAGCCGGCCTGGTTGAAAAGTGAGGTGAAGGAAGCTATTAGGGCTAAAAGAAATGCCTTCAGAAAATGGAAGAAGGAACCATCTGAAAATAACAAGAAGCAGCATAAGGAGTGTCAAAGCAAATGCAAGGTGCAGATAAAGAAGGCCAAGAGGGATTACGAAAAAAAGGTAGCATTAGAGGCAAAAAAGCATAGTAAAAAAAATTTTCGGTATATTAAAAGCAGGAAGCCGGCAAAAGAATCGGTTGGGCCACAGGATGACCGCGGGGTAAAAGAGGCGATCAAGGAGGACAAAGACGTAACGGAGAGATTGAATGAATTCTTTGCTTCGGTCTTCACCGAGGAAGATTTGGGTGGGATACCAGTGTTGGAAATGAAATTTAAAGCGGACGAGTCGGAGAAACTTACTGACTTCATGGTAAACCTGGAGGACGTAATGGGGCAGTTCAGCAAACTGAAGAGTAGCAAATCTCCTGGACCGGATGGTATTCATCCTAGAGTACTGATAGAACTGAAAAATGAGCTTGCGGAGTTACTGCTAGTGATATGCAATTTATCCTTAAAGTCGAGCGTGGTACCGGAAGATTGGAGGGTGGACAATGTAACGCCCATTTTTTTAAAAAGGTTCCAGGGGAGATCAGGAAAATTATAGACCGGTGAGTCTGATGTCGGTGCCGGGGAAAATGGTAGAGGCTATTATTAAAAACAAAATTTCAGAGCACATCCAATGACATGGATTACTGAGACCAAGTCAGCACGGCTTTTGTGTGGGGAAATCTTGCCTGACCAATTTACTTCAATTCTTTGAAGGAGTAAACAAACATGTGGACAGAAACAAAAAGAGGCAAAGATCTGCCAGTCAACATAGCAATGTGAAGTTTGCTGAGTGAGCTTGGGAAGCACTTATGTAAGGTGGTTGACTACTTTTAGGGGTTCACTTTGCTTTTTACCCCTATTAGTTTTTTTAACCCTGACGCAGCCTGAGGGCGAAACGTGGCCATGTCGGGTAACTTGTAATAAACCACTTCTTCTGTTACCCTCCTGTTCTATTTTTTTGTCTTTTTTGATTTGATTTTTTTCTTTTGGTAAACAAACATGTGGACAAAGGGGAGCCGGTTACATAGTAACATAGTAGATGACGGCAGAAAAAGACCTGCACGGTCCATCCAGTCTGCCCAACAAGATAACTCATATGTGCTAATTTTGTGTATACCCTACTTTGATTTGTACCTGTGTTCTTCAGGGCACAGACCGTATAAGTCTGCCCAGCACTATCCCCGCCTCCCAACCACCAGCCCCGCCTCCCAACCACCGGCTCTGGCACAGACCGTATAAGTCTGCCCAGCACTATCCCCGCCTCCCAACCACCAGCCCCGCCTCCCACCACCGGCTCTGGCACAGACTGTATAAGTCTGCCCAGCACTATCCCTGCCTCCCAACCACCAGTCCCGCTTCCCACCACCGGCTCTGGCACAGACCGTATAAGTCTGCCCAGCACTATCCCCGCCTCCCAACCACCAACAGTTGATATTGTGTATCTGGATTTTCAAAAGGCGTTTGACAAGGTACCTCATGAAAGGCTACAGAGGAAATTGGAGGGTCATGGGATAGGAGGAAAAGTCCTATTGTGGATTAAAAACTGGTTGAAGGATAGGAAACAGAGAGTGGGGTTAAATGGGCAGTATTCACAATGGAGAAGGGTAGTTAGTGGGGTTCCTCAGTGGTCTGTGCTAGGATCGCTGCTTTTTAATATATTTATAAATGATTTAGAGATGGGAGTAACTAGCGAGGTAATTAAATTTGCTGATGACACAAAGTTATTCAAAGTCGTTAACTCAAGACAGGATTGTGAAAAATTACAGAAGGACCTTACGAGACTGGGAGACTGGGCGGCTAAATGGCAGATGACATTTAATGTGAGCAAGTGCAAGGTGATGCATGTGGGAAAAAAGAACCCAAGTTATAGCTACGTTATGCAAGGTTCCACATTAGGAGCTACGGACCAAGAAAGAGATCTGGGTGTCGTCATCGATAATACACTGAAACCTTCTGCTCAGTGTGCTGCTGCGGCTTGGAAAGCGAATAGAATGTTGGGTATTAGGAAAGGTATGGAAAACAGGTGTGAGGATGTGATAATGCCGTTATATCGCTCCATGGTGCAACCGCACCTTGAGTATTGTGTTCAATTCTGGTCGCTGCATCTCAAGAAAGATATAGTGGAATTGGAAAAGGTGCAGCGAAGGGCGCCTAAAATGATAGCGGGGATGGGACGACTTCCCTATGAAGAAAGACTAAGAAGGCTAGGGCTTTTCAGCTTGGAGAAGAGACGGCTGAGGGGAGACATGATAGAGGTATATAAAATAATGAGTGGAGTGGAACAGGTGGATGTGAAGCGTCTGTTCACGCTTTCCAAAAGTACTAGGACTAGGGGGCATGCGATGAAACTACAGAGTAGTAAATTTAAAACAAATTGGAGAAAATGTTTCTTCAACCAACGCGTAATTAAACTCTGGAATTCGTTGACGGAGAACATGGTGAAGGCGGTTAGCATGGCAGAGTTTAAAAAGGGGTTAGAGGGTTTCCTAAAGGGCAAGTCCATAAACCGCTCGACTAAATGGACTTGGGAAAAATCCACAATTCCAGGAATAACATGTATAGAATGTTTGTACGTTTGGGAAGCTTGCCAGGTGCCCTTGACCTGGATTGGCCACTGTCATTGACAGGATGCTGGGCTCGATGGACCCTTGGTCTTTTCCCAGTGTGGCATTACTTATGTACTTAGCTGATCAACTATTTATCATACTGTTTTATCCCCCTCCTCCCCAAGAAAGTTGGTCAAACACTCAAGAAGAATTCATGGATTTCTTATTGAACATCTGTACAACCCAACCAAATATCCTACTACTATGAGACAATAATCTGCACCTAGAAAAACAAAATGACACCAACGCCAGAACTCTAATGAACTTCATAAATCAATGGAACTTCAAAACAATACAAGACCCCTCAACTCACACAAAAGGCCACATATTAGACATACAAACCTTATTGAATGGAAAAAGTGCTCAACAAAAAATGCATTTAAATTTAAAAGATGGAGGAAAAGACCTCAAAGACTGTCTGCAGATTTTTATCTATTGTAAGAGATTATAGTCTCAACAGACATAAAGATAATAATTGTTCAAAAACCTCCATATCCTAACTAATAAACTTTATTTTCTTAAGTCATTTTTTCTTTTTCCTAAAATTTTAATAGAGCATGTTCAGTGTCCAGCATTCAATCTCACTTATTTTGATCTATCACTTTAAGCAATCATCTTGATAAATCCCAACGGGCTTCCCATTTCACTATGGGGCTTCATCAGGGGAATTAGTGTATTTATGCTGAACTAATCTTTTGGTCACTCAAGCTGCTTCTCAAGATATTAGACATACCAGCGCATAAATTCTGAGCAAACAATCACATATTAGAAAACCACAAATGTGAAGAGGTACCATGGTCAGAGCACAGCAAGCTCACATTTACACTACAATGGAAAGGCAAGAACAGAGAACCAAGAACACCACACACATACACAACCAAATGAAAAGGTGGACAATCGAACTTTCTGGATAATAGTGATGAATGGACATAGTAATATACCACCCAATGACATCCACTTCATGAGAAACTGGGATGAAACATGCAAAAACATACTAAACAAAATAGAACCACTTAAAGCTAAAACAAGAAATGAAAAAAACAACCATGTCTCTGGTTTAATGATGAGCTACTACACATGAAAAAACTATATAGGAAACACAAATCTGCCATAAAGAAAACCATATGGAGAAAAGCTATAAGAACATATAGACACAACAAAAAGAAAGCTAAAGCAGAATACTATTGCACATATGCCAACCCAGAACAGACCAACACGAAAAAAAATATTTGAACTCATGAACAACCAACCCAAGATGTACTGGCATCAACAGAAACACCACCTACTGCAGATGAGCTTGCACAATATTTTGAGCACAAAATAGCAAAGACAAGATCAAACCTAAAGAAACCACAAACATCCATCTTAGACTTTTTACAAGAATGTGAAACAAATTATGTCCACACTGGGGCAGACAGAAGTAAATTATACAATAACAGTATGGGCTGTTAATCCAGCTAGGGTAATCTAATACAAAAAAGACTGAAAACAGCCAAACACTATCTCAAAAGGTCATGTGAAAAAAAATGCACAGCACTAATTAACTGGTGGGAAATACCCTTAGAAACCAAGGTCTTTACCGAGGACTAAACACCAGGACACTAATATCTACATGAGATTTTTTTTGTGCCTGTGATCTTATCTCTTTCATAGGGTATACTCTCCCATCCGTTATCATGCTAGACAATTGCCTTAACTATATGATAAAAGACCATTGGAATGGTTCAGTGAATGCTACACCAAACACATCATATACATATTTTTAAAAGGACTATTCCCAACAGACAAAGGTGAAATCGTACTCACTCAATCCCTAAAAACACAACCAGCAAGATCAGTGACATCACAAACTACAGACCAGTGGCTTCAATACCATTATTGACCAAAACGATGGAGGGCCTGGTAGCCCAAAAACTAATAGAATACCTCACACGTCTCAATCCTTCACAACTTCCAATCAGGTTTCAGACCACAGCACAGCACTGAGATGGTCATAACCACCCTGATAACGAAATTCAGAAGCTTAATATGCCAAGGACAGAATATATTATTGCTACAATTTGATATGTCAAGCATGTTTGACCTAGTAGACCACACAACACGAATGGCCCTAATCGACAACATGAGAATATGTGGTGCAGTGCCAGCATGATTCAATGGATTCCTAAGAACCAGATCCCACATTGTAAAGATATCAAACCAGATATCAGCTTCTTGGACCCCTGAATGTGGGGTACCACAGGGATCTCCAATATCACCAATATTGTTCAATGTAATGATGGCACCACTCAGCAAAAAATTGGAGACAATGGGCTTCAACTCATTCATATACGCAGATGATGTCACCATCTACATACCATTCAACGTCACGTAAATACTAGAAAAAGTCAAAACAGGCCTGGACATTATGGAAAACTGGGCAACAACTTTCATACTCAAACTAAACAGAGACAAAACCAAATTCCTGGTTCTATCCAGCCCACAGAACCCCACAGCTCACCAAAATTTCACAATCAACAATCAAACATACCAAATCGAAACACAACTGAAAATACTGGGAATTTTTCTAGATAAACATCTATCACTGGACAATCAAATATCAGCAGTAACATCAAAATGCTTCTGAACACTATGGAAACTGAGAAGGACAAGAGACTTTTCCCAGACAATCATTCTGGACAATGGTACAGTAACGCAGCATATGTAGGATGCAAGGAAGACACACTAAAATCATTACAAACCGTCCAAAACACAGAAGCAAGACTGATTTTCAAAAAGTCGAAATACGAAAAAGCTACCCCATTATTCGAAACACTACACTGGCTGCCAATCAAAGTAAGACTACTCTTCAAAGCTAGGATCCTCATTTTGATGATACTATTCGGAATGGTACCTGTCTATATGCAAGATATGATAGAACTATCACCAAGAAATGCAAGCCTAGAAACCAGAAGCTACCTACTTCTTCACCTACCCAACTGCAGAAACATAACTTACAGAACCATCTACACATCAGGATTCAGCTACCTGGGATCCAAATGGTGGAACTGAATACCAAAAGTCATAAGAAGCATCTCTAACTTTCTTCAGTTCAGAAAAGAACTGAAAACATACCTTTAAAAAAAATTCTATAGCTAACCACGTAAGCTATAGATGACCTCTTTTAGGTCACAACTGTAAAACACTACTGTAATGTTACTGTAAATTGTAAGCAACTTTGAAGTGAAACTTGTTTTTGGATGACAGTGGGATACAAGAATGCATAAATTAAATAAAATGTCCCCTCTAAGTGGAGTGCATGAGCGATTGCTCATACTTTTTTGGAGTGTTGCTCACACATTTTACATGGTTGCTCACAAAAATGTTTTTTTTGTGCTATGTACAGAAATACATTGCTAATATTGGTGCTCAAAAATTGTTGGTTTTTAAAACTTGTTGCTCACACACACACAAAAAAATTGCCACTCCTTAGAGGAAACATTTGAAATACTGCCTTGGATGGGAAGAAAGGAAAGTCGAAAGCCTATCTCGGTAGAATTTCCTCATCTCACTTATGCCCCAAGTAATAATCAGCTTGGTACACTTAAGAAAAGCCAATGCTCAGTCTGCATATGGCTCTTTAAGAGGGATTGTACTGATGAAATTCTTCATTGCAGTACAAAAGAAAATATTACTTCAACACAATCCAGAAACCAGTAGGGTAACACAGGACAGTAGCTTTTTAATCCTTCAACTTCTTATTGCAAATTCCAATCTTCACCCCACAAAAAAACAAATTCTGTGTCTTCTCAGACTTTTGTGGCATCTCTCAGCCTAATGACCAGATTTCCATACCAGTCTGTTTTATTTGTGAGGTAGGGCACAGCCATAACTCAATTGTTGTTGACGCCAGAGGTGGACTGGGGAGGAGGGGCAAGTATTTCCTTTGGTTAAATGCCCTTTCAGGCATAGAGTAAATAATCAGTAGAATGGATATTATATCATTAATATTGGGAAATCTGAAGGCTATGAATCATATACAATTTCATAAGGTGAAAAAGAAGTGTACATACATGGAGGGGCATAATCGAACGGGGCGCCCACGTTTTCATGAGGGCGTCCTCCCAGGATGGCCCTGCAAAGGGGCGGGGAAACACGTATTATCGAAACAAGATGGGCGTCCATCTTTCGTTTCAATAATACGGTCGGGGATGCCCAAATCTCACCATTTAGGTCGACCTTAGAGATGGTTGACCTAAATGTTGAGATGGTCATCCCTAGAGATGGTCGTCCCCGGTTTTCAGCCATAATGGAAACCGAGGATGCCCATCTCAACAACGACCAAATCGAAGCCCTTTGGTCATGGGAGGAGCCAGCATTTGTAGTGCACTGGGCCCCCTCACATGCCAGGACACCAACCGGGCACCCTAGGGGGCACTGCAGTGGACTTCAGAAAAAGCTCCCAGGCACATAGCTCCCTTACCTTGTGTGCTGAACCCCCCCAAAACCCACTCCCCACAACTGTACACCACTACCATAGCCCTTAGGGATGAATGGGGGGCACCTAGATGTGGGTACAGTGGGTTTGTGGTGGGTTTTGGAGGGCTCACATTTACCACCACAAATGTAACAGGTAGGGGGGGGTGAGCCTGGGTCCGCCTGCCTGAAGTGCACTGCACCCACTAAAACTGCTCCAGGGACCTACATACTGCTGTGATGGAGCTGGGTATGACATCTGAGGCTGGCAAAAAAAAATTTTAACGTTTTTTTTAGGTGGGAGGGGGTTGGTGACACTGGGGGAGTAAGGGAGGTCATCCCCGAGTCCCTCCGGTGGTCATCTGGTCAGTTCGGGCACCTTTTTGAGGCTTGGTTGCATGAAAAAATGGACCAAGTAAAGTCGGCCAAGTACTCATCAGGGACGCCCTTTTCTTTTTCCATTATTGGCCGAGGATGCCCATCTCTTAATCACGCCCCAGTCTCGCCTTTGCTATGGTGCCGACACGACCCCATAAACTTTGGCCATCCCTGCGATGGAAAGCAGTTGAGGGCGCCCAAAATCGGCTTTCGGTTATGTCGATTTGGGCGACCCTGAGAGAAGGACGGACGCCCATCTCCCAATTTGTGTTGGAAGATGGGCGCCCTTCTCTTTCGAAAATAAGCCTGATAGTGATCTTATTAGTTAAGCAAGTGATCTTAACGCATTCGGTAAAGGAGGAACGCCACCTTATCAGCATTAGCTGCCACAAATACGAGACAAGACAGCTATACAATTATGTGTCTATAAAACTAGCCAAAATCCTGACTGATTGCTATTTAAACAGACACACATTCCTTTTGGTGCCAAGGTAAATTCCCTCTTAGCACACTAGGGAGCCTTTTTACAAAGATACAGTAGGCTGTACGTGCGTGCCACATGCGCCAAAACAAGACTACCACCAGGCTAACGTGTCCCCCTAGTGGTAATTTCAGATTTGTCGTGCGCCCATACCGCCGGGACATGTTTTTTACATTTCCTACCGCACACGGCGTCTCGAGCATTAATTAGCAGTTGGCATGCACTGACCAGTCACCACGCTTGTAGTGCATGAGCCCTTACTGCTAGATCAATGGGTAGTGTTAAGGGCTCAGGCCATAAATAGGTACATGCTGGATTCAGTTTTACCACAGGCCCTTTTCCTGGCCCATTGAAAAAAAAAAGTCCTTTTCCCCAGATGTGGTAAAAACTAGCCAAAAACATGTGTCCACACTACCACAGGCCACTTTTTGTCGCGGCCTAGTAAAAGGACCCCTAGATGATAGTGGTGAGACCTGGAAGTGGCATCGGTAACTCTGTGATAGTTAAGGGGTGGTAAGTGGATGAATGAACGATGAGTTTTTAAATATGCGAAGGTGTGAATAAAGTATAGGAGAAGGGCAAATATGATGGCCAATGAAAATGGGATCTACAGGGAGGCTTTTGGCTTGTTAAAGATGATTACTTGTACTTTATTACTAATTGTTGAATTGTATGTATTGAGTGGGTTTTGATTAATTTACTTTGAATAGAAGCATGTTATGATGCCTGTGAATAGTTTCCAGTATATCTTTCAAGAAATAAAGCAGTAGAAACTATCCAAAAGCCTGCATAAATTCATTGTGTCCAAAACTAGAAATAGGCTGCTAACAATTTTGGGATCTAAGGATCATGTTCCTCAATCACTATCACTATTCTCCATGTTACACTTCATAAGAATCCTTCCCCACAGTAATGAAGATCCTTGTTTATACAGTCAGCAAGATTTGCTAAATGAAGACCAGCTAGGGCTTTAGCTCACATTTGACGCATCACAGAAGGGGCTGCATCAGTCACTATTAAATCATCAGCAATGATTTCTTGAAGCTATGCATATGTGCTTTCTTCCTGCTACCTAAATTTTCAGATGAAAGCACTCGTGTATTGATATTAAACTGTTATAATGACTCTCAAGAAAATGTATCTACATTCATAAATGGCAGGTTTCTTTGCAGCTTATTAAACCTGTCTATTCTTTGTGTGTTAACAAATTCTAGTTCTCCCTTTGGGGCATTAAAGTTTCAACAATGTACTGTTAGTTTAACCCTTTATGGCAACTCACCCAAATGAGCTCATTAGAGTGGTATTTGGAAGGTAGAAACAAGGATGTAGAATAAAGATACTGTATGTCTTAAGATCCTACATCATAATCATTATATAGCTATACAGAGACCTGAAAGAGAATCCACCAGTTGAGTGTGAAACCTGAAGAATAAATCAGTGGGCCAGGCCTCTGAGGGAAACTTCGTTGTTGTCTATACATTTTGAGTCATTGTGAGGGAACTTAACCAAGACACAAAAGGCAATCCTTCATAAGTGATGTCATAATTCTAGTGATGTAATAATTTTTCTGATGCAAGGCTTCCTGTCATTTGTCACTTGTCTTTCTTTGACAGGTCTGCTTATAGAAATGTAATGCCAATAGCTATGTGGATATGCAGATTGTGAGAGAAAGAAGGATAGTGGTTGAAAGATAAAATAGTCTTTTACCAATTTTGCAATAAATATGAATATATTTCAGTGCCTCTTCTGCAAGAGAAGGTTATGTAAGAAGCGTGGCATTTATTATAAAATGCACACTTGTTGTTTAATCCTCTGGTAAATCTTCTTTTTCATTGGCATAGATAGATGGTATAGAAGGAGTATTCAGAGAGGAAAACAAAGAAGAAAAATCTCCACAGAGTGGCAAGGGAAACCAAGCAGCAAAGGTGGCCAAAAACAGAGGCAAAATGACTGTGGTCTTTATTACTAACTGACCCGACATGGCTGTGTTTCAGCACAATGCCCGCATCAGGTGTCCTTGCCTGTATATAGAACAGATATCTAGACCACATTCACTGTGCCAAAATATCAATTGAAGCTTTGGAAGTGTCTTAGTACCTTAGGTCAGTGGTTCTCAACCAGTGTTGTGGGGCTGGCACTAAGCAGCAGCTAGAAGAAGGGAACACAAAACTCACCCCAGCACAGAAGATGTGGTTACACCAACGTTGGAGAACTGCTGACCTAAGGTACTGTAACAGTACATATAAGTGGCATTACACATAAATACACTTGGGATGTATATATGGGCTCCCACTTACACATGTATCTTCAGAATATTATCAGTTACGTATGTCCCTGCAACCACAAGAAGGGCGGAAGAAACCAAAAGGACCAGACTGAAGACCACGGGTAGTAAGAGCACCAAAATAGTTTTATTGGGATCCTACATGGTCCGTGTTTCGGCCAAAAAGGCCTTCCTCAGGGGTCTTCAAATTGACGTATATAGATGTTCCTCCAAGATTACACGGAATAGAAAGAATAAGCACAAAAACGCTGGTGCTATCTGAAACGAAGCATAGACACTTTTACAGGCATCAGTGTCTATGCTTCGTTTCAGATAGCACCAGCGTTTTTGTGCTTATTCTTTCTATTCCGTGTAATCTTGGAGGAACATCTGTATACGTCAATTTGAAGACCCCTGAGGAAGGCCTTTTTGGCCGAAACACGGACCATGTAGGGTCCCAATAAAACTATTTTGGTGCTCTTACTACCTGTGCTCTTCAGTCTGGTCCTTTTGGTTTCTTCCGCCCTTCTTGTGGTTGCTTGTGCACTTTGCGGGAGATTTGGACCCTCTTTTGGTTTGACATGTGTCCCTGCCACATTCACCTAACTGCAGGTCTATGACTGGTGTAACTGGGGGCACATAAATGTAAGGTTACCTTAGTATTCTATAAGAGGCTCTGTCTCACCATGCAGAATCGAGACACCTAAAATGAAGGTGTTCATTTATAGAATTGCCTCCTGAGTATCCTACTGGGGACTCCTTGTTAATCTTTACCTTTGAATTCCCAAACATATTTTCTGTGTCACACGTTCTTTCCTAAGTGGAATTTGTCCAGAGTCACAAGGAGCTGCACTGGGACTTGAACTCAGTTCCCCAGGATCAAAGTCTGCTGCACTGACCACTAGGCTACTCCTCCACTCTGCTCTGTAAGCCATGGGAGCAAGAGTTGGGTTATAGTATTAAAATATATGGGGCCTAATATGCAAAGGATTTATGCTTCTACCTTTGAAGGCTATGCTCTTGTATTGGACTCTGAAAATGTATTAGGGCCAAGTGCCTAAAATTTATACTCAAAATTTCACTAAACTGCTAAATTTAGGAGCATACAAAATGGGTGGCAACCGGGATGGTTTAGGTAGGAAAAAAAGGTTAGGAGCATAGCAAAATATATACACGACTTTTCTCTCATGCCAGGGTCCTCTGCTATTGAGCTTAAAATATTAGAGAGAATATTAGTGATTGAGCATAGAAAGGTAAAAGACAAAAAGGATTGGAGGCCATTATGGGTTTTTAAAATAACAACTCCCTAATGGGTGCTCCAGTAATGTACAAGTACATACAAAAGAAGAATGATGAAAACTAAAAGACAATTTGTCCATAAAAACAAGATCAAATTGTTGCAAAAATTAAAAATAACTATATCACAGAAACAGTTCTTGGTCTTCTTTGAACAGTACAAAGAAAGGAAGGAACAATAAACAACAACCAGCATGGTTAAAAAATGAGGTGAAGGAAGGTATTATAGCTAAAAGAACATCCATCAGAAAATGGAAAAAGGAGATAATAAGAAACAGCATAAATAATGGCAAGTTAGATGCAAAGCACTGATAAAGAAGGCAAAGAGAGAATTTGAAAGAAGTTTTCCTTAGAAGTGAAAACATACAATACAAAGTTTTTAGATACATTTGAAGTAAGAAGCCGGTATGAAAATCAGTTGATCTTTTAGATGATTTAGGGTTATAAGGGGCACTCAGGATGGTCAAGGCCATAGCGGAGAGACTAAATGAATAATTAATGGTGATGAGTCAGAGGAACTGAAACAAATCTCTGTGAACCTGGAGGATGTGATAGTGCAAACTGACAAAATAAAGAGTAGTAAATCAACTGGACTAGACTGTATACACTCTAGAGCAGAGGTTTTCAACCCAGTTCTCGGGGAACACCAGCCAGTCAGGGTTTTCAGGATATCCCCAAGGACTGGGTTGAAAACTTCTGCTCTAGAGTACTTATAGAATTAAAAAATAAAAGTGTGGCTCTATTATTAGTAATTTGTAACCTATCTTTAAAATCAAGTGAGGTACCTGGAGACTGAAGGATGGCCAACTTTATGCCAATTTTTAAAAAGGGTCCCAGAGGTGACTCGGGAAACTATAGACTGGTGAACTTGGTGCTGGGCAAAACTGTAGAGACTATTATAAAGAACAAAATCATTGAACTTATACATAGGAATGGTTTAATGGGATACAGCAAGACATTAAACAAGACTGGTGACAGGAGGGACCCTGGCAGCAGGTAACCAACATTCTGAGAACTCCCTCTGCCTATTCAAAAGGAAGCCCCTGAAAAATTCTAGCATTTTACCAGATATTCCAATACTATCCAACTTGCTGAGAAGGCACTCAAAAGATCTAACTGCATTATTAATTCTTGATTACCATTACTCATAATTTGCTTGACTCTTGTAATCAATGTACACAATAATGTCTCCATGCTATGTAATGCACAGAAACCCAATTGAGAAATGTGTAGAAGGTTAAATTGATCCAGGTAGCTATCTCTTCATCACTGTCAGCTGTGTGAAATGAATAAGGATCCTTTACATTTCTCAGCAGCAGGACCCTGGTGGTAATGTTTTGGGCTTTCACGTTACACCCATTGCATGATTTCTTTCATCATTGCATGGCCAACCTGCATGATGGCAGCAACTAGGTCAGTATGGCTCACTGTGCAAGGGCCAAGGGCCTACATCCAGTGCTCCAGTGAGTACAATTTTCTTCAGCTTTCGATTCATTGGTGGATCTTCATTTGCTGCTGCTGCACTGACAGCATGGCTACTTTGTCCATTTCATGAATGTCAGTCTGAGTTGTCACAAGATCCCCACTGTCATCCAAGCATATGCAGGCATTAGTATTCCTTTCTGTTCTGTTTGTTGTGGATTACTACTGGGGGGAGGGAGAAGGTTGCTATTCTGTCATTCAGTGTTATTTATGTACATAGGTTTTGGTTTTTGCTTTTTCTTTGTTTTCATTCTTTGCTTACCAGATCATATGGCAAAGTGGCATTACCATTTTGAGAAATATTCAGAATTTTACCCTCTCTTTGTTCCCTTCCTTGGCCCTTTTTCATCATCTTTCTCTGCTTCAGGTGCAGTGTTTAAAGAAAGATTTAAATATTTCCTTTCATAAATTGTTTCTCGTCTTTTGCTGCTACATAATGACATGTTCTTATTGTGGCCTCAACCCAAGCAGGAAGAGGAGCATAGGATGTCCAGCCCTCTCTACCCCAGCCACTTCCAACAACTACCAAGGTGGCAGAGAGAGGCCTAGCCACATTCGATGCTCCCAGCAATCTCTGTCTGACAAAGAGAAAAAAAAAATGCCTGATGGTGTAATTTCAATTTTTTCTTCTGTTGATTACGAGGAACTGTTTTGCATTATGTGATCGGTTTCTTAATTTTGCTAACCATCTCTGAACCCTTTTTGGGGATAAAGCAGGCTATTATCATATGTACGCAAGGAGAGATATGAGTAGTAAATTGTAAGTGGTTGTGTTGAGAATTTGTAGAAATACTATAACAGTGTGGCAATGTATTAGGCACCCAGAGGTTAACAGCCATTTGGGAGCATTATTTTCCATTTCAGGGCCTGAGAATACGGAATAGCTTGCCTATATTTATGCAGTTAATACCTGAATACAGTCTTTGTCGTAAAAAATTGAAATCTTATCTATTCTCATTGTAATACTTCATTTTAAATTTGGTTTACTTAAATGTAATTGTAAATCATATCTATATGAGATATTATTCTTGTTGTGAACCGCTTTGAAATATTGTTAAAAGCGGTATATAAATGTGGAATGGAATATAGTAGAATAAAGGGCTACCTTCCTTTATAGAATACTAGCCTAACTGGGTCTATATGGTGGAATTCCCTCCCGAAATTCATCAGATGGGAATCTAATTATTTGATATTCTGGAAATATCTTAAAATCTCTCTGTTTTAAACCCCTAATTGTACAATTATAGAATTTTTAATTTCCATTCTAATTGTTATTATACATGGATGACTATAAATTATTACCTTTTTGCGTCTAACATTTGTTTCCACATTACATATTGTAATTACTCAGTCCTCATTTACTTTGTTATTGCTACTTATTGTATACTATCCCACATCACTTTTTGTACTGTTAATCAGAATAAGCTTGCTAGCCACATTGAACCTGATCTATTGGGATAATGTGGGATATAAATTAAATAAATAAATGTGCCTATAATTTACGTCTGAGTATTTATGCTGGCCATAGAGCTGGAGTAAGTGCTCACATTGTAAATGGTAGATACACGTATAACTTATTATTCTATAAGTTATCACGCTTATTTTGGAAAGAGAAGGACGCCCATCTTTCGACACAAATCGGGAGATGGGCGTCCTTCTCGCAAGGTCATCCAAATTGGCATAATCGAAAGCCGATTTTTTTGACACCTTAGACTGCTTTCCATCACGGGGACGACCAAAGTTCAAAGGGGCGTGTTGGCAGGGTAGTGAAGGCGGGACTGGGGCGTGATTAGGAGATGGTCATCCTCGACCGCTAATAGAAAAAAGAAGGGTGTCCCTGACAAGCACTTGGCTGACTTTACTTGGTCCATTTTCTTTCACGACCAAGCCTCAAAAAGGTGCCCCAACTGACCAGATGACCACCGGAGGGAATCGGGGATGACCTCCCCTTACTCCCCCAGTGGTCACTAACCCCTTCCCACCATAAAAAACAAGTTTAAAAATACTTTTTTTGCCAGCCTCAAATGCCATACTCAGGTCCATCGCAGCAGTATACAGGTCCCTGGAGCAGTTGTAGTGGGTGCAGTGTACTTCAGGCAGGCAGACCTGGGGGGGAGGGGTTTGGGGGGCTCAGCACCCAAGGTAAGGGAGCTATGCACCTGGGAGCAATTTCTGAAGTCCACTGCAGTGCCCCCTAGGGTGCCCGGTTGGTGTCCTGGCATGTGAGGGGGACCAGTGCACTACAAATGCTGGCTCCTCCCACGACCAAAGGGCTTGGATTTGGACATTTTTGAGATAGACGTCTTTGGTTTCCATTATCGCCGAAAACCGAGGACGACCATCTCTAAGGTCGACCTAAATGTCAAGATTTGGGCATCCCCGACCGTATTATCGAAACAAAAGATGGACGTCCATCTTGTTTCGATAATATGCGTTGCCCCGCCCCTTCATGGCACCGTCCTTAGAGTTGGGCGCCCTTAGAGATGGTCATCCCCATTCGAAAATGCCCCTCCACATGCACTTGAATCCTGCCCACGGTGCACCTATGTGTACATCTATCTATAGAATGGCACTTAGGCAGATTTTCAGCATTTGAGTATGTACACAAACATACACAGAAGAATCCGCCTAAGTGGAGAACTCAAACACTCCACGGAACAACACAAAAGTGTAAAGAGAAAGAGTGGGAGTTTGACCACGGATACCAAAGACTGGAGAGATGAACACTTTTACTCAAACGTTTATTGATAAAAAGAGTTCATCTCTCCAGTCTTTGGTATCCGTGGTCAACCTCCCACTCTTTCTCTTCACACAAACATACGCACACATATATGCTGGTATTTTAAACATTTAACATACGTATTCATCACATAAATGTTAGTGCCTACTTTAACCCTTTGGTGTGAAAGAGATGTGTAACTGAAATGTGTGTTGCAGCTTGTGTGACAGATTTCTGTCGTAACGTTACCTAATGCAACGAATACCCAGTGTGACACAGAAATATAGGGGCCCATCCCCTTCACCAACCTCTGGAAGTGAGGGACTGCTGAGAGTCCTTAACCCTCAGCTCAGGAAGATGAAGAGGTCCTCTATATCCTTTACCAGCTTCTCCAGTTCCTCTGCAAATAGCAAGCATCCTTGAAAGAGCAGGTAAGGATCTTTTTGGAGGCAGCATCCATCACCCAATGGTGGAGCCACAGTCAGCAAGGCCCACCATAGCTGAACACACTAACCGAGAGGCCAGGCAGACCAGATCATAGAGGATATCCACCAAGAAGGCTGCTTCAGACTCTAGATAGGAAACTTTCACAGATTCCTGCATCTGCTGCAGCCTGCTCAGCATAGCTTGTGCCACATAGCCACCACATATTGCTGCTTGAACACTGGATGCCCCTACCAAAAACATTAGGGGTAACTGCTGCTCCAGCCGCTTATCATGGAGCTCCCTGAGGATTGAACCACCCTGAATAGGGACAGAGGTTGCCTTAGTGACTGTCATAATGAGAGTGTCCACCTTAGGGTATTATAAGCTCTTTGAGCAGGGACTGTCTTTCTTCTATGTTTGTGCAGCGCTGCGTACGCCTTGTAGCACTATAGAAATGCTAAATAGTAGTAGTAGTAGGGTATGCCCAGTACTTCTCTACCTCCTCAGGGTTGAAGGAATACAGGTGATCAAGGGCCTGAGCGCCCTTGAGAACCCCATCCAGGGTCTCCCATTCCACCAGCATCATGTGGGCAAGGGTCTTATAAAGAGAAAAATTCTTCAGGGGCCCCCTCAAGGCCCTCCAATACAGAATCCCCCTCAGAGAGGTCCGCAGTGTGAGATTTGAGCATGCTGAGAGTATCTGTAACCTCATCAATGAGAGAAGAGAGCTCTTCACAATGATGGGGGAGGAGGCAGCATCATCTGAATCTTAAGAGGGTCTGAGGGTCAGAGACTATCTCCAGATCCTCACCCAACACCACGGAGCTGACTCGGCACTTGACCCCTACATGGGGACCCCAGCTAGGAACATTTGGATGCCTAAGGGCCCTACTACTGGCTCAGGGGCTAGCCTCCTCCTCCATGGTTTGTTTAACCATTTAGATCAAGCTCCGGAGCCAAAGAAAACTCAGGGCAAGGTGGGTAGGAAGGCAACCCCCCCCCCCCCCCCCCCAGAGTACCAAAAGACATTATGAAGAATCCTGTTGCTGAGAAACAGCAGCAAGAGAAAATACAGGCTGGGGCAATATGGCCTCCATTCCATTCCCACCAAGGGAGGTCCCAAAGCCTCGGAACAGGGAGAAGAAGAAGAAGCTCCAGTGCCCCCCTCCCCCAGACCATTTCCAAATTCGGAAAGAGCCCATCACAGGAAGGACAGACAGATGTGCTGATCTGCCAGCTCTTGCAGACACTGCAGCATCTGCTTGCAGGCATGCCCTGCCATATGGCTGCCCTGCCCTGCCTCTCAAGCCAAGTCAGGTCCAGGACTCAGTCTCTGACATTTCCACCAGCGCCCCCACCCCCACTATCTAAGGTGTGCTCTGTATTCTTTCTTTCTTTTCAGGTGTGCTCTATTCTTTTTTTCTTTCTTTCTTTTTTGACAAGGCTATTTGAGCCTTGTTTTTTTTTTTTTCTGCAATTGCTTTATGCCTGGGAGCACCAGGGAGTAAAGTTAAGTCAGGCAAAGCCAATTAGGAGATAGATAGATAGATAGATAGATAGATAGATAGATAGATAGATAGATAGATAGATAGATAGATAGATAGATAGATAGATAGATAGATAGATATTTTTTTACTATGCCTGGGAGCTGCAGGGTAGCCCGGGAGGATTACACCCAAACAGAGTCAGCGGGCAAGGAGAGGTTGGGAGATGGGGATCCACACCCCTCGGGCAGGGTCCCATAAGACTGAGCCACAAGCCTCACCCAGTGGACACTAAGAAGCACAAATGGGTCAGTGGAGACAAGTTGCACGCTTCACGAGGTCTGGTCCAGGGACTAGATAACCAGGGAACGGCCCTTAGGCTCAACCAAGCTGTGCAGCCGCAGCCAGCAGAGCAAGGAGCTAGGCCAGGGACCAGGAGCACCAGACAGCATAACCTACCATCTTGCTGGGAAAATTCTGGATCTTTTCAGGGAGCACCACCAGCTAATACTGGTGAAGTCACTAGTAAAGCTCAGCTTTTTTCTCTACTTCCATCTACTGGTAGGAGGGAATAACACCAATTTGGGCAGAACAGTATAGCCAGACACTAAGGAAAGGTTAATAATTTGGTCAAATTTGCAGCAGTAAATGCTTCAGTATTATTGCTCATCCTGTGTACTTTTGAAATACTGCCAAGCATAGCTGACACTCAGGGGCCCTTTTACAAAGCATCAGTAAGCCCTACGTGGGCTTACCGCATGCGAACTCGGAACTACCTTCGGTCCAACGTGGCCACCGGCAGTAGTTCCGCCTTGAGTGTGCGCCATGCCGGGTTACCGTGGGAGCCCTTACCACCACCTCAAGGGGTGGCGGTAAGTGCTCTCCCCTCCCCCGCATGGCTGCGTGGTAAGAATAATCTTACCACATGATCATTTTTTTAGGGGCTTTTTACCTGCTGCAGTAAAAAGGACCCTGGAGTGCGGGAAAAACAACTACTGCAGGACCCTTTTCCCTGCAGCTTAGTAAAAGGACCCCTTAGTTTTTCTGTTAGTGACTTAGGTTTTCATGAATCTGATATACTAAGATTCTTCTAATATTCTTGAAAAAAAAATACCGTAAATCTTTTCAACATGAAGCATAAATGTATTGACATAGAACATATGGTTCCAGTCACTGAAATATAAAGGTGGACCTTCCACAGCTAGTTACTTCACAAACTATTCAACGAAATGCAGTGCTGTCCACCAAATTGTAATCTATTGGGAGCAGACTACAGCACTAAACCATGAACTCTAGTACCCAATTATTGAGATAATTATATCTAAAGTCTTTCTGATACTTGGCCCAAAGTATGTAAAATTGAGATTTTGAGGTGACATATGTTTGATGTTTCAAAGGGATGAAGGTGAATATTTTGATTTATCTCATGCTTTCTTTCATTCCTATAATTTAATGAGCTTCATCCACATCCTCACTGAGCTGTAAGAAAAATTTGAAGTAAATGTTCTAGAAAAGTCAGCTCAAACATGAGTGCAAAGCTGGATTACGAGCTGTCCTTTATTTACAGCAATTATTCTTGGCTGAACTGGCAATCCTGATTTCAGTCTACTTCCTCGATTTGTGATATTTCTATTTCTCTTTACTCCTCAGAAAATATTAATGATACAACTGCACCCCTTTGAACCAGAATCTCAGTGAAAATCTCTTCAGGGCTGTATGAGAGCTATGGACCTCGGTGAGAACTGGTTCCTGAATGACGTCAACTGGTTGGATCATACTGAGATTCTTCAGCTTGTTAATTCAAGAGAAGGTACAATAAAGTAAAAGAACAATTTTTGGGTAACTAATTACACTTAGTGGTTACCATATTTTAGGGACTCATGTACTAACCTGTGTTAACTAAAGCAACCTGATGGTTTTAACTTGTGTGGTGCGTTAGGCTTTAGAGCCGGAAGTACAACACTAATTACAGGTAGAATGCATGTGTGTTGCAAAGATCACTTGACAGTGAATGTGCTCATTTAACACATGGTCTGCATACAAAGTTTTATCTTACTTTCCTTTCATAAATCAAGAAGGCAGTTAGCATAAGAACAAAAGAATAACCACACTGAGACAGACCAGTGGTCCCTCTAGCCCAGTATCCTGCTTCCAGCAATGTCCTATCCAGGTCACAAAGGGTCCATCTAGCCCAGTATCCTGCTTCCAGCAGAGTAGAGAGATGTAGTAGCCCTGTTAGTCCACTTTTAAAGGTAATCAATAGAAATAGAATAAAATAAAACAGAGAAAATAAAATAAAATGATACCTTTTTTACTGGACTAACAATATATTTTTTTATTAGCTTTCGAAGGTAGTCCTTCTTCGTCAGATCTGAAATAAGCAAATATTGATAAGTAACAGCATATATAAGTGAAACATCAAAGTATTTCAGTGACAGTCTGAAAGGATGAGGGAGGGATGGGCTGGGTAAGAGACAAGGAGGGCTGGGAGGATGAGGGACAGGGAGATATGCATGGCGATGAGAGGGTGACAAAGCAGTGAAATTTCATGGTTTATAATGGGCTAGAAAACCCAGATCTTTGTTAAGTCCTGTCTGGTGGGTGTCAAAATATTTAATCATTTTGACTTCAAAGGTCTTGTGTTCCTATATTGTTTTAAAGTTTCCTTTCAGTATTCTCACCATAAAATCATTGGTACAGTGTTCTGGGTTTGTAATGTGCTGTCCCACAGAGGTAACAGCCTGGTTGGCACTGGCATTTTTCATATGATGCCTATGTAAATTAAATTTATTCAGCACCTGGCTTGTTTCTTCAATATAGCACCCTTCATCACATTTTTTACACTGGATGACATATACCACGTTGGAAGATGTGCATGTGAAGGATTCTTTTATGTTGAATATTTTTCCTTTGTGATTGACTGTCCTGCTTATAATCGAACGAGAAAAACGCCCAAGTTCCGACCTAAATCGGGAGATGGACGTTTATCTCACAAAAACGAATAACGCGGTATAATCGAAAGCCGAACTTGGACGTTTTCAACTGCACTCCATCGCGGAAGCGTACAAAGTTGACGGGGGTGTGTCGGAGGCGTGGTGAAGGCGGGACTGGGGCATGGTTATCACCCAAACAGAGATGGGCGCCTTTCGCTGATAATGGAAAAAAAGTATGCGTTTGTAGCTAGAATTTAGGGCACTTTTCCTGGACCCTGTTTTTTCACGAATAAGGCCCCAAAAAGTGCCCTAAATGACCAGATTACCCCCAGAGGGAATCGGGGATGACCTCCCCTGACTCCCCCAGTGGTCACTAACCCCCTCCCACCACAAAAAATGATGTTTCTCAACTTTTTATTTTCACCCTCAAATGTCATACCCACCTCCCTGGCAGCAGTATGCAGGTCCCTGGAGCAGTTGTTAGGGGGTGCAGTGGACTTCAGGCAGGTGGACCCAGGCCCATCCCCCCCTACCTGTTACAATTGTGCTGCTTAATGCTTAGTCGTCCAACCCCCCAAACCCACTGTACCCACATGTAGGTGCCCCCTTCACCCCTTAGGGCTATAGTAATGGTGTAGACTTGTGGGCAGTGGGTTTTGAGGGGGATTTGGGGGGCTCAACACACAAGGGAAGGGTGCTATGCACCTGGGAGCTCTTTTACCTTTTTTTTTTGTTTTTGTAAAAGTGCCCCCTAGGGTGCCCGGTTGGTGTCCTGGCATGTGAGGGGGACCAGTGCACTACGAATCCTGGCCCCTCCCATGAACAAATGCCTTGGATTTATTCGGTTTTGAGCTGGGCGCTTTCATTTTCCATTATCGCTGAAAAACAAAAACGCCCAGCTCACAAATTGTCGAATAAAACATGGACGTCTATTTTTTTCGAAAATACGTTTCGGTCCGCTCCTTCACGGACCCGTTCTCGGAGATAAACACCCATGGAGATAGACGTTTTCGTTCAATTATGCCCCTCCATGGGGTCTTGTGAAATGTTTTGGCATAGTTTGCAGCTGGATATATTGCAAGGATGTGTGCCACTCTCTTCTTTTGGGGTCTCTGTTGACAGCTTGCTTCTCACAAGCTTGTGTTTTAAATTGGGTGGCTGTCGGAAGGCCAGCACTGGTGGGGATGGGAATATCTCTCTCAGTAATTCATCCTCCTGGAGTAGTGGCTGCAGATCTCTTATGATTTTCCTCAGTTTTTCCAGCTCTGGGTTGTACATCACTACATGGGGGGTTCTGTCCATGGCTTTCTTTTCTTTGTACTGTAGCAGATTTTCCCTGGGTATTTTGAGGGAGGAGGCAATATTCTTGGAGACTATTTTGGGGTTATAGCCTTTCTGTTTGAAGGATGCAGACAGAATTTTGAGGTGCTTATCTCTGTCCTCTGGGTCAGAGCAGATATGGTGGTATCTTGTGGCTTGGCTGTGAATAATGGATTTTTTTGTATGTGAAGGGTGGAAGCTGGAGTTGTAGAGGTAACTGCATTTGTCTGTGGGTTTCCTATATATGGATGTTTGTATGTAGCCATTGTGATTGAAACTGTGGTGTCCAAAAAATTGACTTTTTCTGGGGAGTAGTCAATTTTGAATCTGATTGTAGGATGGTATGTACTGAAAGAACTGTAAAATTGTTTTAGAGTTTTTCCCCCTCAGTCCAAATCATAAAAATGTCATCAATATACCAGTAGTATTTTAGGGGTGTGGTCTGATATGTATTCAGAAATGCCTCTTCCAGTTCAGCCATAAAGCTAATCAAAAAATACATTAAGTTAGTCCAATAAAAAAGGTATCATCTTATTTTCTCTGTTTCATGAAGCGACGCTACTGATTAGCATGCACTGAATATGAGGAATCAGTAGCGTCACTTCATAAAAGGAGCCCTATAACTGTAATGCCAAAATCAACTTTCTGTCTCTGTCTGTTGTCCATAAAGTTTTTATTGAATCAAAATATGATCTCTTGCTCTCATAAAATAATCTAGGATGGTAGAATTTCTTAGATGCATAGCGATTGTATGTTCATTTGTATGCTTGGTTAATAGACAACAGCACTACACTACTATCTTGAAAACTGTACAATGAGCAAAGTGTTGTGGTTGCCTTATTAATCCACGTGACTATGTAGAAAAAAGTGTAAACAAACAAAATGTAAGTGATATTATTTTTTTACTAGACTCATTGTTTCTGTGAATATATTTAAAGAGCTATGCTTTCTGGCCTAATAAAGAGGGCATAGCTCTTAAAAGCTAGTGATAAATTCAATTAATTAGTCCAAAAAAAGGTAGCACTGACAACTTGTTTTCTGACTATGCTAGCTTAAGTAAGTACATAAGTAATGCCACACTGGGAAAAGACCAAAGGTCCATCGAGCCCAGCATCCTGTCCACGACAGCGCCAATCCAGGCCAAGGGCACCTGGCAAGCTTCCCAAACATACAAACATTCTATACATGTTATTCCTGGAATTGTGGATTTTTCCCAAGTCCATTTAGTAGCGGTTTATGGACTTGTCCTTTAGGAAACCGTCTAACCCCTTTTTAAGCTCTGCCAAGCTAACCGCCTTCACCACATTCTCCGGCAACAAATTCCAGAGTTTAATTACGCGTTGGGTGAAGAAAACTTTTCTCCGATTTGTTTTAAATTTACTACTCTGTAGTAACATTGCATGCCCCCTAGTCCTAGTATTTTTGGAAAGCGTGAACAGACGCTTCACATCCACCTGTTCCACTCCACTCATTATTTTATATACCTCTATCATGTCTCCCCTCAGCCGTCTCTTCTCCAAGCTGAAAAGCCCTAGCCTCCTTAGTCTTTCTTCATAGGGAAGTTGTCCCATCCCCGCTATCATTTTAGTCGCCCTTCACTGCACCTTTTCCAATTCTACTATATCTTTCTTGAGATGCGATGACCAGAATTGAACACAATACTCAAGGTGCAGTCGCACCATGAAGCGATACAATGGCATTATAACATCCTCACACCTGTTTTCCATACCTTTCCTAATAATACCCAACATTCTGTTCGCTTTCCTAGCCGCAACAGCACACTGAGCAGAAGGTTTCAGTGTATTATTGACGACGACACCCAGATCCCTTTCTTGGTCCGTAACTCCTAACGTGGAACCTTGCATGACGTAGCTATAATTCGGGTTCTTTTTTCCCCACATGCATCACCTTAGAGAGATGAGCTAAAATTTCCCCAATTGACAGTGCAAACACAAGACCCACTGGCATTAAGAAGTGAACTGCACAGGGGCTGACAGAAAAAGAAGAGGGTTGCACTTAAAATACCAGAGAAACATTATAACATCACAAAAATATATTTAACATAAGGAAGTTTTTTTTTTTTCATCATTTTGACTGTTTTTGATTATGTGAAGATGTAAAAGTCAATACTACAAATGATTACAGCACTTGGGGAATCCAGATGTCCCCTGGAGTCAGAGCTGACTCCTGGTGACCACACAATGAGGGACCCCTCCCCTTGTGGTTTGCTTGGTGTGATGCAGGCGAGGGCTGCTATTGCCTTCTTCTTAGACATGGATGTTTAGGTGACTTAAGGAGCTGCTGTGGGATGTGAACCTGGGCTGTCTGGTTCCTAGCCTGCTGTTCTAACTATTGGGTTACTCCTTTGCCCCACTCAGAAAATACTGAAATGTATTTTTAGCTATTTGGCAAATAATCAAGGATGACTATTCACAGTTATTTATACATGTGTGCCCACATGTCTGTATGAATAAAATCCAAGAAATGAATGCTTTGGAATAAAATTGACTAAGGAAAGAAAAACAAGAATGTAAAAATGTCCATACTTGGTTTAACCAAAGGTCCATCAAGCCCAATATACTGTATCTAACAGTGGCCAATCCAGGTCAAAAGTACCTGGCAGGATCCCTAAAAGCAAATAGATCCCATGCTACCAGCGTCTGTACTATTGCTTAAGCTAACATTGGAGAGGCCAAGGTGGTGATGGAGTAGGTAATGTGCAGCGGTGCTCTGCTCTTTGGTGTAAATTTCTTTTTTGGATTATGCCAAAGTATAAAAGGATGCTTAGGAAGCCCCTCCCCCCGAAGCCAGAGACCCCAACACAGCAGCAACCCACTATTACAGCCCTTACCAAATCTAGGTGTATTTGTTGTCACTGGGACTGGAAAGAGCCCTGAGAAGGGCATTGCTTAGCCCGAGAGGCCCTGAGACTCCTCTGGGACTGCAGAACATAGCAGTCTGTGCTGCTAGGTGGGGTTGGAGGTCTCCCTGTCTTGGTGGCTTTGGCAGGGCAGCCACTACCTTCTCCTTTGACAGCACCATCGGAGTGGCACTCCACACTGCACCAGATGAATTTACTGTGGAGCCAGTAGAGAAAAATCTGGCTGAAGGAGACTCAATTGTCCAAGGGTAGGGAGGAAGAATGTTGGGCCTCCAAAGAGGAGAACTATTGTTGGGTATTACCACACCTTGCAGCCTTTAAACTGGCCAGAGGAGTTTACTTTGAATTCAACCTGGTCAGCTCTGGAAGCACTTCATAAGGTGTGTTCTGCTTTTATGACTGTCTCTTTGGGGAATTCATCCTCTATTAAAGAACTGAGTGCACAGATAGGGTTTCAGACATCCAAAATGACAGAGTTGGAAGCCACAGACTCCTAGATTAAGGACAGTCGAGCTAATATGTCTTGATAGTTTGGTTATTCATTGTAAGATAGAAAATCGTAAGAATTTTGCCAAGAACTTGAATTTGAGATTACTACATTTTCCATGTTATAAAACCTCTGCAACTGGAGACCTCTTTCATAAAGTTTTGAGGGAAATCCTGAAGTATAATGAAAATGGTTATCCCCTGAATCAGAAATTGTATTTTATGCCAGTTTTGCAAAACAACATTGCACATGACAGTAGAGGTAGTTTTGATCTGACTGCAATATTAGAGGGGACTGAAAATGAAATAACACATAAAACAACAATACTTGTGTCCTTTGTATTTTTTCAGGATAAGGAGACACTATTGTACTTGCATTTTAATGTACCTGATGTATCCTTTATGGGAGGGAAGATACAACTTTTTTCCGACGTGTCACAATGGACTCAGGAGAGGAGGATTGATAATGCACTATAAGATACTCCCCATAGGTGTCAAATTTCAGCTCTGTGTCCCCTGTAAATGTGTGGTTAATTTGGTGCACATAACATAGCATTTGAACCTATTTAGTCACACCCTTTTTTTTGGACAGTAGCCTAATCAACTGATTTATGGTTTAAATATGTAGGGATGTTTTGTTATATGTAAGAGATTCCGCTGGGTTTTGTTCTTGGCTCTCTCCAATTGTGCTCTGTTGAACTCAATTTTCTTTCTTATATTTATTTATTTGTATGTATATTTTACCTTATTGAGCTGTTTTTTTTCTGTGCAAAGATGTTCTTGGTTGATTCTGAGTAATGTACACTGTGTCCGGAAAAAACGGGAACCCCAACATTTTTCCAAATAATCCAAAAACAAATATACTATTATTTAAAAAATTATTACTATTACTGACAGATGTTGCTACAAGATGCTGTAAAAACTGGATGATCCCTGTTTTCAAAATGATGTAATTCAGGAAGTGACCATTAAGAATCATTTTAGCAAAGTGGCATTAAGTGAAGATAAAGTTGCGATTCCATTTTTGTGACACAATAAGGCATATGGCACAAAGTGTTTGCTAAGACACCCATAGGAATATATGGGTATCTCTAGCATTAGCACACACTAATTTTTAGCGTGTGGTAAAAACACTAGGGTGCCTACAGCGCAGCTTAGTAAACAGAGCACTAAATGTTTAACCAATTGTAAAGTATTTTGCAACTATGTTAAGGGGATCCTGGGTTTTTTTCCAGACACTGTGTGTGTATGTATATATATAAAAGATTCCATGTTGCCTAGCTTCAGGGATAAGCAGTGGATTTAGCTAAATCTACCTTAATAATGCTTTATGGACTTTTCCTCCAGGAACCTGTCCAAACCTTTTAAAACCCAGCTACACTACTTTAACGCTTTTTTTCAGGCTTATCTGGTCTGCACAGTTTTTTTCTCAGTACAGTGCCTTAAAACCCAGATAATTGTCAATGCAATAAGGAAATCCAACAGGAGAGACAAAAATCAAAATATGTTATGTAAAGAGTCAATCCCACAATATTTTACAGATTTGTGAGGACATACACCACACCTTTTTCTTTAGGTTTTAATACTATTTAGTGAAGGGTACACAGAGAGATCAGTATGGGCTGTTCCCACAGCTGAGCTGTTCTTAGTGAGTCTGGCCGCAGTGCGGCTTACTAACACTAACACGCTCCATATATAATTTTTTACTCTCTTGTGTGTAACTCCGTTTTTTGTGAAAATTAAATTGCTCTAATTACTAACATTTGTGTGTGTCCAAACAAAAATCAAAACCATAAATCTAACTAAGAAAACCTAAAACTCAATAACTACAATCACACAACCCCTATGGGTACAAAAATTTGCACTGGATAAAGGGTAACAGGAAAAAAGCTTATCTGAGTCTTGATCAGTTAGTCTCCATAATGTGAGCAGAATTGTAGACGAATTTTCCTGAAAATTGTTCACATCCACATCCCAGAAATTTCCATTTCAAAAAAATCTTTGTACTCTGAAAGGTACTCCTTAAACACTCACCCAGATAAGCAGTGTTAACCTCTTTTCCTCAGTGTCGATTTCTGCCTTCCCCTTCACAGCACCTAAGGATCCTCATGCTTACTCCATGCTTTCTTAAATTTCACTGTATTTTTTGGCTCCACTATCTCCCCTAGAAAAAGTGCTGAGAAGTATTCTGTGATTCCACTATGGAATCTGCTTGCTTAGAGATTCACAACTGTGACACTTTGTTCTAGAATTTCCTCTCCAATGTAAAATGTTTGCTTCTTGTTCATTGTAGATGCTGTTGTCTCTCCTCTCTATGGAATATGGACAGTTGTGTGCTAAGTTTAGGCACCCCTGGTCAAAATGGATGCTCAATGAATCTCTGAGTGAACTGTAGCTGACACAAATTTTACAGGTTACAATGTTAAACATAACATTTTTCTCCAAAGTTTAATGTATAATTACTATTTATTTGCATTTTTTCTGTTGTTTACAGATTCAAAATATGAAAATATTCAATATAGCAGGTACAAACATTTGGACATCTTTCTAGTCAGAACTTAGTAAACACCACATTTGGCAGGAAAAAAAACAGATCTACCTCACAAACTTTCTTAGGTCTCCTTGTCTGCACTGAATGCTTGAAATTTCTGCAAAGATGTTTAACAATATTCAGATCTGGAGACTGTGAAGTCCATTCCAAAGCCTTTATCTTTCTTCCCTGGAAAGTACTTCATGGTTGATTTGAGGTATGTTTCAGATTGTTGTCTTGCTGTGGGACATGAACTTCTAGGATACGTTAATAATTTAGTTGAACCCATTTTTTTTCCTCCTGCACAATTCCTATGCCACTGGCTACCATAATACCCCAAAGCATAATAGATTCACCCCCCCCCCCCCCCATGTTTAATAATTGTTATGACATTCTTGTCTTCAAATCCTTTGCCCTTTTTCTCCAAATGTATCTTGTGTGATTGTGGCTGTTCTGTTTTTATTTTTATTTCATCAGTAGAAGCACTTTGATCCAAAAAGATTCAGCCTTTTCAAGGTTTTCGTCTGCATACTTTAGACATGGTTTTCCCAATGAGGTCATAGAAAAGATTTCTTTCTGATGCAGCTCATTGTTACTTAAGCAACACTGTGCTGCAGGCTGGTGGATAACTACTCCAGTGTCAGCTCATCTTTTCAGCAAGTCCTTTGCAGTGTGCTCTCTGTTTTGTATATATGAGCACTTTTTAGGCAGTTCTAGCAGAAAGTTTTTGGTCTTCCAGATTTTGTCTTAACAATGGTTCCGATGGTAGCTAGAAGCATGTAGAGATGTTAGTAACATAGGGGTCCTTTTACTAAGCCTGTGGTAGTTTGGGTGGGTGTTTTTGGCGCACGCTGGGCCAGTTTTTACCGTGTCTGCGAAAAAGGGTCTTTTTTCAGTGGGCCGGGAAAAGGGCCTATGGTAAAATAGAAACCAGTGTACGCCTATTTATGGCCTGAGCCCTTAACGACACCCACTGATCTAGCGGTAAGGGCTCACACCACTACACATGCGGTGACCGGTCAGCACGCACCAACTGCCGCTTAACGCCAGAAATGTCACACATGATAGGAAATAAAATAAGTTGTCCCAGAAGTATGGGCGCACGCCAAATCTGAAATTACCACTAGGGGCATGCTAGCCGCCTGGCTGTAGTCTTGTTTTGGTGCATACTACATGCTGGTAGAGTCTACTGTGCCTTTGTAAAAGGGTCCCATAGTAAATGACAGCAGATAAAGATCTGAACAGTCCATCCAGTCTGCCCCACAGTCACATTTACTACTACTTAACATTTCTAGAGCGCTACTATGGTTACGCAGCGCTGTACAGTTTAACAAAGAAGGACAGTCCCTGCTCAAAGGAGCTTACAATCTAAAGGACGAAATGTCAAGTTGGGGCAGTCTAGATTTCCTGAATAGAGGTAAAGTGGTTAGGTGCTGAAGGCGACATTGAAGAAGTGGGCTTTGAGTAAGGATTTGAAGATGGGCAAGGAGGGGGCCTGGTGTATGGGCTCAGGGAGTTTATTCCAAGCATGGGGTGAGGCGAGGCAGAAAGGGCAGAGCCTGGAGTTGGCAGTGGTGGAGAAGGGTACAGAGAGGAGGGATTTGTCTTGAGAGCGGAGGTTATGGGTAGGAACGTAAGGGAAGATGAGGGTAGAGAGGTAAGGAGGGGCTGCAGATCGAGTGCATTTGTAGGTTATCAAGTCATGATTAAACAAACAATGCATGTAATATAAAATACTTGATCATTCTCTCGGGCATTTCTGCGACCTAGACCGTAGAAGTTTGCCCGGCCCTGTCCTTAGGTTCCAACTATTGAAGTTGCCGTTGAAGCCCACTCCAGCCTATCCAAATCCGTCTTGTCATTTGCAGGACAGAGACCGTAAAAGTCTGCCCAGCACAGCCCTCACATTCCAAATTGCTGGCGTTTCTGGCGAAGCCCTCTCCAGTTCATCCTAAACTGGATTGCCATATACAGGACCCAGACTGTAGAAGCTTGCCCAGCACCAGCCTTAGTTCTTCACAGCCGGAGTCACCATCTAAGCGCCACTCAACATGTAACCATTTTAAGTTTTATTTTTTTTTAATGCCATTAATTTTCTAATTAAAGATCCTCTGTGTTCATCCCATGCCTTTTTGAATTCCATCACTGTTTTTTTTCTCCATCTCCTCCCTCAGTACATTCCATGGGTCAGATTATCTGTTTAATGTAATTGTATTCACCAAATAGAAAGTTTAATGAGTTACAAAACTTTTGGGGCTTTATTCACAACTAGTAAAAAAGGCCCGTTTCTGTGAGAGATGAAACGGGCGCTAGCAAGGTTTAGGTGTCCAGTGAGCCTCCCGACCCCCAGGCCCCCCTGCACCCACCCATCGTCAGCGACCCAGCTGTCCCCCAACCCCCTCCAGGCACCTGTCCGCTCTGTGATGCGGGTTCTGTATGAAAAATGGCCGCCGAGGGGCAGGGGAAGATTGCTTTTCGAGCCTCCTGTCCCCCGGGCAACCACCAATCGTCAGTGACCCAGCTGTCCCTGAACCCCCCTCCAGGCACCTGTCCACTCCGTGATGCGGGTTCCGTATGAAAAACGGCCGCCAAGGGCAGGGGGGAGATCGCATTTCGTGGAGTATCAGTGCTCCGCCCTCATCACGTTGTGACACGAGGGCGGGGCACACAGTCATGGGCAAAAAGGATATCTCGACGCTTCACACAGTTGAGGCTTCATTTAGAACGTTGGGGTTGTGAATTATGTGCGGATGGGGCGTGGCTGAGGGCGGGTCTATGAGTGACAGTGAGTGGTGCATGAGTGAGAGTGAGTGTTGCTGACAGCCTAGCCTACCAACACTGCAGGGCTTCAGTGTTTCCCTCCCACAGAGTGAGCTTCAGAATGTTGCAGGTGAGAATTATTTATATAGATTTTTAAAAGAAAGAGGTGGTAATGAAACAACTGGAAGGATTCCAAACTTTTGTACCTGCCATATTTACTTCTTTATTGTTTTTGATCTGTTAAAATCAGCAAATAAATAGTAATTACTCATGAAACATTTATTCAAATATGTAATGTTTAACTCTGTAGTAACATATACACAATCACTGGCATAATATATAATAGAAAACTCAAATATATCTTTATTACAAAACACGATACATTCCAAAACCACCCCAATGAACAAGTGAAAGACCCACTCACTTATTCATAATTCCTCTAGAGTCATAAATTGTTAATGGGGGGTATTGGGGGTTTTGCATTCATTAGAGGAAGTTCATTTGTTCCTTCAGAGGAAGCATTAAGTGAAATATGATCTATATTGAGGACCTTTGACTCAAGATGTAGAGGATGTTAAGCTATTGGTTCGCCAATATCTGTTTTATATATCTGCAATGAGCATGAGGAGTGGTCCCAGCTTTCTTGGAGTCATTTGTACTACAGCGATATAGCCCCAAGGGGGTGGGGTGTGAATTTACAATCTAATAACATCATTGGAACCTGTCACACGTGGATAATCAGCTGTGAACAGTTTCAAAGGTTTGGGTATACTAGACCTTTGACACAACTCTTCCTTTCTCCGATTCCCTACTGTGGCTGTGCCACGTGAACTTGATCTTACCACAACATCACCCTGTATTTGTTCACACCGGAGCCTGCAAAGGCCTCTCCGGTACTATGTAAGCCACATTGAGCCTACAAAATGGTCGGAAAATGTGGGATACAAATGTAACAAATAAATATTTGAACATAAGTGAAATTTGCTGTATTTTATTAGATTTGGGGGAATTTTTTGACATTTCTCCTCTTTTGGATATTGCACTGTGAAAGATTTTAAATAACTCTAGGGGAATTATATTATGAATAAGTGGGTGGGTCTTTCACTTGTTTGTTGGGGTGGTTTTTGCTATGTATTGTTGTTTTGTAATAAAGATATATTTGAGTTTCCTATTATATATGCCAGTGACTGTGTATATGTTACTAGATAGCTTAAAGTGAGATCTGTAGGTCAGTGTACATACCTATGTATTTTATAATCTATGTTTTAACTCTGTACCATGAGGAGGTTATATCAGCTTATGGGAATTCAGGAGCTGATATTCAGCTGGTAGTGCTCAGTGTTTTTCTAACTGCTGCTCACATTATACCTAGAATTTCAATGCTGTGCCATGTCTGGGCTCCAGCATTGAATTTCCGGGTTTATGGAACCATTAAAACCATAGCTGGTTAAGTGTGATATTCAGCAAACTGCATAAAGACAGGACTCACTTTTATGCAATCCTACTTATTGCGGCTACCTTGGGCTGGTTAAGTGCTGAATATTGGCACTTAACCAGGCAAGTGCTGACTGTACCCCAGAATGCCCCAAAATAGCCAGTTTCATGTTGAGCAATAACCGTACATTTTCAGTGGCACTAACCAGTTAAGTGCCACTGAATATGACCGGTTATTCTCGAACAATCGATTTAACTGGCTGGTTAAATCTTTTTCAATACAATACAATACAATCCCCCCCCCCCCCATGAAACATATAATTTCAGCAGGGTGCTTAACCTTTTTGCAGACAACTGTATTTAGGTTCTTGAGTTCCATGGGACATTTGGCACAGACTCTGCACCATATTAACAGTCCTTTTCTGGATTCCCTCCGCTTTCTGAAGGTATGGTCTCCTCATGGATCTGGATCAGGAAGTCATACCTTCAAAAAGATGAATTCCTCATTTACAGGTTTGTTGGTGAGATCTCATCTTAAGAACATAACAGCCATGCTGGGTCAGATCCGTGGTCCATCTAGCCCAGTATCCTGTTTCCAATCCAGGTCACAAGTACTTGGCAGAAACCAAAATAGCAACATTCCATGATAACAATCCTGAGGCAAGCAGTGGCTTCCTCATATCTGTCTCAATGCTCTAAGATGAGATCTCACCAACAACCTGTAAAGAGGCACTCGTGCCTCTTTCTTTTACTGGCAATGCTTCTCCCTATATACCCATCCCTAGAATTTTTCTGCCCTGTCACAGTTACACTAAGCTAAACAGGATCATCCTGAGATCTTTCTTCTATGTGGTCCATATCAGTATCTCACCCCTCACTGCTCTTTTTAATTTGTGCTCTTCAAGTATGTGAACCTACAAGATTTATAGTTTATTACACTTTTTATTCTGCTTGGCTTACGAGAGCAAGATCACAGCGGTGTACAACATAAAATCAGATATAAAACTAGAATGGAATGCCATTTAAAAAAACAGGAATGAATCATCCATACAAGACCATGAATCACCTGTCAAGCAATTAACTATTGTTCAAGCTTTCTTAAATCACCTCACCCTGCTTACAGAGAAGTTTAGCATCATCAGTAATATGGCTTACAAAGATATTGAATAAAAAAATCCCCAGGACCAATCCCTATGTCATTTTCCACTAATCACTCATATTTATTTTTATTACACTTGTACCCTGCACTTTTCCACTCATAGCAGGTTCAATGTGGCTTACATATTATATACAGGTACTTAGTTGTACCTGGACCTGGGGCAATGGAGGGTTAAGTGACTTGCCCAGAGTCACAAGGAGCTGCCTGTGCCTGCAGTGGGAATTGAACCCAGTTCCCCAGGCCCAAAGTCCACCACTCTAACCACTAGGCCACTCCTCCACTCCACAATGAGCACTGTTTACTAGCACTTTCTCTCATCTATCACTCAACCAGTTCCTAATCTATGCACCCACCTTGGGGCCTACCTTGAGTCTGCTCAGTTTGAGTCTCCTATGTGAAACAGTATCAAAACCTTTGCTGAAATCCATGCACCCCAAATCCACAGCACACCCATGATCTAGTTCTTTGGTCACCTAGTCAAAGAAGGTAATCAGATTGATCTCTCTTTAGTAAAAGCTTGGATCCTAGTATTATCTTTTACTTTTGATGTGAGTCATTTTATAATCTTTAATGTCATGTTGATTGTTTTATGTATTGGAATATATGATTTAAATTCTATAAGCTGCCCAGAGCTCGAAGAAGGTAGATGATGACTAAGAAACTAATTAAATCAATAATTATGCTGCATTCAAGACACTTCACTCGCCTTTTCCTACCAGTTTCTGTTAATTCTTCCACCATTGAGGTTAGATTAACTGTGGTTTCCAGTCTCCCATCTCTAAAGACTGATTGATTTGTCAACAGACCTACCATAACATCTCTGAGTTCCCTTAGTACCCTAATTTTGCAGTTTCAGTTTTGCAAGCTCCATGCCAACTCTGTTCCATCAACAGTGTAGCATCTTAATAGTGTATCTGTCCCCTACCAGTGATCCTTCACAATCCTTTCTGCAATAAATACTGACAAAAGCACAGTACATAACATGCTGGAAGTGAGGCTGATGAAGAAAGGTGCCCTGTACACACCTAGTACAACTTGTCAGAAACAAGAATGAAATTAAATAAGGACCCCATGTATTGTAGGATATGTAATTGAAGTCGCACTGCATTTATATTTCACAGGCACGAAATATGTTTTAAACTGCCTGAAAGAAACAAACAAGAGCATCCCCAATGGTTTGAACTGTAGCCTTAAAGAATACAAACCATCTAAATCTAAAAGCCCTGATTAGGTTATACTTGATGAGAGTTAAATTTACACAGTGAATATAACTGAGTACCCTAGCAGCCTTTAAGATGAATTCCAGTCCTCCTGTGTTAGGTCTAAGCGGATTCCAGGCTTCCTTTTATTACACCACACAGGTGTGACAGAAGTATAGGAGCCAACTTTTCAAAATGACTGGAGTGCTAAATTCAACACATTGCCCCTCATTAGACATAGTGGAGTTTACTCAACATTGGGGGTGCTCAAGCACCCACAGAGCTGGCACCTATCGACAGTAGCAAACTCGTGTTTGCATGGAATCCATTAAACCGGGGATATTTCCCCAACGAGTGCACATAAAGTGAGTTTAGGCTTCGGTGCTTTTCTCGAACAGGTCTGCCACCGCAGTTGCTTAGCAATGAGCAGGAACACTTGGGGGTCCTTTTACAAAGGTGCGCATTTTTAGTGCATGTGCTATGAGGAAAGACTAAAGCGGCTAGGGCTCTTCAGCTTGGAGAAAAGGCGGCTGAGGGGAGATATGATAGAGGTCTATAAAATAATGAGTGGAGTTGAATGGGTAGATGTGAAGCGTCTGTTCACGCTTTCCAAAAATACTAGGACTAGGGGGCATGCGATGAAGCTACAATGTAGTAAATTTAAAACAAATCGGAGAAATTTTTTCTTCACTCAACGTTTAATTAAACTCTGGAATTCATTGTCAGAGAATGTGGTAAAGGCGCTTAGCTTAACGGAGTTTAAGAAAGGTTTGGATGGCTTCCTAAAGGAAAAGTTCATAGATCATTATTAAATGGACTTGGGGAAAATCCACTATTTCTGGGATAAGCAGTATAAAATGTTTTGTACATTTTTGGAATCTTGCCGGGTATTTGTGTCCTGGCTTGGCCACTGTTGGAAACAGGATGCTGGGCTTGATGGACCTTTGGTCTTTCCCAGTATGGCAATACTTATGTACTTATGTAAATATGCGTGCACCATATATTCCTATGGGCATCTCTAGCATTTAGCACACATTAGAAACGCTAGTGCACCTTTGTAAAAGGACCCCTTGGTTTCCATGCAGATTTCCGGCCCTCAAATGGCATCTTCTGTGGTTTTATATTGATATGGCCATGGTTTGTAGAATGCAAAAACCAAAGACCACGCGAGAGAGGGTAGACATGAGTGACTTGTGCCCTCTTTGAAACAGAGGCAATGCGGCCAAAAGCAATCATGTGTTTTAATGTACCTCAGAATTAAAGTGCTAATGCATTTTGTTTTCTGCTTCTAGAAGCTGGGATTTCTCAGTCTGTACCTCAGCAGTTCAGTCCGGAGCAGTTAGGTAAGTCCTCTTTTTTCCGTGACTTGGTTAGCTAAGAGCAGAAGAAAAGATGTGATGTACTACTTAGTGCACCAACAAGCATTTCCACCAGCTTTTGATCTCTGCGACAGATTACTGCTCTTCATGTCCATATTTTCTTGATCAAAATTACTTTGCAGTATCTTCATTTTTTTCCTGTCATTGTTAGCTTGCTCATGGATAAAGAATTAGTTACAATTTTTGGATTCTCAGCTGCAGAGGCAACGCTTATACATTAGTCTAATTCTTTTAAATAATATGCTCCTAAAGATCTGTACTTAATCCTCTCTCTCAAAACATCTTATCCCTAACACTGAACTTGCAGCATCCACTACTTTCTGTACTGATTAAGGAAGGCCCACGAGTATCTGATACAGTGGCCTAGGCAATCTTTCAGACTATAGCCTCTTCAAGGGGCTGCCCAAGGCCCTAACACCGCCTCCAGTACAGCAGTTCCAATTCCCTACCCCAAGGTATCCAACATTTCATCTCCTGTTCCCTCCTTCCCCCCTCAGCATCTCCCCTTTCTGACCTGTGTCCAGGATCTTCCCTTCCCATAGCTTGGCCTGCCACCACCACCACCCTACGTAGTTCCGTGCATTCCAGGCTAAGACTGCAGCAAAAGTAAACTCGGTGTGATGAAGGGCCCTTAAATACCTGCCTGCACCCAAGGCCTGTGGTATCCTGCCTCCTTCAATGCACACTTCTTTTCAGAAGGGGGTGGAACTCTGCAGGATTTAAGTGTGGGCCTATAGTGAAAGGCCTTGCACTATGCTAACAGCATTAAGTCTCCAGCTGCATCACCAACCACCAAATTCTGTTCTCTTTGTAGGGCCAACTCTAGTATCAACTTCTAAACCTTTCTGATTGTATCCTCCAACTAATATAAACACCATTTCATACATATTCAACTGCTAGCAACCACACCCTGGCTTGCAGCAGCTCTTCAAACCTACATAATTGTGAGTTGGGAGAAGAGGGCCACACCAGGGGGTGTAATAGAGACATCTAAATGCATCCTATGTATAGTTAATGCAAAAGAATAAAACCTTTTTTTAGAGAAGCAGTACTCTAGCCACTCTGACTCAAGGGAGGTAGGTCAGGAGCAGCGACAGGAAATATTTCTTCATGGAAAAAAAGGGTGTTGGGTGCATGGAATGCCTTCCCTGTGGAAGTCAAGAGGACAAAATGGCAAAAGGATTAAAGACAGTTTTGGATAAGCTCAACCAACCTCTAGTTGCAAAGAAGGGAAAGATCTAAGATGAGCTAAAATCTATGTTATTACACTAGGAATGAAATTGGGCCTAATGGGTGGACTTTATGGCCTTGATTTTCACCTGGGTCTAAGTTTTAGGGAGTTGAGCTTGCTGTACCCAAGAGAATTATATTTATATACCACCTACCTTTAAGTCCAACCTAGATGTTGGCAAACCATAAAAATATAATAAATTAGCAGTACATTTTAAGCAGATTTGCACTGCTTCCCAGAACGTGTAGTCTCAGGGATACGATTCTATTCTGTCTTTTGATGTTCAAGTGTCTGATTACTAGTGCCTGCTTATTCAGACTTTCATTCTGTCAGCAGTCCTGTCCACCTTTGATTAATGCTGTTGTCTCTTCATGGTTCTTCCCAAGAAGCAGATTAGATTGCAGCTTAGCCAAGACTAGCACTGGAGCCTTGTTCCTTCCTGTGCTCTTCGTCCTATCTAAAATTCTTCTAAGCAGCGTAGACCACCTGAAAGTCTTTTCTTTGTAGAATTTATTTTTTTCTTGAAGAATGAAGTAGTTTAAGAGGTCTTTTGGCAAAAGTTAAAAACTTGGCTGTTTGAGAAATATGTTGAACTTATTTTCTTGGAGAGTGGGAGGGTTGTATGCTGCTTTTTGAGGGCTTCCATGTATTTAGCCTCTGAGGATTTCATTTTGGGGGTTGTTTACTAAAGCTTAACTCGAGTTACCTGCAGCAGGGCCCATTTTATTCCTACAGGCCCTGCTGCAGATAACTCAAGCTAATCCTTAGTGAACAGGGGGGTTGGATTTTTATGATTTATTTTTTGTGACATCTTTGTATTATAATTTTTATGTTTCCTGTTGGCCATTATTTGTTGTATTTTATTGTTTTAACTGTACTCTGCATTGAATTTGGTTTTATTTATGAGTTAAATGGTGTGGTAGCCATATTAGTCACTTTTAAAGGTAATAAATAGAAATAAAACAAAACATAGAAAAGATTATACCTTTTTACTGAACAATACGTTTTTTTGATTAATTAAAAAATGTATTGTTAGTCCAATAAAAAAGGTATCTTAATTTTATTTTATTTCTGTAAAGGAGTTCCTATTTTCCCACAGAAATAAACTGAAGAAACCATAATAGCTAGCTAAAATTTAGTACCTTTTAGATAGTAGGTGCCCCTTTGTGGGCTTTGGCTTTCTTTTATTGCAAAATCAGTCTTTCCTTTTCGCCCTTAAGCTATCTTGTTTTGCTCTTTTCCAAAATGACTTTTGATGTAAACGTTATATGAATTAGACTGATGAAATCAGTTCTGAGCAAGATTTACTATGACCGCGTAGCCTTCTACACAAATTTATTGTTCTGTTTTAGTGACTTTCAGAATGAGTAGACAGATACTTATTCTTGTCAGTTTGTCGCTGAGCTTTTCCTTCTGTAGTATGGGATGTGGAATCCAGTGGACTAGATACCATACCTGTGAATGCTGTAAACAGATTAGAAATAGTACCTCCAGCCACAGACTGGCCTTCTTTGGAAAACAAGAAACCCTTAAAATGGAGTAGTGGATCAACAGGTGGGTAGTGTGACAAGCACATTGCCATCATCATGGCCACCCCTCTCATTCTCCCCCCCACCCACCCACCACCCAATTTCCAATCTATAGCCTCAATGCCATGTTACATGTGGAACAATCAAGGTTTCCATATACATGGCTAGGGAAGACCCTATTGTTTAATGGACTACTTTGGTCCTCTTCACACTGCTCCCTCTTCCCTCCCCCCCCCCCATTACATCATAGAGCTGAAAAAGTGCTCTTGTATTAGAGCATTTGAATGACCAAGAGTTCTTAGGGTTGTGCTAAGAACACATTAACCCGTTCTTCTAAAATTTCTGATCATCTCCAGATACACTGTTGCTTTATCAGAAAACATTCCAGAGAATAAATCTCTTTACTAAAAAAAAACCTCAGTGCCTCTAAGTTCTCATTTCTCCCCCAGTTGTGCCAATCTCTCAATCTATCCCTTCTGTTGCCTGCATAGCTGTTTATAATCTATAACTTGAATGGCATTAGCTGTATATGGACATGCTGAGGAAAGATTAGCAGGGATAAGGTAAGGACATACTGTCAGAAAGATGGAAGGAGGCAAAAAGTGACACACCATTGGGAGAAGGGAGAAAAAGCACTAGATTATCACTGATGACTGTTTTGGTTAAGTATGATAACAGCCTACAGTGACTGACAGTACCATACCATACTTATTTATACTCAGCATCTGAAGATTTATTTCCCAGACGGCTTACAGTCTGAGTGCAGGAATAAATTTAGTCACCCTGGAGAAGGCAATGCAACCTCCAGCTTTCAAAGCCCAGAGATCTATGTACTAGCCTTTGTTGCAGCAGGGGCTGAATTTAATGAGATCATATGGCACATATACAAAGCAGTATTGTGCTGTCAATTTCTTGCTAGTTCTACTCCCCTCCATGAAATAATCTCTCTTTTAGAAAGTAATTTAAAGAAGGGGATGCTGAAACCCCCAAAACTTTAAAGTCAATCAGGAACTGCTCCTTCAAACACTATTCCCACTAATCATTTCTTTATGGTTTAAAGTCCCTTCCCCATATGTCCTATTAGATTGTAAGCTCTCTTGAGCAGGGACTGTTTTTTCTACATGTTAAATTGTGAAGCGCTATAGAAATGATTTGTAGTAGTTTGTTACCGGGTTCTCCCATTCTGAGGCTACAGAAGCACGAAGGCAAGTAAAAATCTGCCTGCAAAAGCTCCCATGAAATAGTTACCGATTTACCATGTGTTCGGTTAGTTAAGAAAGCAACCCAATCTTTTTTTTTTTTTCTGAACACGCCTCACACATTTACCCTCTTAAGCTTATTTATAGTCTTTCAAAGGCAACTTTCCTACGCTCAGTGTAGCTCCCTAAAAACAAGAAAAGACACCAGGCCTCGCTCAAGATGGGTTTCACGCCGTTATCTAATTGAAGCGGAAAGTTGCAAGTCCAAAGGAAAGCACTTAAGTGTAGGGATGCTGCGTGGCCCTGGCGCTGCGGAAGTTGCCTAGTCAATCTCCTCCCTCTCACTCCTGCCTCTTGCTCATCTTCAGCGCCACCGAGGTGAGGGAGAAGTCGCAGCAGCAGCAGCGATCGGCCGCGCCCCCTGCGCCCTTGCCGTTGCCAGCGCTGCTGCCGTAGCCACCAGCGACGCCCTTGCCGCCGCCGCCGCCGTTGTTGCCGTAGGTGCTCTTGCCGCCGCTGCTGTAGGCGCTCTTGCCGCCGTTGAAGCCGCCGCCGTTGCCGTAGCTGCCGCCGGGGACCTTGCCACCGCTACTGTAGCCGCCCTTGCCGCCGTTGGTGATGGCGCCGTAGCCGCCCTTGCCGCCGTTGGTGATGGCGCCGTAGCCCGGCTTGCCGTTGCCGCCGTTGGTGATGGCGCCGTAGCCAGGCTTGCCGTTGCCGCCGGATCCTTTGCCGCCGGGGCCGACGGCGCAGCAGCAGCGACACTCGGTGGTCATGCCCTGCCCCTCGGGCGACGTGGAGCGGCCGGCGCTGACGCAGCAGCGGCACTCGCACATGGCGCCGTCGGGCCCCATGGCCGAGAGGGAGGAGCTGCAGCACGACTGGTAATCTGAGTCGCCGTCGTCGCGCTCGCGGGCCTGGGGGGCGGGGTTCTGGACGGCGGGGGCGGGAGCGGGGGCGGGGTTGTTGTTGGAGGCTGCTGCTGCGTTGCAGTACCGGCACTCGGCCATCATGTCGCAGCTGGAGGAAGAGAAGCAGGCGCGGCAGCTGAGGCTGTAGCCTCCATTGTCGTCGTTCTCGGGTTCCGTGGTGGTGGGCTTCTCCTCGGGCGGCGGGGTGGGCGGCGAGGAGCAGCAGGCGCGACAGTGAAGGACCAGGCCGGTGCTTTTGGAAGAGCCGTTGCCGGAGCGGCCGCGAGATCCCATCCTGCCAGATGTTGCAGTGAAAGAGGAAAGAGTCACAGCAGGGTTGAGGCCGTCAGAGCCCACCCCGCAGGTGCTGATGTGATAGAAGGAGTCACAGCGGGAGCGGCCCGTCAGAGGAGGCAAATGTCACAGCCGCAGCGGCAGAGAGGCCACATAGCCAGAGGCGGCCAGAGCTTTTTGCGCGGGCTGAGATGAAGGAGTCAAATCACAGTAGGGGAGGCAGAGAGAGCTTAGAGCCCATCACACATTAATGGAAAAAAAAAAAAAGAAGACGACAGAGCCCAATCACAAACTGATATGAAATAAAAAAAAAATCACATTTGGGTGGGGGGAGGTCTATAGAGCCCTTCACTGATCCATAAGTATGATTACAGCAGTAGAATCGGACACACTGATAGGAAAATCACAGTTTTGGCAGGTAGATCCCACCCAACACGAGAAGGAAATGACAGGGAGCCAGGGAGAGCCCAAATGGGTTGATAGTAATGAAAATCGCAGCAGGAAAGAGAGGCAGAGCCTATTATATAGGCTTATGATCAAGAAAAGCACATCAATATGGGTTGAGCCAGAAAAGATTCAGTAGAAGAGATACAGGCAGATCACATGCTGCTATGAGGAAGAATACAATAGAAAGGGCAAGCAAACCCTAGGTGAATTTGAGGCAGTCGCAGAGAGGCTGTTGAAGCCTGATAATGAGGGACATATTTTAGAAAATGAGAGGCAACTCATTGGTGATATGCAGAGTCATATTAAGAGGGTTAGGCAATGATTTTTGGTGTATTGTACTTCCTGCCTTTCCTAGTATGTATAGCAAAGTGGTTTACAACAATATTTATCAAATGGAAAGTAAACACAAGCTGGAAAAGGAAACCACCAAACAAGTGTCTGAAGGAATAAAAACAAAACAGATGGCATTTATGAAGTACAGAAGAACATAGAAAAGAATACCACGTAAAACTCAGAAGTGAAGAGAAATACAGCTGGCAAAAGCGCAGGCAGAATTAAAAATGACTAGAGACGTAAAGAGAGGTGACAAGGCTTTTTAATCACGTATATTGGGGAAAGAAGGAAGGTTTCTGAGAAACCAGTATGTGAAGAGATGAGGAAAAGGCGGCCATACTAAACAAATACTTATGTGTTCAAGGAAAAAATCCTGGAGCAGGACCTCAGTTGGCTGACAAAGACATAGGCGTGGAGTAGTTATTTCACTGTTTACAGAACAAAGAGTTTATGAACAACTAAAAAAAGTGGACAAAGCCATGGGGCCGGATGAGATACATCTGAGGATATTGAAGGCGCTCAAAGAGGTTCCAATGGGTCCTCTTAAAGATTTGTATAATAGATCCTCTGAGACAGGGGAAATTCCATTAAATTGGAGAAGGGCAGATGTCCCCCTCCACAAAAATGGTGGCAGAGAAAAATTCAGAAACTACAGACTGGTAAGCCTTACTTTGGTGCCAGGAAAAATTATGGAGCCGCTGCCGAAGGAAAGGATAGTACAATTCGTAGAATCCAATGGCTTACAAGATCTGAGGCAACATGGTTTGTTACCAAAGAAAAGTCATATCAAAAAAACATGATTGATTTCTTTGACTGAGTGACCAGAGAAGTGGATCGAGCTCATACACCTGATGTGGTCTATGTGGACTTCAGCAAAGTCTTTGAGGCTTGTGAACAAATTGAATGGGCTGAAATTAGGACTCAAAGTGATAAACTGGATTAGAAACTGGTTGACTGACAGACATCAAAGGATCATAGTAAATGGAATTCACTCGGGGGGAAAGAAAGGTGAGTAGTGGAGTGCCCCAAGGATTGGTACTGGGGCCGATTCTATTCAACATATTTGTGAGTGACATTACTGAAGGGTTAGAAGGGAAAGTTTGCCTTTTTGCGAATGACACAAATATTTGCCACAGGGTGAGAGGGAGTGCACAACATGAGATTAGAAGAATAGTTTAATGTTTGGCATTTAAAATGTAATGCAAAGAAGTATAGAGTGATGTACCTGGGGTGCAGAAACCCAAAAGAGTCATATTTGCTAGGGGGTGAGAGGCCATCAGGCTGATAAGCACAGACCAGGAGAGGGACCTTGGAGTGATAGCGTTGGAGGATCTTAAGGCAGTTGCTGTAGCCAGAAGGATACTAGGCTGCATAGAAAGAGGCATATCCAGTAGGAGGTGTTAATGCCTTTGTACAAGTCATTGGTGAAGCCCCATTTGGAGTATTGTGTTGAATTTAGGTAAGGGCGAGTTCCTGTACTTCTATGCAGACGATATTTTCATTCTGCAAGAACTATTCAGCACAGATAAATCATACCAAAAACTGTTGGACTGTATCAATAAAGTTGGACAGTGGGCAAATCAAAATTTACTCAAGTTAAACCCAGCCAAAACAAAAATCTTATGGCTCTTCCTTCCCTTCTACCATCATTTTAAATAACACTGATACACTTGCAATTAATACTGTTTCTAGGGTACTTGGTGTTATATTGTACTCCTTGCTTACATCTGAACCACAGGTAAATAATGTGGTAAAGACATGGTTTTTAAAGATGAAACAAGATCTGTTTGTTCTCTATTTTTCTAATGCAAATCACTTGTCACTTCTTGTCCAGGCCACTATTTTGGCACAGCTCGATTACTGTAACTTCTTTTAATGTGAAATTACTGATTCTGTGCTAAAAATATTACAACTTATTCAGAATACAACTGCAAGACTAATTTTTTAAAAAAAAGGTTGAACATGTGACACTGCCGACAGAAGATGCCATATTCTGAGAAGCTTGGAGTTTAAAAAGAGGTTCCAGTATGGTCTCTGCCCTATGTTCCGGTTGTAAACCAGATTTAACACAGGTGTAAAATACGAGTGTTTTTCACGTGTTGTAAGAGATGTTTAAATAACAGTTTTTCAGTTTTGATATACAACATGGTTGGATATGGGCTGGTAATTAGAGACATCTAGGGCTGCAGAAGTGTGTGCTTCCATAAACTAGGAGCTTCTCCTCCAGACAGGCTAGAGTTAATAAGAAGCATGGCCAAGGGAATTAGACAATGCTGAGTAATCTTGTACCACGTAGATGGGATGGGGTCTAACAGGCATGTGGCAGCCCAGGGAGGAGACCAAGCATGTGAAGGGTATGATAGTGGTCAAATTAAAAGAGGACAAATAATGACCAGTAGAAGGAACATTCTGATCTAGATTAGAAGAGGAGGAAATCATCAATTTAGGAGCCAAGGAGGTACATTTAAGAGGAGGCAGAGTTTGCTGCAAAGCAAATGTCTTTGATGTGAAATAACTTGCAAAGTTCTCAGCTAAAGGGGTTGAAATCAGAGAGCTTTTATGAGACAGAAGTCAGAACAGATTATGTAGGCTGATTGATAGAATTAGTTATTACAGCAATATAGCAAGACATTTTTGAAAGTGTAATCTCCTGGTGATAATGCCTGTAACAGGTTTTATAATGGGAGAGAGGCAGGGATTCTCCTGTTTCTGCAAGTTTTCTTTGCACTCCTGATTTAACGCTTCACAAGGTGTACATCTGAATGATACCAGGGTCTGTATAGAGATGAAGGAGTACGAATAGGGTAAGTTGGGGTCATAATATAAATACAGTAGTTACCTTGGAATGCAAAATTGTGTTTCATAGCCTGCTCTGTTGTAGAGCAGGAGTCAAGGTAATGGGGGAAAAGAGCAGAACAGAGCAAGAATCATTGGTTCTAAAAATCCTGTACGTGACAGGCAAAGTGGAACAGAGAGGAGGAGGAATACAGATAGGGCTCAAAATAGTAAGAATGATGCTAAGAAGTGGTTTGACCAGGGAAGAGAGGCCCTTGAGAAATTGTTGAGAATTAGGGAATCAGCTGAGGATGAAAGGAATATAAGTATTGCCACACTGGGACAGACCAAAGGTCCATCAAGCCCAGCATCCTGTTTGTGTTCTGAATGTGTGGGGCAAGTGGTATGTTGGGTAAGACCAAGTTCTGAAAGAAAAGAGAGAAATTGTTTATCCTATGGATGGAGTGGATTATCCATATCTAACCAACTTTCGCAAACTACTGAAGATCCATCTCTTTAACAGGACATACCACAAAGATTAACACATATGAACTCCCCCACATGTATCCAAAACTGTCTTAAAGTGTTCTCTTGTTATATTACTATCATGTTTTTCATTATCATGTAACCCAAAATCCTTCTGTAATACCAAACGTGTATTCTCTTCTTATTTCCACTATTCATGATGTATTGTAAGCCACATTGAGCCTGCAAAGAGGTGGGAAAATGTGGGATACAAATGCAATAAATAAATAAATATAAAAATTCTAATAAAACCTCAGTGAAAGTTGGAAGGAAGTATAGGAGAAGGAGATGGATGGGAGATGGTAAGGCAAGTCATATGAGTAGAAAATTAAAGTATCACAAGAAGTAAATCAGTTTGGAGTTCAATAATGAGTGAGCAGCAAAGAGCAACTCCCCCTTCCTTACTCAATCACTGAGAAGACGAAAAAACAGGTGGAAAACACTGTGCAAGAAGCATTTCCTCTCAGTTTTTTTAACCAGGTTCTGTAATGCAGAAAACCTTGGACCATGAATCAGCTATATCATCAATGTGTAGAACAAATTGCATTAGGCAAGCAGTCTATCATGTAATGTACTAAAGAAATAGTTATATTTGAATGCTTGCCTCTCCACAGTTAGCTTTTCAGAGGACTTGGCCTATTGGGTTGGGAAAGGACTTGCTTCATGGGGCAGATTCCCAAAGCAAATCTTTTGCAGACTGTTCAGATTCTATATGATATTCTGTTTCATACACACTATATTTATTTTCAGTTGAGGAAAGTGATTAATGGGGCGGAGAAAGGGTATAGATCCCTGAGACCCAGAAATAATAGTGAGAGACTTCTAACAACACCAGGGCTTAAAGCTAAGCTTATTACTATATTATACTTTTTTTTAACCTTTGGGGGGAAGGAATATGACACAAACTCCAGGTTGATAGCTAAATGGATCAAGGATTTGGGGTTAGACCTTGATGAGGAAGATTGGCAGGGGCTTTGGGATCAAGTTGCACAAATTTCTATTTGTACTAAGAGCTGGGGACTTATGTACTTGTTGCTTCACAGAGCATATCGCTGCCCAACATTTTTTTTCCAAATTTAGCTTTGCTGATCTTTGTGGTTGGAGGATGTGGCCAAAGAGTCGATTATATACATACGTTGTGGAGTTGTGATAGGATGCAAATATTTTGGGAAGCCATTCATGGTGAAATAAAAACTATTTTGAATGTTTCACTTGATCTTATACTTTGTCCGTGTTTGTTGGGGAAGTGAGAAGATGAGGATGTGACCAACATGCATAAGCAGTAGATAGCATATTGTCTTAAGGCTGCCAGATTGACTATTGACCACAGCTGGTTTTTTTGGAAGGCCGGGCTTCTGGATATTGCAATTTTATCATTTCTTTCCAGTAAAATATGGGGCAGGAAAGCTGTATACGACAAAATCTGGGATCCTTACTGGACCTGGCAGCAAACAACAGCCTGAGAATTTAATATATAGGTGGGAGGAGGGGGCTGCTTTGGACAGGAATGGCTCTTTTTGGGTTTTTTTAGAAAAAACTACCAACCCTAAGTGGATAATCTAGTTGATACCAAACGAAACTCTCAAACGACATGTAAAAAAAGGGGGAAGATCTCAGAGATCCTTGGTAATACAGCACCCTAGCTATCTGTGAAATGGTCCATTTTGTGCTCAGCATGGAAGGGAGAAGAGAGAAAGACGTGAAAGTGAAAATAAAAGAGGAATTTGAGAGAATATAGAGGAGAAAGGGAGATGGCAGACAGAAGAGGGAGTAGGGAAAAACTGAATGGAGAAGGGGCAAACAGCAAGAGAACATATAAGAGAAAAGAAGAGGGAGATTTTCCTCTTGGCTTTCATCCCAGCCCCTCACACAAATAATTTATTTCAAATCTTTTATATTCTGCCCATCAGCCAGTTCAGAGGGGATTGCAGAAAGAAGAAAATCAACACACAGGATTAATCCGTACAAAATACAATATAAATCCAGATAAAACAGGCATAATAAAGCATATTAAGAGAAAACAATACAACAGCTAATTATAAAATCATGGTATTCTTAAAAATGAGAAATTATCAATTAAGTAGGCCTTCTGCATCTCACACTCTTGCACTCACAGTTTAGAGTCTTGAGAATAGTGGCACTGTGTGAATGAAGGTATACATGAACCAATCACATAAAGAGAAATACTTTTCTTGTTATTATAACAGATGGCAATTAAAATAAACAAAGCTAATTATACACACCATGTGTTTAATTCTTTTTTTTAATAGTTTCAAATTTAGCATCAAGAATAGATATTCTTAAAGGAGCAGTGACAATTCTGAACAACTATGTATAGGAAAACAATTCTACAATTTTACTGATAGTCTGCATTTAGAAGATTAAAGAAACAAATTATAGAGGAACTTATAATTATGCAAAAAAGAAAAGACAAAAATAAAATGAGCTACCATCATTTTTAATCATGGTCCTGGAGGTATGTAACACTTGAAACTAGAACAGAAACTCCTTTACCCTCTAAAAAGAACTGTAATTGAGATGGATCATAAAATACATAATTGTGGTTTTCAATGGGTATTTAATTCCTAATGAGAGAGATGCCTTGTTAGTGTATAATACAAAAGCAACATCATCAAAGACTGGTGATAGTGTTGATGTACCTTATTGTTGGCTTATAAGCAATCTTTTATTATTTTTTATTCTGTTTTTCCAATACCTGTATATCACAAGGGGTTCTAAATGTTACTATATTCCCTATTAATCACCGTTTTAGAAGATCTTATACTAAAGGTTAGTGCAAGTTATTTGCACAAGATCCATTTTATTCCTGTGGGCCCTGCTGCAGATAACATTCACTAATCTTTAGTAAAAGACACCCTTAGTTCCTTCATGTTTTGTGTCATAAAGGATTTTGAGTAAAAGTGACGACATAGTGCAGTGGTTTGTACACTTGCTGGTACTGGTTACATAATCTGTTTCACTTTGAAAGTTTATTTTTAAACTATCTCTGTCACTAGTGCAGTGTTTTTATTTTTTGACACATGTAATTCGTGGAAATAAATAATAGATAGTGTATCACTGAAAAAATTGCCCCTGCTACACCAGGCTTTGAAACATTTTCTCTGGATCCAGGAGCCCATTGGGATTGCAGGAGGCAAGGGATCTCTCTATATTTGTCACAGCTCCTTTAGGATATGGTTTATTAAGGCTGTTTTCCCATTCTTTGACTATAGGGAAAAAGCTTAGTAAATCAGGAGAGTTTTAATTTAATGCAGGTCCCTGCTATCATTTTTTCTCTCTTTCACCCCTCTTTCTCACCAGTCTGTCTGTCTCTCAGTCTTCTCACCCTGTCTCATACAGTTTTCCTGACTTGATCTGAGTAATCTGAACCCTCAACCAGCTATCACCCTTTCCACTATCAGTTTTCAGTCAGTCATTTCCCCTACCCCTCACCCAGTCATTTTCCACTAGTCATCCCCATTCTCCCAGCTTTCCAGCTTCCTCCAACTAGCCGGATCCAGTAACTCATCTACCCGTCTCCTAGCCACTGTCAGCCAACAGCATCCCTAGATACCAGTTCATTTCCCCTCACATTTTGGTTCTTGTATCCCTCTCCACTGTCACCATCACTGCAATATATGTAAATCCCAATGCTATATATTCATTATGAAAAGCTAATCAGAAACAAATGCTTGTACACATTTGTTAGTATCAACAGTGCTAGAAGAAGTATCATTTGGTGAAATTAACATTTTCATTTCGTTTTGACACAGAGACAGATTTACTGCTCATACACCCCTAGGCACAATCTTCAGTATCTTTCCCTTTACCCCAACTCCAGTAGGAGAGATGGGGGACAGGATTGCATAGTGTGGGGATGGGGATAAGGATCATTCCAATGTCATGTCAAAATACAGGGCCACACAAATTTATCACATTCCAATTTAATGTTATTGATTTGTTTCTAATTTTTAAAAGAAACTTGTCCACCTACTTTTAAGTCATGACAGAGAGAGAGAGAGCAGCTGAATGGTATAGTAGGTTCTCATTTGACAAGCAGGCTAAGTCACTTACGTGGGTGACATCATCAGAGTTGCCCTGGATACGGAACATGCTCAGCTTTAACAAGAAAAGTCTAGAAGGCTTTTGTGTTTCTGAATGTTAGCCACGATGTCACGAGCAATGCGAAGCCCCATCAGTCTCTTCATCAGCTCCAGCTCTAGCCGTCTTCAAATTTAGGCTAACTCCTAACTCCTAGTCACTTGTTCAGTACCCATGTCTGTTTTATCATTTCCACCTTAAGTAATTCCCTTATCTGTCCTGTTTGTCTGTCTTGATTAGATTGTAAGCTCTTTTGAGAAGGGACTGTCTCTTACATGTTCAGTGAACAGTGCTGCCGTCTAGTAGCACTACAGAAATGATAGTAGTAGTAGTATAGATATGTCCTATGGTTCTCATGCTTCACTTTGGTGGCAAGGCTTCCCCTGCAATTAAGTTCTAACAAAAATTGTTTCTAGCATTTCCTATTGTCAAATTTTTTTGAGGTGGGGGAGAGATTCCTTTTTAAATTCAACTTTATTTTTTTGCATAGTCAAGGAGTATTGTCCCTATAATAGCTGGTAAAAATCAAACAAACATGAGGTTCATAGGCGGTCGGTGGCCCAACTCTTTGGGAAGGCTAAAGGGGGTGGGGTTAGGGATGGGGTTAGGTGGGGCCAGGGGTGGAGCTTACATCCATGATTGTCTGACAACACAGAAAAAAATAAGTAAAAATAAAATAGTCACAATACCTTTTATATTTCAACGTTTTTATTGAAGACACAACATAAACTTTCTTACAATCATTGAAACCACTTTTGACAAATAAAGTTTTTACAACAACTTGTGGATATTGTCTCCAAAGATTTTTCTTTTTCCCCCTCCCACCTCCCACCTCCCTCAACCCCCCCTCCCCGCCCCCCATTTGAAATGATACATATGTTTTATTAACATCTTAGTGTGTTGAGGACCAAACTTCTTCCCTTATGAGACAGAGAGTCTATATAAGCACCCCAAATTTTCATAAATATGTTCTTTCTTTTCAATGAACGGTTGGCTTCTTTTGCTTCCCACATCATTAACTGGTGGGTGAGGTTCCGCCAGTGCCAATAATCTGGTCCTATGTCATTCGTCCAGTTTTGCAAAATACATTTCTTTGCCAACAATGTTGTTTTACGTAAAAATATATTATGTTCCGGTATTTGACCTCTAAATGATCCCGGTAAATTTAACAACATCTGCACTGATGTGCCTGCCAGCTTTTGGCCTAAAAGTTGTGATATGTAATGAGTTATTTTTCCCCAAAATCTTCTAACCTTCCAGCAGCTCCAAAAACTATGGTAGTATGTGTTGTCTGTTCTCCCACATCTCACACACAAGGGCGTCTGCAATCCCCCAAATTTTGCTAGTTGTGCAGGTGTCATATATGCTCGGTGTATAAAACGGAATGCACACTCCCTATACTGGGCTCCACTGACCAATTTCGGTATCCCCTTCAGTTGCCTTTCTACATCCCATCCCACTAGTGTAACTCCTAAGTCTTTCTCCCAGCGCTCTCGTAACTTTTGAAAGTTTTTGGGTTTCTCATGTGTCCACAGTGCCTTATGTATCCCTGAAATTGATGGTGCTTCTTCAGAAATCTCTAGGAAAAAATTTTTTAGCTTCAATCCCTGTTTCTGTTCCAATCGGCCTTGATCTAGTGAATGAATAAAATGCTTGAGTTGGCAGTGCGCAAATGTATCACCCCATTGAATTGTATCTGCACCCAACAGTTGATCTAAAGATTTAATTTTCCCACTTTCATCTAGTACGTCTTCCAGACATTCCAAACCTCTCTCTGCCCATCGCTGAAAAACTGGGTTTTCTATACCTGCTGTAAAGGTTGGGTTTCCTCTAATTGTTAATAATTCTGTTACTCCTCTCCCCATCTTCAATCTGTTCCCCAAGAATTGCCACGCTCTCCTAAGCGATTTTAGCAGTAAGTTATTCCTGTGTATCTCCGGGATCTGCGGCGTTTCTAATTGTATCAGGGATTCCAATCGCCACGGACCAAAATATTCCTGTTCTAACGCTAATGGTGTATACCATGTCGTTCCAAATATCCAGTCCCTCACATGTCGCATTAAGCAAGCCATATTGTATAACTTCAAGTCTGGTAATCCCAGCCCTCCCTGTTGCCAGTTACCCATCATGAACTGTTGTTTCATCTTAGCTTTCTTATTGGCCCAGCAAAATTGCATTACCATCTTAGTGAATGTTTTCAGATCTTTACCCATTATACATATTGGTATGGTCTGCATAACATACAACCATCTAGGTAGGATCACCATACGTATTAGGCATATTCTACCCATCAGCGGCAACTGCAATTGACTCCAACTTGCGAGTTGGTGTTTAGTCTGAGTCAACAGCATCTTAATGTTAAGTGAGTATAATTCTACTACTTCTGGCGTCAACTGTATACCCAAGTATCGAAACAATTTAGTTGCTCTTCTCTCACAATACCTTTTATTAAATTTAGATATTAGATATGTATCATATGTCAAAGAATAAAGTGGCTGCTCAAAGCATATACTAACCACAATCGCTCAACTGCAAAACACTATGCACAACTTTGTGCAAAATACTCAGAACCTTACTGTACCATAAATATTACACTGGGCAGACCCTAATACACCAATAAACCACCCATATGGAAAATGCAGACCATCAACAATATGAAACAAGGGATCATAATATCACAATTCTCATGTAGAGCCACAAAACACCCTTTTAGGGTGGATAGTGTTCACAATGATCTCCTTTTATTAACGACCATATGTAGATCCTTCAAGAGGTAGTGTGTCATGATTTAGGCTCTACACCCTTTCTGATGTTTTGGTGCCACCTCAGTAAGGCCAACACACAATCTCTCCACTGCAAAACACTATACACAAACTTGTGCAAAAACACACTCATAACTTACCAAACCATTGTGGATCTCAGCCAGTTTTCATACACGTCCGTCGCAAGGTAGAAAAGGATCTTGCACAAGTAGCTGTGCCAACAGGAAGGGTAAGTGCCAGTTTCAAAAGGTTTGTAAAATTTCAAGCACTTACCAGCACTAAACCACATACACATCTATGGAGCAATTCAACATCAGATCCTCCAAAATATTCTAAAACTGTTGGATGTTATGACAAACTAAAATTAAAGTGTTGATATCATCTCAGTAAGGCCAACACACAATCCCTCACTTGTGCAAAAACACACTCAGAACCTTACTGTACCATAGCAGCACTAACTCCGAGGACTCAAAGAGCAACAATGTCATGCATAAGTGAGCACTGTAAATATTACACTGGGCGGACCCTAATACACCAATACACTACCCAATAAGAAAACAGAACAAACAGGACTGCAACAAGATCTCTACATTGATAATACATGCTAGCAGAATAGCATATGCACAGACCGTCAACAATATGAAACAAGGGACCACAGATCTGTAATAGAGATATGAAGGCAAAAAAAACCTGAACTGGAAACCTCATGAAGTCAGACTCTGCATACAGCAATACTATAAATACAGAAACAACCCCAAAAGATCAGAATACACATTTCCAAAAACTAACAAAACAGCAAGGAAGACCTAGCAAGAGTCCCCCATGCCTCTATCCTCCCTCTGATCAGAAATTTGCCCCGTGTCCCTATTCCCCGCCCCCACCCCCTATGATCACAATTGTCCCTCTGTCTCTGTGACCCTAATCTCATGTATGCTGTACTCTGGGGCCAGTATCGCTCCCTCTCAATTCCCACTATCCCTTCATAATCCACTATTTCTCCCTCCTGTGTCCAGTGTCTCCCCACCCCCCATCTTTTTCATCCAGCATTGTTTCCCTTCCCCCCAGTTGTCTCTCTATATCTTTCTCTCTCCCCTCCCCTACTCCTCCTGAATTCAGCACCTCTTCCTGTCTCTACCTCTCCCCTACTCTAGGGCCAGTAGCTGTCCCTTTCTCTTCCATTCCATCCAGCATCTTTCCCTGTCTCTTCTTCTTCTCTCCCAGTTCAGCCTCTTTGCCTGTTCCTTCCCCACTCATCAAAGCAGCACCTTTATATTTTCCTCCTCCTGCCTGTCCTCCTTCCCTACCCAGGACAATCAGAGCAGCACCTTAATCAGCTCTGGGCGGGATCTCTCCCAAAGGTTCAGTCAGTGAGCGTTCTTAAGTTCTGCTTCTTCCTTCCACCCTACTTTAGACCTGCTCCTTCCCTCCTCCCCTTCCAGTCTCTCCCTGTATTAGTCTTGTTCCTTTTCTTCTGCCCTTTCCAATCTCTTTCTCTTAGTTTCACTCTTTCCCTCCCCTCCCCTCCCCTCCCCTCCCCAAAGAAGCAGTTTGAATCAGATACTTGCCTTGATGTCTTTCTACTGTGGTCTGCAATGATCATAGCAGGTCTGCCTTGGGAAGGGAACTCACTTGACCTTCTTTCTGTGATGATGCGTCCCACCCTCGTGGAAGCAGGAAGTTGCATCAGCTGACGCGTGACGCATCAGAGGAGGAAGGCTGAGTCCCCGAAGCAGGCCTGCTATAATTGCTAGAGTGGAGACTGCACAGTCCGTGGTGCTAGACTAGTCGAAGTTGGGATAAGAGAGAACAACAGGACGGGAGTCCCGGAGCCAGCTGTCACCCAGTGCAGAAACCCGAAGGTGGTGGTAACAGGTCCTGCAGGCTGCAGCAGCTAATTCTTCTTTCCTGTGCTGTGCTGCATGCATGGTGCTCCAGTATCCCAGCTACCTTTGGTGAGGCTTGTCGGGTCTGCTTTGGTTGGGGAGGCTGAGCCTCCCCAAGCCTTTTATACCGGGCACCTATGACAGGTTCAAATGGTGCCCTGTCTCTTAATAGAAAATTCCTTAGCATCAGCAGCAGATGAATCACAAGTCTCTAGTGGTTTAATTGCAATTTTTAGTAACTTTTATATAATTGGCGGTTACTGTGCTTAGAACTTAAACTACACTTTATTATTATTTCAATATAGTTCTTACATCAATTTAGAAGAGCATACCATTCAAAATAAAATTACATGAAGCAGTCATACCAACATGCATAATCATATATAGGCTTCATTTTTACAAGGCAGAATGCACTATCTCTCTATATAAAAGGCAAAACCAACGTTCTATGAAGCCTCCAGCCGGAAGTGTGAAGGGGGCGAGATATCCGGTTTCCCTATGAGTGTCTGCCCCGCCCTCTCTGTAACACAGTCAGTGAAGGAAAACAGCAGAGCACGAAATCAAATCACTGGCTCTGTAACAGTGAAGGACTCAGAGGGGGGAGGGGAGAGAGGGCAGGGACACACACACTCCCACATGCACACAGAAGAAAACATTGCTAGCCCCCGTTTCATTTGCATCAGAAACGGGGCTTTTTTACTAGTATATTATAAAGCAGATAATTATTATTCCAAATTTTTTATGATTAATTTTCATCAACAATGGAATGATTTGTCATTTACTACCAGAGCAGATACATACTTTTGAAGTTACTAGGAAGTAAACCAATTAATCATGGATGTGTGGATATGTTTGACATGATGTGCTAGGAAAACAACCATTGTCACCAAATAAGCTTTTAAACAGTAATACGTTTGTTTATTCTGGTTAGTTTTCATCAATAAAAATTATTTTAATACAACAGACATGCATATTTTTGAATTGTGTCAGTCTGGTCTCTCTAGGTCAGCTGTTCATGTCAGGGAATCAGAGATGACTTCCCTTATCTATTGATGAGGCAGGACACTCATGTACTGTTTACATGATTTGTTTATGTTTAAATCATTTTTTATTAGCAATAACAGATATAACATATGTTCTTTCAGAATGTACATAAATTGGCAGTCATTATACCATTGGATCAATGTATTTTCCATTATACATTTCCCCATGTGACCATATTATAACCCCTTTGCCCCTTTATAACCATCTGACTTCCCTACCCTTCCTTAACTGCCCACCCATCCCTCCCTACCCTTCCCCTATCCCTCAAGTTCTGGGATATACTCAGTTAGTTACTCTAAAGGCTACTAGTATTAGAAGTTCAACAGGTGACTCCTAGAAGCAGAGGGTAATGTCTCTAAGAATGGTCTCCATCTCTTTAAGAATAGTTGCAAGTCAGGCTCAGGCTTACCCTGACACATCTGTCTTTCCAAATGCATCAAAGTCACCATTTGCATTCTCCACTTCTGTGCTGAGGGCCCATCAGGAGAGAGCCAATCTGTAAGAATAGTTGCCTTTGCTACGACAGTTGCTCGTTTCACAAAGGCTACGCATCCCCCTGGGACTGGGGGACTCAGTACAGGCTTACCAAACAACAGCAATGGAGAATAACGCCAGACTGTGGCCCACAGTTTAGAGATCTGTTCCAAAATACTCTTCCAGAATTTCTCCACATGTACACAGCGCCAAAACATATGTCCCAAAGTCGCTCCCTCTCTCCCACATTTGGGGCATGCCCCGTCTGGGGAAGCTCCCATATGGAACGCTCGTCGTGGGGGAATATGAAGTCTAAGAGCAAAGCGGTACTGCATCTCCCAATGTGCCGAAAGCGGAGAAGTTCGGTGAATGGTCAAGACATGATTTTTGAACGTTTCGGGCGTAACAGCCATGTTCAGATCTTTCTCCCATTCTCTGGCATATTTTGCGTATTCCAGCTCCAATTTGTGATCTTTAATATGTCTGTGGTGGTACGTCAAAGGCACTTTCTGTTGGGAGCTAAGTGAAAACGCCTCCGCTATCTCCACTTGCACATCTTCCGCTAGGTCTTCCCATTCCAGGCTAGACACATAGAGGCATATTTTCAAAGCACTTTGGGAGGCTAAGTTCCATAGGTTTCTATGGAACTTTGGGAGGCTAAGTGCTTTGAAAATATGCCTCATAGTGTTGAAGTTGCCAATAGTGGAAGTAGTCTCCCGGAGTTAACAGTTTTAGCCTTTGAAGTTCTGCGAAGGTTTTTAGTCTCCCTTCCTCAGTAAGTATCTGTTGAAAGTAAATTATTCCTTGCCCTTCCCATCGCTTGAACACGGCATATAAATCTCCAGGTGGAAAGTCCGGATTCCCTCTCAGTGGCAAATACGGAGTAGTTTTATGGGAGAAATGATGCATATTGCAAATCCACTTCCATGCTTTTTGCGCAGCTTGTAAGATGTTAGAGAACTTCAAAACAGGGGAAGTACCTCTATCCAAGCCATGCAAGGCACTGCTAAAATGAAGGGGGTTAAATAAGTTTTTCTCCATTTGGGTTGCCGAAAAATCCGTAGTATTGCGGAACCACTCATTAATATGTCTCATTGCACATGCTACCGTCATATGCCGCATGCTTAGCAAACCCAATCCCCCATACCCCTTTGGTATCTGCATCACTTCCAATGGCAATCTTGGTCTTTTTCCCCGCCATAAGTACCTTCTTAACATTACATTCAGTTGCTTCTCATCTTTATTAGAAAGATACAATGGTAAAACCTGAAAGACATACAACCAGCGTGGAACTATCATCATATTGTATAACGCTATCCTGCTTATAATCGAATGAGAAAAACGCCCAAGTTCCGACCTAAATCGGGAGATGGACGTTTATCTCACAAAAACGAATAAAGCTGTATAATCGAAAGCCGATTTTTGGACGTTTTCAACTGCAATCCGTCGCGGATGCGGACAAAGTTGATGGGGGCGTGTCAGAGGTGTGGCGAAGGCGGAACTGGGGTGTGGTTATCTGCCGAACAGAGATGGGCGCATTTCACCGATAATGGGAAAAAAGTATGCGTTTTTAGCTAGAATTTAGGACACTTTTCCTGGACCCTGTTTTTTCACGAATAAGGCCCCAAAAAGTGCCCTAAATGACCAGATGACCACTGGAGGGAATCGGGGATGACCTCCCCTGACTCCCCCAGTGGTCACTAACCCCCTCCCACCACAAAAAATGAAGTTTCTCAACTTTTTATTTTCACCCTCAAATGTCATACCCAGCTCCCTGACAGCAGTACGCAGGTCACTGGAGCAGTTGTTAGGGGGTGCAGTGGACTTCAGGCAGGTGGACCCAGGCCCATCCCCCCTACCTGTTACAATTGTGCTGCTTAATGCTTATTAGTCGTCCAACCCCCCCAAACCCACTGTACCCACATGTAGGTGCCCCCCTTCACCCCTTAGGGCTATAGTAATGGTGTAGACTTGTGGGCAGTGGGTTTTGAGGGGGATTTGGGGGGCTCAACACACAAGGGAAGGGTGCTATGCACCTGGGAGCTCTTTACCTTTTTGTTTGGTTTTGTAAAAGTGCCCCCTAGGGTGCCCGGTTGATGTCCTGGCATGTGAGGGGGACCAGTGCACTACGAATCCTGGCCCCTCCCACGAACAAATGCCTTGGATTTATTCGTTTTTGAGCTGGGCGCTTTCATTTTCCATTATCGCTGAAAAACAAAAATGCCCAGCTCACACATTGTTGAATAAAACATGGGCATCTATTTTTTCCCAAAATACGGTTCGGTCCGCCCCTTCACGGCCCCGTTCTTGGAGATAAACGCCCATGGAGATAGGCGTTTTCGTTCAATTATGCCCCTCTATGCGTCCCATGAGAGAGAGAGAGGTAGCCCCTGCCATTGACCCAGCCTTATTGCCGTTTCAGACATCAGTTTTTGAATGTTCAAGCCATAAAGCTGGGACATGTCACTCGGTATCTGCACCCCCAGGTACTTGATGGCTCCTTCTGCTCTGCGTAATGGGAACTTAAACCCCTCTATGCCACCGGGTCCAGATTGAATGTGCATGATACGGGATTTCTCTAGGTTAACTTTGAATCCCGAGAGCGTACCGAAGTGAGAGACCCTATCTATCAGCACATTGAGGGACGCAGCCGGTCTAGTGGTCATTATCAGTATGTTGTCCGCAAACGCTAAAGCTTTCACCGTCTCTCCCCCTACTTCCACTCCAGCTATCTCCCTTTCCCTTTTTAGACTCCTCAACAGGGGTTCTATCGAGAGAAGAAACAGGGCCGGAGACAATGGACAGCCCTGCCTCGTACCCCTCGCTATGGGGAATTGAGTTGTTCTTGCGCCATTAATCAGTACTGCAGCTGTGGGGTTCGAGTATAGTGATTGTATCACCTGGTACGCCCATCCCTTAACACCCATATGCTGTAACACTGCGAACATATACTCCCATCCCATTCTGTCGAACGCCTTCTCGGCGTCCAGACTCACCAATATTGCCTCCCTATCTGCACAACAGCATTGTGCCATTGCCAAAAGTAGACGCCTCACATTTACTGCAGCATATCTGTTGCGTACAAAGCCCACTTGCTCTGGTTCTATTAAATTCGTCAGCAAGCTCTGCACTCTATTTGCTAATAGTTTGGCCAAAAGTTTTGTATCTACATTGATTAGTGATATGGGCCTATAAGAATCTGCCTGTGTTTCCTTTCTTCCTGGTTTCAAAAGCAACGTAATTAACGCTTCATTAGCATGGGCTGGGAATTCTCCAAGTTCCACCACCTCCTCATAGTATGATAGCAGCGGCCCTATTATTGACGGACCTAGGAGTTGATAAAATTCACTGGGGAATCCATCGGGCCCCGGGGCTGAATGAGTAGGAAGGGCCTTAATTGTCTCCTGTATTTCTTTCCCAGTTATTGGTTTATTAAGCTCGACTAGCTCTGTCTCGCTTAGCCTAGCCAGACTTGCACGCTCTAAATACTGATTAATGGAACTCGTGTTGTGGGGTAATGGTGCCGAATACAAATCTTGGTAGAAGACTTGGAATACCTTCGCTACCTTCTCTTTTTGGTTTTGAATGCGGCCCTCTTTGTCTTTAATAGCCATAATTGCTCTATTTCCTCCCCAGGTTTTAATTACTCGTGCCAACAAGGCCCCTGCCTTCTATCTACACTTCTTCCCTTGGTTCATTAATCTCATCCCATGGCTTTTCCTACCATCTCTATGCTGATGACTCCCAAATCTACCTTTCTACCCCTGATATCTCACCTTGCATCCAAACCAAAGTTTCAGCGTGCTTGTCTGACATTGCTGCCTGGATGTCTCAACGCCACCTGAAATTAAATATGACCAAAACCGAGCTTCTCATTTTCCCCCCCAAACCCACCTCCCCGCTCCCCCCATTTTCTATTTCTGTTGATGGCTCTCTCATTCTCCCTGTCTCCTCAGCTCGAAACCTTGGGGTCATCTTTGACTCTTCTCTCTCCTTCTCTGCTCATATCCAGCAGACCGCCAAGACCTGTCGTTTCTTTCTTTACAACATCCGTAAAATCCGCCCCTTTCTTTCCGAGCACTCTACCAAAACCCTCATCCACACCCTTGTCACCTCTCGTTTAGACTACTGTAATCTGCTTCTTGCTGGCCTCCCACTTAGTCACCTCTCCCCTCTCCAGTCGGTTCAAAACTCTGCTGCCCGTCTCATCTTCCGCCAGGGTCGCTTTACTCATACTACCCCTCTCCTCAAGACCCTTCACTGGCTCCCTATCCGTTTTCGCATCCTGTTCAAACTTCTTCTACTAACCTATAAATGTATTCACTCTGCTGCTCCCCAGTATCTCTCCACACTCGTCTTTCCCTACACCCCTTCCCGTGCACTCCGCTCCATGGATAAATCCTTTTTATCTGTTCCCTTCTCCACTACTGCCAACTCCAGACTTCGCGCCTTCTGTCTCGCTGCACCCTACGCCTGGAATAAACTTCCTGAGCCCCTACGTCTTGCCCCATCCTTGGCCACCTTTAAATCTAGACTGAAAGCCCACCTCTTTAACATTGCTTTTGACTCGTAACCACTTGTAACCACTCGCCTCCACCTACCCTCCTCTCTTCCTTCCCGTTCACATTAATTATTTGATTTGCTTACTTTATTTATTTTTTATCTATTAGATTGTAAGCTCTTTGAGCAGGGACTGTCTTTCTTCTATGTTTGTGCAGCGCTGCGTATGCCTTGTAGCGCTATAGAAATGCTAAATAGTAGTAGTAGTAGTTCCCAAAGCGCTGTATCCGATATTTCCTATACACTAACGCCCTGGAGGCTCTCTCGTGGAGAAGGGTGTTCAATGCTATTTGTGCTGACTGCATTTGTTCTTTAAAGTAAGAGTTAGGAGTGCTAATATACCTGCGTTTTGCTTTTTGGAATCTTTTTTCAAGATTGGTGATTGCCCCAGTAATTCGTCGCTCCCGCTTAGCTGTGTAGGCTATGATTGCCCCTCGTAAAACTGCTTTAGCTGCATGCCAGAACAGGGATGGCTGATTTTTGTGGGCTGCATTAAATCTCTCATATTCCTCCCAACTTTCTTGTATGTATCGTATGAATTCCTTGTCAGCAGCTAAGTATGATGGAAAACGCCAACCCGCCCCGCCTCGAGATGTTTCTGGGTCAATCAAGTCTATCCATGTCATCGCGTGGTCGGAGACCTCTTCAGGTCCAATCACTGCGTCTACCACCTTGTGAAACAAGCGTTGGTCTACAAGGATATAATCTATCCGGGACCAACTACCATGTGCCCGCGACAAGTGAGTGTAGTCTCGCGAGTCCGGGTGTAGGGTCCGCCACGCGTCCACCAAATTTAGTGATTGCATGAACTGCGGGAGGGCTCTCGATCTTGTTCCCCCCCTGCTAGCCCGTCTAGGTGTTGAGCAATCTAATATTGGATCTGCTACTAGATTAAAATCTCCCATTATAAGCAGTGGGACAGCTCTATGGGGGATACAGCGCTGAATCACCCGATCATAAAATGATTTGTCAAATAAGTTCGGCCCATACATTGCCACTATCAAATATTCTCGGTGTTGAAGCCACAAATGAACCATCAAGAATCTCCCCTGGGGATCTCTCTCTATGACTTCTGATTTGGCTGCTAGTCCCTTACGAATCAAGATGGCCACTCCTCTACTCCTCCCCTCTGCAGGAGCCGCATGCACTTCACCTACCCATGCACGCTTCAATTTCTGGTGTTCCTCTGCGGTAAGGCGGGTTTCCTGTAAGCATGCCACATCCGCTCTGTGCTTTTTAAGGGCCGTTAAAATTTTTGTTCTTTTAATTGGGGAGGAAATACCTCCCACGTTCCATGTAAGGAACCGGACCGAATTACCCTTAGTCATTACTATGGCCATTTGTCATATAGCGGTGAAATTTCCTTGGTATACGGAACTCCGGGGCCCAGCTCCACCCGTGTCCCTTTCTGTCCATCCAATTAGCTCCTACGTCATGTTCTATTAACCTTTCCCCCTTTTTATATCCAGCATTTTGTCGCTCTCTAGAGTCATCCCAGAAACCTTTTCGGAGTATTTCCCCTCCCTCTGCCCCATCTCTCTCACCACCCTTCCCTTCCCTCCAACCACCCTCCCTCCCTTCCCCTCCCCTCTCTCTTATCTCCAACCTTACACTCCCCTCTCCTATCCTAGATCGGGGTGTGCAGAGTCAACGATGGTGGGACTTCCTCCCTCCCCCAGCCCCCCTCCACAGTCCGCTAAACACAGTAAAACACAACAGAAACATAGTCATCTCCCCTTGTGGCGAAAGTACAACGCTGTGAATTGCTTCATACACTACTTACAGTTTATTACTAAACTATTCAACCAACATTCTGCCGTCCAACTGGGACTTAACTTTTGGTAGACAGGGCGTTCTAGCTCCTGTAGCTTAATGTTATGAGATTCGAACTATCAGTTCATCCCTGTTCCGAGTTTTTGCAATCCTGGCCTTGGAGTGCTTTCTGGGCTTCCGCAGGAGAGTTGAAGATTCTCCAGGAGCCGTCCATATGGATTTTTAGCTGTGCAGGGTAGAGCAGCAAAAACCGCTGGTTCTTCTCTGTAAGCTGCCTGCAGATTGGAGTAAAAGCTTTCCTACGTTCCTGCAGAGCTTGGGAATAATCCTGGAACACTTTGATATTAGCTCCATCCAAGTTTAGGGAGTCCCATTTTAAACGCGCTCCCCGTAAAATTTCTTCTTTGTGCACAAAGTTATGCACCTTGACAATCACGGCTCTTGGTCGGGTTCCATTGTTGAGTCGTTTCCCCAGTCTGTGAGCTCTTTCGAGGCAGAGTGGCCCCATGCTGTCAGAGAGGGCGAATTCTGATTTTAGCCAGCGTTCTAATTGTTTTGTCAGGGAGCGGTCTGGTATCGATTCCGGGACACCTATAAGCCTCAAGTTGGACCTTTGAGATCTATTTTCTAGGTCATCCAGCTTCGCGGCATGTGATTTCAGTTCTTTTTGCATCTCTTGCATTGACGCTGCCGTTGTTACTGCAGCATCTTCTACCTCCGACATTCGTACCTCAAGCTCGCCCGTTCTCTTAGTTGTTTCGCCGAGCTGTGTCTCCACACCTGCCAGCCGCTCGGAGATTTGTTTTAACTGTGGCTCTAATGCGGTCTTTACCGCTTCAGTGAGTTGTTCCAGTTGAGCTTGATGGAATCGCGGTACTGGGTCTGCTGCCAGACTCGGCGCCATCTTGCTTTCGTCGAGCCCTCGCTGTTTCTCCGGTTCTTTTTTTGTTGTTTTCCCGGTCATCGCTCTGGTTTCGCGAATAATGTAAGAGTCCATGTGTCTTAAATCAGCTCCTATTGACGCTTCCTTGTTTCTTAGCGAATCAGGCCAATTTATGGGGGATCTGAGGGAGGGAGAGCCCGAGATTGAAGAAAGCTGCGACCTCTTCCCTCAGTCCATCACGTGACTCCACATGATTTGTTTATAAAATTAGGTTGATGCTTGTCATTGATCTTTCACAGCTAACATAAAGTCCTCTTTGCTCAATTTAATCCATAGTGCATTTCCAACAGGCAGTAAAGATTTCTCTCTCAGCTGGTCTGAATCTCCATAATATAGACCTCGGCCTATGGCTATCCTATCAGCTTGCAAATTGCTGACTATTGCTTACTTAAACTAGGTGATAAAAAGGGGCATTTTCAATATGACGTCTAAATCCAATTTTGAACATTTTGCTGAAAACGTCCATTTTCAAACCAGAAAAAGTCTTATCTTTTTTTTTTTAATGGCCATTTCCTAGATGTTTTGTAGGTGTTTTGTGCTGATTATGTTTTACTTTTGTGACCATTGAAAAAAAAAAAAGTCATAAGGGAAAAATGCACAAAAACAAGCCATTGGGATATCTGATGGAGCCAGCATTCTTAGTAAGATATCCTAGCAAAGTAGTGGGGCACCTTAGGGGGCACTGCAGTGGACTTCACATAAGAGGCCCCAGATATGCATCTCACCATTCCCCCTCCCCCCCTTATATGTTGAGCCCTTCAAAATCTACCAAAAACCTGTACCCAACCATACACCACTACAATAGCCCTTATGGCTGCAGGTGTCATCTATATGTGGGTACAGAAGGTTTTTGGTGAGTTTTGGAGGGCTCGCACTTTCCACCACAAGTGTAACTGGGATATGGGCCTAGGTCCCCTTCTCTATAGTGCACTGCACCGACCAGTAGGCTACTCAAGGGACCTGTTTGCTGCTCTAATAGGACTGGACATAACATCTGAAGCTGTCATAGAAGCTGGTATGTACAGTTTAATTCACATCTTTGGAGGATTGTGGGGGGGGGGGGGGGGTCATTGACCAATGGGCGAGTAAATGGGTTATAAGTAAAGTTGGCCAAGTGCTAGTCAGGGACACTCTTCTTTTTTTCCATTATCGCTCGAGGACGCCCATCTGTTAGGCATGTCCCAGTCCCGCCTTCGCTATGCCTCCGGCACGCCCCCAGGAACTTTGGTCGTCCCTGAGACGAGAAGCTGTTGGGGACGCCCAAAATCTGCTTTCGATTATGCCGACTTGGGCGACCCTGAGAGAAGGACGCCCATCTCTCAAGTGTAGGAGTGACCTAGTGGTCAGGGTGGTGGACTTTGGTCCTGGGGAACTGAGGAACTGAGTTCGATTCCCACTTCAGCACAGGCAGCTCCTTGTGACTCTGGGCAAGACACTTAACCCTCCATTGCCCCATGTAAGCCGCATTGAGCCTGCCATGAGTGGGAAAGCGCGGGGTACAAATGTAACAAAAATAAATAAAATAAATGCCTTAATCCCTTCAGTGGTCATCTGGTCATTTAAGAAGCTAATGGGGCTCATTTTCAAAGCACTTAGACTTACAAAGTTCAATAGTAACCTATGGAACTTTGTAAGTCTAAGTGCTCTGAAAATACACCTCTTTGTGACTTAGTTGTGATTGAAACAGGTCTAAATCCGCAAACGAACCTTTTCCGGAGATGGGAGGGCGGTAGAACGAGAGGACATGATATGAGAGTGAAGGGGGGCAGACTCAAGAAAAATGTCAGGAAGTATTTTTTCACGGAGAGAGTGGTAGATACTTGGAATGCCCTCCCGTGGGAGGTGGTGGAGATGAAAACGGTAGCGGAATTCAAGCATGCGTGGGATAAACATAAAGGAATCCTGTGCAGAAGGAATGGATCCTCAGAAGCTTAGCCGAGATTGGGAGGCGGGGCTGGTGTTTGGGTGGTGGGGCTAGTTCTGGGCAAGACTTCTACGGTCTGTGTCCTGAAAATGGCAGATACAAATCAAGGTAAGGTATACACAAGAAGATGAGTTTATCTTGTTGGGCAGACTAGATGGACCATGCAGGTCTTTTTCTGCCGTCATCTACTGTGTTACCATGTAAACCAAACTAACTTTTATCCCTCAATGTTTTTGCTTCAATCATTCCCCCTTGTGATTTGGACGTACTGCAAACAAACTGCATAGAAAAATATCTTTAAAATGTGTCTCAAAAATAGTGATTTAGATGTTTTGGACAAAAAAAAATGTCCATCTGCCAGTTTGTGCTGCTTTTTGGATGATTTTCTGTTTCGAAAATGACCCCCATTGTTAACACTTTCAACTGACTTGAAGTTTCATAGAACAGACCATGAGCTTTAATTTGCCATTCTCTCGACTTCCCAACTGCCAAGTACAGCTCGTGGCTTAAAAAGGACTCTCACTAGTTAAGACTTCTCTCCAGGTATTCTAATCTATTAAATGGATATTTTACTGTGGCTTCCAGTTAGGACTTTTCACAGCCAGCTCTCGGTCTTCTGCTCACCTGCATCTAGACTGCATTTCCAAAAGACAGTAAATTTCCTTCTCTCAGTTGGTCTGACTCTCAGTAGTACAGACTAGAGCCCATGGGCTGTAACCTGCCATCTTCTGTTCTTTATTTACTAAAATCTGTAGCAGCATTCTGTTCATCAAGCTCCTACCTTACTTCAAGGTCTGGTTTTACTGACAACTAAATCCATTTTTATCCACATCTGTTCTTTCTGTCCATCTTTTGACTTTTACAGTCTGGCTTTTTGTTTCATTCACCTGAAGCTTTCCAGATTATTTCCAGGTACTGAACTTCCTCTACCTATGTTCTGAACCCCAGTTGCTTCCTCATTACATGTCTCAGACTGCTCTTCTCCAATTTAAGACCCTCACAAACTACATCTCTCAGAACCACTGTAAGCCCACTTCCTTTCAGAGTTCTCATATATGTCTAAAAAGTGGCATAAAGCAGCATTTCTCACAAAAACGTCCAAATCAGTATTTTTGAAACCTATTTTTAGACGTTTTTCTATGAAGTGCATCCAGATCTCAAGGGGGCATGTCGGATGTGTTCAGGCCGGGAGCTGGGACTTGGGCGTTTCTAAGACTTAGATGTTTTTTAGGCATAATGGAACAAAATGAAACCGTCCAGGACCAAAACTAAGGTGATTTGAGCTAGACCTGTTTTTATAACGAATAAGGCATAAAAAAGTGCCCTAAATAACCAGATAACCACTGGAGAGAATCAGGGATGACCTCCCCTTATTCCCCCAGTGGTCACTAACCCCCTCACAAAAAATGTCTCAACCATGCATTGAGATTTGGAGCTCTGCCTGTCTTTTGGATCCTGCGTATGGAACGGGGCGCATCTCTGAAAATACTACCCTAGAGGATCAGCTTCCTACCTAATAGCCTAAATTTGGCTTCCAGAACCTCTCTCCCACATTTTCCTATGTCATTGGTACCCACATGTACCAAGACAGCCGGCTTCTCCCCAGCACTATCTGAGATCCTATCTAGGCAATGCATGAGGTCCACCACCTTCCACCAGGCAGGCAAGTGACCAGACAATCCTCATGTCCATTAGCCACCCAGCTATCTACATGCCTATTGATTGAATCACCAACTACAACAGATGTCCTAACTGTTCCCGCCTGGGCAGAAGTTCTTGGAAAGTTGATGTATATATAGAAGAAACAAATCCTCGCAGAGTAGGAAATATATATGACACAACAGCGAAGATGACTCAACAACTGGCAGGCAATGCTTCAAATGGTCTAAGTGGTCATTAATGTTCTTATGTTTGATCATTTATTTAGATGTATTTTTATGATAGACTCCTGATGCTGGCCCTGTTGGCTGAAACACAGCTGTGTCAAGTCTCATTTGCTTTACAATAAACATTTAGACCATTTGAAGCATCGTCTGCCAGTTGTTGAGTCATCTTCGCTGTTGTGTCATACATAAGTACATAAGTATTGCCATACTGGGACAAACCAAAGGCCCATCAAGCCCAGTATCCTGTTTCCAATAGTGGCCAATCCAGGTCACAAATACCTGGCAAGATCCCCTAAAAGTTCAATACATTTAATACTGCTTAGCCCAGAAATAGTGGATTTTCCCCAATTTCAATTTAATAATGGTCTATGGACTTTTCCTTTAGGAAGCCGTCCAAACCTTTTTACAACTCTGCTAAGCTAACCTCCTTTACCACATTCTCTGGCAACGAATTTCAGAGTTTAATTGCACGTTGAGTGAAGAAACTTTTCTCTGATTTGTTTTAAATTTACTACATTGCAGCTTCATCACATGCCCCCTAGTCCTAGTATTTTTGGAAAGCGTAAACAGACGCTTCACATCTACCCATTCAACTCCACTCATTATTTTATAGACCTCTATCATATCTCCTCTCAGCTGCCTTTTCTCCAAGCTGAAGAGCCCTAGCCGCTTTAGCCTTTCCTCATAGGGAAGTCATCCCATCCCCTTTATCATTTTCGTCGCCCTTCTGTGCACCTTTTCTAATTCCACTATATCTTTTTTGAGATGCGGCGACCAGAATTGAACACAATATCTGAGGTGCGGTCGCACCATGGAGTGATACAAAGGCATTATAACATCCTCTTTTTTGATTTCCATTCCTTTCCTAATAATGCCTAACATTCTATTTGCTTTCTTAGCCGCAACACTCTCTCAGCTCCAAGTCTTCCACTCTAACCTCAAGAGAATGGACCCATTCTCTGAGAGCTAGGAGCTCTTTGCATTGGGCACACACATTTAACCCCTCACCAACTGGGAGATAATCATATATGTGACACTAAATGCAAAAGACTGGATAGCACCCCGCTGCTGGATTGCTGTCTCCATCTTAGTATTATTGAGTTTTCCAATAATTTAAAACTTGATAAGGTACTAAGGATATTAGTCTAATATAAAAAGCCTTTAGGTTATATGGTATATTGTGTGATTTATTTAGTGTTTTCTTCTTAGAAAGTAATGAAATGTTAATTAAAACTCTGTAAGAGGGTTCCTCTTTTGTTATCCTAATTAGAATAGCTGAGTATAAATGAAGAGTTGTGCTAGGGGTGGGCAGAAGTTGGGGAGGATGGGTGGGAATGAAGAATAAACTAGGCCCTGCTGTGCCTTCTAGAGGCTATCTGTTAATGTTGTAGTCTATGGCAGAAAGTTCAAGTTTTTAAATCTCTAAACGGGTTTCTTGTGACTAACAGCTCTGTATTCTTTATTTGAACTGGATAAACTAGGCTGGAAAACTGAAGTTAAAACTTTATACTGGGGTTTCCTCATGGGAGGGGGCAGATGATGTGGCTCCTGTTTCCATCAGACTCTTCCTGGGAGGATATGCTTCTTTATTTTGTCCTTGATATGGGTGAGGAATGGGAGGACCTTGACCAAGAAGATGGAGAGAACTTCCCAGTGGCCATCCTGTTCCACAGGGAGGAATTGAATTATCTTATAGATTCAGACTCCTCTGTGCTGCAGATTTCATCTCCCATGCAAGAGGAGCCCTTGAATGGGAACCGTATTTTGGAGGGTCTACACAAGTCTCACAGAGCATTTCCCTTACAAAGAGCATTGTTGCAGATGGTGATGGTGGAATGATGATGGTGGAATGAGAGGTTCTGGAGAGATTCCTCAGGACATCAGGTTCCTCAATAGGCTATTTCCTTTGCCATGAGGGAAGCTGGACATTCTTCTTTGCCTGCTGAAGGTTGATTGCTTGGTCACAGCAGTGATTGAAAATATAACCATCCTGGTGGAAGTAAATCTGAGGGTCGAGCAGTTTCTCAAGCAAGCCTCCTCATTGATGGCTATGGAGTACCAGATTTCAAAATGTGCCAGCTGTGTAACCCGGTGGTCCTTCTACGTGCTCAGCAGTTACCTGTGCACCTAGAGTCAGGCGCTGCCTTTTTGAGGACCTGTGTATGACCTTGTGTGCATCTTCAGGATGGTGGCATCCATGGTAGTTGGGCGGTCATGGCTGTGATGCCACCACTGGGCAGTAGATGTGACCTCTGAAGCTTGCCTCAACAAGTTTTCTTTTTTCTTTTTTAAATGCTTTTATTTTCTTTTAGTAGTATTTACCTAGGGGAAACAGATAAATTTTTAAAAAGTTGAGTACTGCTCCAGTAAAAGAAATAGTGATGAAACTTAATGACAGAGCAAATGCTTTTTATACAGGGATTGCTTTTTGCAATCGGGGCGTTCTTTTCTATGTAAAATCAATAGCCCCACAGAACAAACAGACAGAGAAAACTCCAGACCCACACATTTTCTCACACTCTCCCCTGTGCCCCCTCACCACAACCCCTTATACACTGACCAACCACCCTACAGCTTTTATTTTGGAATTTACTAACTGGAATATGTTAGTTTTGGGAAATGTGCATTGCAGATGTCTTTGTATTGAGTTCAGTACAAGAGGAAATGCATTTCTGTTTTTATTTCTCCAATGTTGTGATACATGCCAACTTTGACTTCTTGGGGCTTCCAATTCAATTTGTGATCTGTATTTCTTGAGAGTCTATATGGGGCTCATTTTCAAAGCACTTAGACTTACAAAGTTCCGTAGGTTACTATGGAACTTTGTAAGTCTAAGTGCTTTGAAAATACACCTCGCACTTGTGCATAAGCGGTAACATTTCAAAATGATTGGGGATGGAATGTGATTGGGGATGCAATGTAAAGGACACAATAAAATAGCCCCTCCCTGGACACATTGAAGGAGCTTGCTCAATATTGGGGGTGCTCAGCACCCACTGGATCCACAGAGATGGCTCCTATCATGTGACTGTGTTTTGCAGGCGACTGATGTGCAGTATTCTTTTGTATGTAGTCTGTGCAGAGTTCCATAGCAGCCCTGCTATTTATTTTTTACCAGTAGACTATTAGTGTCGTAGGGCTCAGTGTAATATTTGTAGTTCTGCCTATTCATAGATAGGGGTTTTGCTGTTTTGAATCACACGATTTGTGCTAACTGTTGTATGACAGGTTTGCTACATATGTGTTTAAGTTAGGGTTTTTTTTCAGGTTTTGTATTTCACAGTGTGCCTGGTAGTGGAGAAATTTGTTACTATTCCTCAAATGACATGAGAATCAGCATATTTCTTATTTGGTGACTTCCAAAGAGAAATGTTCTACCTGTTGTTGGGGGGAGGATGGATTTTTGTGTATGCAGAGCGTGTTTACATTTAACTCACATGAACTGCTATACTGTGTCAGAACAAAGGTCCTCAATGTTTATAGTATTAACAGTCTCAGTATTTAGTTTATAGTATTAGACGGTCTCAATGGACTGTTAAAATCTGGCTCTCTTCCTTTAGATATGGGCAAAATTGTTATCACTCCTCTGCTGAAGGGATCTGGACTAGATGTAACATCGGCTGCAAATTACCGTTCAGTGGCTAGCATACCACTTTTTACTAAAATATTAGAAACCTGCATTAGCAAACAATTCTCCCTTATATGGGGAAGGATTTTCTATTCTACATTGGTCACAATTTGGCTTCAGACTGGCACACAGCACAGAAACCTTGCTGCTAGTTCTAACTAAATATGTCAAACAACATCTATGTAATGGAGATCAAGTAATACTTCTCCAAATCGATATCTCTGCGGCGTTTGATGCGGTTGATCACACATTGTTTCTGGAACGCCTGGATCAGATAGGGTAACAGGTACTGTTCTCAAAATGGTTCAGTGAGTTCCTTTCAAACTGAAACTATTCTGTTAAGCAAAATAATCAACTTTCCAACTACTGGTCTCCTAACTGTGGGGTTCCTCAGGGATCCCCACTCTCTTCTATCCTGTTCAATTTCTTTTATGTCATCCCTTGGCTCAATACATCTGGGACTCAGCAAACGTCTACTATCCTACGCTGATGACATCCTGCTTCTCCTACCAGTGACCTCTTCATAAAGACCCAATTAATGACTGGCATTAATGCTGTTAGTACTTGGGCCCTGACCAATAAACTGAAATTGAATGCGCGGACGACCAAGGTACTGTGGCTCCAGAATCATGGAGTTGTGGTCCCATCTTCAATATCTTTGTCTAATGGACATAACTTTGCAGTTGAGTCAGAAACCAGAGTGCTAGGGGTCTATTGAAGGAATCTTTATTCAAAATGAGGCAGCCTTTGCATTGTTAGTTCAAATGTTAGTCCTACCACACCTGGATTACTGTAATGTCTTATTTCTTGATATTAAGTGTCAATATCAGAAAAAAATTGCAGATCATACAGAACGCAGCTGCCATGCTAATATTCAAATTGAATAGATATACTAGAGTTTCATCTTATCAAACTGCACTGGCTCCCCCGTGTCAGAAGGAATCAGATTTAAAGATGTTTGTTGTCACAGATGTCAGGAATAGAGTGAATCCTTGTGCTGATCCGAGGACCAGTTGTCAGCAGCCCAACGCTTCACCTTAAGCGACCACTGTTCCCCAGCAGTTGAACCCCTGGGTTTGGATAGCCAACAGGACTTTGAAGTCAGGCGAGGAAGAGGACTCAGGCTCAGACAGACAGAGGCGGCGAGGTCAGAGATACACTGAAGTCAGATCCAGGCAATGGTCAGAGTAGGCGGAGGACCAGCAGAGATCAGATCCAGACAGTGGTCAGGGCAGATGGTGATCCAGCTGAGGTCAGATCCAGGTAGCGATCAGGTCCAGCAGTGATCCAGCAGAGGTTAGGTCCAGGCAGCGGTCAGGTCCGGCAGCGATCTAGCAGTGGTCAGGTCCAAGCAGTAGTCAGGTCAGGCATCAAACCAGCAGTAGTCAGGTCCAGGCAGTGGTCAGGTCGGATAAACAGCAACAACGCATCAGTCTCCAAAAAGCTGGTAGCTGAGGCAAAGATGTGGTGAGAAGTTCCTGATTTTAAAGTGAAGGTGTCTGACGTCTAGGTAGGTGTGCCCAAACTGTAAGTACTTAAAAGGAATGAATTAAGGGCGTTGCAGGCGTGTGTGTCTGACTCCGCTTGGTTTGTATTGACTTGTATTACAATGTGAAAAATTCTTTCCATAAAACTTGTTAAACTAAAAAAATTCTCTTACTTATAAATGCAATCCCTCTATCCTTGCAAACATGTAGATGCATAATTTAACCTTAAGAAGTCATTTTACTAAGTTGCGTTAATGGATTTAACATGTGACGTGCAGGACGTCAGACTCACAGAAACAGAAGCCTTGCAGATCAGCAACATGGCCGCGCCGAAGAGGACTTCGGCTGCTGGGGGTTGGGGACCCCCACCAGCAAAGGTACCCGACGGCGGCGGCAGGGGAGGGTTGGCAGCAGTGGGAAGGGGGGGTCAAAAGGGTTGGCGCCAGGGGGGTCAAAGGTGGTGGTGGCGGCGGTGGGGGTCAAAGATGGTGGAGGGGTTGGTGGCACCGGGGGGGTGGCTAAAATGTGCCCCCTCACCTTGGGCTCTGGACCCCCCTCCCGCCGAAGTCTGGCTATGCCCCTGCAAGGAACTGATCCGAGTCGATAGACCATAGAAAGATATTTGTATAAGAGAATGGTTTATCAAAGTGAATCACTTGTATTCTGGCCCATACAGCCACCCAGAAGTTGTACATGAAGGGACAGTAAAAAAGGAGGTGATCCATGGTATTCGTTGACATATTACAAGACCAACACTTGTTCTACACAAGAAGCTTCATCCTGAACAGGCGTACAGGGGAATAAGAGAAAATGTTATAATAATGCATAGTACGCCTCTGCCCCCTCTTGGTTATTCCTTCATGCCATCCAGCTAGCAAAAATTCTGAGGAGAACCCTGGGTGGTATCAACTGTGTAAATGATGAGAAAAAATACTGATTAATATTTTGTTCATAATGTTACAAATTTGTACGACTGTTGATGATATTCTTTAACACTTTTATTAAATAAATGAATTTTCCAAATATATGTACATACCAGCTTCCTTTTTTACCCACACATGAAGTATTGTGCGTGGGGTAGTAAGTTATTATTATTATTAGCATTTGTATAGCGCTACCAGACGCACGCAGAGCTGAACACCTGATACAAAGAGACAGTCCCTGCTCAAAAGAGCTTACAATCTAAATAATACAGACAGACAAGACAGTTACGGGTGAGGGACAAGGGGAGGGCAATTGTGGCTAGGAGCCAAAAGCAGCAGTGAAAAGGTGGGTTTTCAGCATAGATTTGAAAACAGGTAGAGATGGAGCTAGACATATAGGTGCAGGAAGTCTATTCCAGCCATAAGGTGCCGCGAGAGAAAAGGAGCGAAGCCTGGAGTTAGCAGTGGAGGAGAAGGGGGACAACAAGAGAGATTTGTCCAGTGAGTGGAGTTCACGGGGAGGAATGTAGGGAGAGATGAGAGCGGAGAGGTAATGGGGGGCTGCAGAGTGGATGCTTTTAAAGGTCAGTTCAAGAAGTTGAAACTGAATGCGGAAGCGGACAGGGAGCCAGTGAAGTGACTTGAGGAGTGGGCTAGTGTGGGTATAACGATTCTGGCGGAAAACAAGTCGTGCCGCAGAATTTTGGACAGATTGGAGAGGAGAGAGATGGCTGATAGGAAGACCAGTGAGAAGTAAATTGCAATAGTCCAAGCGAGAGGCGACAAGGTGTGGATAAGGGTTCTGGCAGCGTATTCAGTTCATCTCTGGCCCTGGCCCCACTCCCAGTTCCACTTCTTTTTTGTCTATAAATTAAACCCTGCTAATAGGTCAGATCCTAGAATCCTGTCAAGGTGCTGATTTTTTCCTTATATGGTAGTCAGGCCCTGTGCTGTCATTTTGCAGATGGCTGCACCTGGAGGCAGGAATGAGTGGGCATTGCTCTTGCCTCATTTGAGGTATGGGGTGAGAGGGGCTAGGCTTTGGGTCATGGGGTGGGTGGAGGGCCCACTACACTACCAGGCTTTTTTTTATGGGGGAGTGGAGAGGACTACCAGGGATTTTTTGGAGACTAAGGGGGAGGGAACTACTAGACTGAATTTGTGTGTAGTTTGGGGAGGTGAAACAGGGGAGCTATTAGACCACCTGTGAAAAATTTTTTTAATATGGGGGGGGGGGGAGGAATCGGATGATGGATTGGAAAGCAATCAGGGTGGGGGAACCACTAGACCAGTGCTTCTCACACCCAGCCAGTCAGGTTTTCAGGGGGGGAACGTTTAAGCTGAGATGGGGGAGGGGTGTTTGGGTAGGGTCCAGGCTAGGCAGTCTGGGGTGGAGGCAGGGTGGTCAGGTGGAGGGAGAGAAGGGGGTCTGCTAAATATCCATTCCTCTCAACCAACCCTTCTACACTGCACTTTTTTTAAAAGCATGGCTGTGGAATACATAATGACCACATTAACATACATTTTAATATGGACTGCACTGCAGTAATAATTTCTGTGCGAAACCATTTGAGCATTGCTGGGCCAGTAAAACCCCCCCCCCCCCCCCCCCCGGAAATGCTTTGTGCATCTGCCCCTCTGTAAAACCAGGCCTACGTGTTTGATGCTGCTTTTAATTCCTAACTTGTCACCTGCTGGTAACCTTATCTTGTCTTCCTCTCTTCATTAGTCCCTTTTCCCTATGTGTCCTATCTGTCTGTGCATAGGCGTAGACTGGGGGGGGCGAGGGGGGGCAATGCCCCCCCAAATGACGCGAGGCGCCGCCGCGCCAGTTAAAAAAAAAAAAAAACACATGCAGGCACGCGCTCCTCTCCATCCGCTTGGCTTCCCTGCCCTCTCTGTCTGCGTCCCGCCTTCCTCTGACGTCAGAGGAAGGCGGGACGCAGACAGAGAGGGCAGGGAAGCCAAGCGGACGGAGAGGAGCTGTTGTCCGTCTACCCCTCTCTCTTCCTCCCTCCCTCCGCGGCGCAGGCAGCAGTCTTTTCCAGCGTTCCTGGCAGCGGTAGCGTTGTACACGCTGCCTTTGGCTCTGCCCCGAAGCCTTCTCTTCAAGTTCCTGTTCCCGCATAGGTGGGAACAGGAACTTGAAGAGAAGGCTTCCGGGGCAGACCGAAGGCAGCGTGTACATCGCTACCGCTGCCAGGAACGCTGAAAAAGCTGAAGACTGTTGCCTGCACCGGAGAGAGGGAGGGAGGAAGAGAGGGGGTAAACGGAGTCACCATCTTGGACCTCGCGGGGGGGGGGGAGCAGAGGGAAGATGGATGGGACTGGGAGGGGTGGGGAGCAGAGGGAAGGAGCAAGAGATGGTTGGGACTGGGAGGGGTGGGGAGCAGAGGGAAGGAGCAAGAGATGGATGGGACTGCGAGGGGTGGGGAGCAGAGGGATGGACCAGGAGATGGATGGGATTGGGAGAGGTCAGGCACAGCAGAGGGAAGGAGCAGAAGATGGATGGGACGGAGGGATGGTGAGCAGAGGGAAGGAACAGAAGATGGATGGAACTGGGAGGGTTGGGGATCAGAGGGAAGGAGCAGGAGATGGATGGGACTGGGAGGGTGGGGAGCAGAGGGAAGCCTACTGGAAAGAAGACACTGCATAAAACAGAAGACACTGGGATCAAAGCGAATAGAAAAACTAAATGATCAGACAACAAAGGTAAATAAAAGTATTTTATTCATAATTTATTAATTGAAATGTGTCAGCTTTTTGAAATGTGCATCTGTGATATTTTGCCTGTAAATTTCATTTCCTTCCTCCATATTAGCATATTCATTTGCATATGTATATATGCAAATGATATGCTAATATGCTCCGCCCATTCTTTGCCCCCCCCAAATGAAACAGTGTGTCTGTGCTACCCTTATCCCTTATTTGTCCTGTCTGCCTGTCGTGATTTAGATTGTAAGCTCTTTTGAGCAGGGACTGTCTTTTCTTCATGTTCAATTGTGAAGCGCTGCGTAGGACTGGTAGCGCTATAGAAATGATTTGTAGTGGTAGTAGCAGATCGACAAGAAAGGCTGTGAGATATGGAAGCACAATGTAAAGCATTTAGCCAGGAACAATCCAATCCCGCAATCCCAAAAACAGTTTTCAGACCGGGGCACCACTACTTTTGCTGGCCTATGGAAGCTATTCAGGTTACCCCGCAATGATTCCGAGACTGTTTTTGTTTTTTTTTTAAGCCATTCTGCTTGGTAAACGAAAGGAGCGCTCTTCAAGAAGTCCCGTTCCAATTTCCAGCAGCTCCTGCACATGACACACGCCTTAAAAATGCAGCTGGAGAACTTTGCTACGAACAGACCTTTCCGATTCTAAAAAGAAACAAAACGGTCTTCAGCAACACAGCCTCTGGTTTGGAAGGCATGCCTCTAAAAATGCTTATGTTGCTTCCTCCTCCCCACGCCACCCCCTACCCCGGTACTGTATCTACAGAAAAGAATTGACACACATTCCATTGAGCTACTAGGTCCATGAATTTGCAACACTGCAAAGCAAAAGAAAAGCAAAACACCCATTACCCCTTTCGGGTTTAAATTTACGTTAAGGACCAGGAGAATGCATTATTACACTTGGCCACGGTCAGGCTGGTTTCGAGAGGCTTTCAAGATTATGTAAAAAACGGTCAGCTAAGCTTTGTAGTTGTGTTTCTCTGTTCCACGAAATACTTAACGTTCACAACCGAGCGTGCACTAGGACCTTCGCGGAGCAGACTTTGCCTTATACAGTATAGGGTTACGTATTGGCTGTCCTACTGCCCCTTTTCAGCAGGGTTCGGATTCGGAATTTGGTAAGAGTACATTTGACTCTTTAGGACCCCGGAGGCGACGGCCGATGCTTGAGTACCGGTAGGTAAAATTCTGACATTCCTTTCGTTCCAGTGTGAATGGGGCTGATTGTTGCGTTCAGAATCAAGGCTTCTTTTTTTTTTTTTCTCCATTTCGAGCCATTTTCCACACATCATGTCAAGCACGTTGTAGCTTTTTCTCTACCAGTCACTCTAGCGTTGTTGGGGTTGGGGTTGGGGTTGGGGTTGGGGGGGGGGGGGGGGTAAATATTCAGCAATGGTAGTCTCATGGTGGATTAAAAGCTTCTTCTGGGAACTTCTCAGCAAGAACTGAAAGGTAAAAGAATTCTTTTGTGTAAACATGATTAATAGCGAACTCGTGTATAGGTTGCCTGTTTGCAGATTGCGAGGCACTTAGCAGAATCGCTGTTTGATGGCTTATTGAAGCTGTAATCATATGTTTTTTTTTACCAGTAATGTTCTAAAGTTGGCGTTTTTTTTTCTCGACACCAGTGTAACAACGGTGGGAGGAGGAGGGGGTGGACTTAAGGAAAACGCCTTTAGAAGACAGTTAGCTTTAGGAAGAACACGAACATAGGTTCTTTGTGAAATATGTCTGGGCTTGAAATATCCTCTCTGAATAGGCTCTATTTAATATTTTGGCAGCTTGCTGATGAAAAAAAAAACATAGAATGACAGAGAGAGAAGTTGATTTTTTTTTTAAAGCTAAGTTAGCTGAAAGCTGTAATTTGGATTTGGCTTTTGGCAAAACACATGATACCACATTTTAGGTTTTGTTTTTATTTTTATACAGTTAATGTTCATCCAAAATGGGCTTGATGATCTAGTAAATCAAGTAAAAAATATGAATAATAGAGGATGGTGCTTACTTCTGTAATGAGTCTTGCAGCAATTGGAGAAGAGCCATATTGCTAGAGTTCCTCACACAGACGCTGTGGTTCTCAACATATTTTTCTCACTGTATACCAGGTTTAGGGGTCTATTTACGAAGTGGCAGAAGGCACTAACACATGCCTCCCATATGCCAAAATGCACTACTGTGCTGTGCACTCAGGTGTCCGGCGGTAGTTCACTTGCCTGTACCTTTATCCCTTCCTCTTTAATGCCTCTTAGTTGTTCTCTGTTACCTGTCTAATTTAGATTGTAAGCTCTTTGAGCAGGGACTGTCTTTATGTGTATGGTGTACAGCGCTGCGTATACCTTGGAGCGCTATAAAAGTGATTAGTAGTAGTAGTTCAGGCATCTGCACACACTTCCCTGGTGCTAAAACATACCTTGTACTTTTTAGCGCTGGGGCGTGTTTGGGGGGGGCGGAGAGTACGAATGCTCAGCGCTAATTGGTTAGTGCAACTACGTGACAAGTGATTAGTGCATGATTAGCACGTGAGCCCTTTGTGTCTACTAAATACTACTACTACTACTACTTAACATTTCTAGAGTGCTACTAGTGTTACACAGCGCTGTACAAATTAACAATTAAGGACGGTCCCTGCTCAGAAGAACTTACAATCTAAAGGACGAAATGTCAAGTTGGGGTAGTTAAGATTTCCTGAGAAGAGGTGTAGTGATTAGGTGCCGAAGGCGACATTGTCAGTAAGGGCTCACACGCTAATGGCCATGCGCTAATTGGGAAATTAGCACTGGACATTAATGGCAAAAATGGAAATGCAGCCATTTTACAGCCACACTAAAAGTGGCCCACATGCTAATAATAGCACATGGCCCCTTTTAGCATAGCTTAGTGAAAGGACCCCTTATTTTTTTTTTGTCAGGTATATATATATAGAGAGAGAGGGGAGGAGGGAGAGAGAGAGAATGGGAATGAATTTGCATTTCATATGCTGTCTCATTGAACTGGTAGTGTAGTTAGTAATATGAGCAGCTAGAGTGGTCAAATCTGGGATTTCTCAGCATCCCGGGTTTGAAGCCAATCTCAGCAGGTCACATTGTTTATAAACAAATCATTATTCACTCCATGCTTAATAAGGGGCAAAGTGCAGCAAAGACATATACCTGGAATGTGATTCTTAGTTTAAAGAAAAAAAAATATGGTAATACAATTACTACTGAACTGTTTATCTCAAGGAGGTTTGATGATCAGGAGACGACAGAAACGTGCTTGGCCCACTATCTGGCCTGAAGCCAGTAGGGGGAGCTTGTCGCCCTATCAATTACATTGTTTTGGGTGTACCAAGATGGTAGTGGCTGCATTGGGGAGAATGAAAACCTCCTTGGGTGCTGTGGCTTCAACTTTGTGATGTCACACCATCTCTTGTTCATCAAACCGCCTTTTATATTATATGGCATTTTAGCAGAAGAATAGCATAGTTACCAGTTTTTAAAGATTTGTCTAAGGTAAAGTGGTAGGATAGCTGTGTTTGTCCACTTTTAAAGGTAATAAATAGAAATAAAACAAGACAAAATAAGATAATACCTTTTAAACTTAATACATTTTTTGATGAACTTTCAAAGATAACCCTTCTTCTTCAGATCAGAAATTACCTGCTTCCATATGACCCTTTTCATTATTGCATGTTGTTTTGAGAGGAGGCTGATTTCCCATAATGGAACTGTACTGGGGAGAGACCTAAAGGGGACATCCTCATGCCTTAAATCTCAGGTGCTTGACTGTACAGTCAGTTAAAAGTGCAGGATGGCTGAACAGTTAGCTTGAGACCTCTGGCTATTTTGGGTATTAATTCCTGTTGATACAGCTGATTTTATTGCTGGCAAAGAATGAAGATGCCCAGCAGTATCTATGAACTTTTTTTAGAAGCTAGTTAAATCTCACTTAACCAACCAGGATGGCAGTTTCAATAGCCCATGTAACTAGATACCAATGTACTTTGTAGCTGATTTTTAAAGGGACACTACCTAGATAGTATTTGGTAATGTGGTTGATCAGATGGTAAAACAGCACATGTATATTTGACCTAAAAGAGTCCATGAGAATGTCTTGTTTTATCCTGTTTAAAAGTATGCACATATACTTTTAGCCAGAGAGAGGAGACACGTTTTCAGACAGGTCAATTTAAAATGGCTTTGAAAATTATCTTGTACATGGCTAGTTTTACCTGAATGTGTAATATCTTTTCCTGAAATCTGAACACAAGACTTTTCATTTGAAAGACAAAAGAGAAACCAGATGAGCATTTTGAGAGCCATAAATAAGTTTTCTGTCACTTCACAGTGTTTGCTGGCTGTCTTGGTGCACTGCCACTCTCACCAATGATTTTGTTTACAGTCTGCCAGAAAAACCTAAAATCAGTGTCTCTTTGGCATTGTGGTATAACTTTGTTGTTGAGACCAGAAGTTTTGTTTCCCACTGGATTGGTATATTCCTATTTGTGCTGTTCATTTGCACATGAAGAATTTACTATGTTTACCAGCCGAAATAGAATATTTTTTAATGTCAATATGAAATTGTGCTTTTTCCTGATTGGCCCAAAAGTGTGGAACAGAGACCCTTGCTATTAGGCAAGGACTAGATTGATTAAATGGGTATACATACCACAGGATTGATACTGTCACCTATTTTGTTCAATATCTACCTCAAGCCACTGGCTGAGCTGATTCAGTCAATGGACACTCAGTTCTACATTTACTCAGGTGATGTGCAGCTACTCGTACCCACTGAACTTGACTTACCCACTGCACTGAATAAACTGACTACCTGTCTAACATCAATTCAAGAATGGGCTTCAAACAAAAAACTTTGCCTGAATCCAAGTAAAACCAAGCTTCTATGGGTCCCTAACACATGTGGGCACATACCTGATATCAGATTTAGATTGTAAGCTCTTTTGAGCAGGGACTGTCTTTTCTTCATGTTCAATTGTGAAACGCTGCATACGACTGGTAGTGCTATAGAAATAATTTGTAGTAGTAGTAGAATCTCTTCTGGGAAATACGAACTCCTCCTCAAATCACAAGTCAGGAACCTTGGAATATAGCTAGATTCACTGATCCACCAAATCTAAGCAAACTTAAGAGCTGTTTCTATCATTTGTGACCGCTATGCTGCCTCTCTCCTTACATTGAGAAGGCAGATCTTATCTCAGTTGTGCATACCATGATAACATCAAGATTGGATCACTATAATACACTCTACACTGGGCTGACTACAAAGGTTCTGCACCAGTTCCAATTGATTCAGGGCCAGATGCACAAAACCTAACGAGCCCACAACTTGCGTTTTAAACTGGTTCCAGCCAGTTTAAAACGCAAGTAGTTTACCCGGGGCATGCACTAAGGGCATTTTCCCTGCCACGGTAGCAGGCAACGAAAACGGAATGCAAATGATTCAAAAGCTATTATAATGAGCTGCACTACCGTTGCAGCCCATTATAATGAGATGCACTACCGTTTTTCCGATTCCCTTACCGTAGGAACCCTAACGGGAGGTCTGCACCTCTTGTTAGGGCTTCTGTGAGGGAATCGGAAAGGAAAAGGGCCCCACAAAAAAGGTAAAAAAGAAAAAAAAAAGCAGGGAGCGCATGTGAGGGGCGTCCTTTAAGGACGTACTCTCCCTGCGCTTGTGAGACGTTTTTTTTTTGCAGTTTTTCGCTCTGCCGGCGCTTGTGTTTTTTTCCCCCTTCTATTTTGTCTTTGCCGCGCCACTTACCCCTCCACAGCAAAATTTTTCTATTTTCCTGGTTACCGGAGAATCGGGACGTCCCTTTAGATTAGGCTCCTCTTCCTGGTCTCTTCAGCCAATCAGGGCGCGTTTTGCTGACAACAGCCAGCTAAGCCCGCTTTGATTGGCTGAAGAGATCAGGAAGAGGGGCCTAATCAAAAGGGACGTCCCGATTCTCCGACTCAGGTACCGAAGGAATAGAGAATGCAAGTGAGCTACAACGAGTAGCTCATTTGCATTCCCTATCGTTGATGCATTCCTGTTCCCTACCGATTCGCTATGGAATCCGTAGGGAACGGGAATTACCGACGTCTTTAGTGCATCTTGCTCTCAGAAAGCTGCAGCATGGTTGAAAGCGATATGACAACATCACACCATTTCTATTCACTGGCTACCAATTCAGTACAAGGCTACATTTTAAACTCTATGTCTGATCTTCAAGGCCCTTAAAGTAAATGGCCCAGAGGTACTTGAAGAACAGGATGTCCCTCTACACACCTCCAAGGACACTAAGGTCCTCCCAAGGTGTATCCCTAACCACACCCTCTCCAAAGGACATCACACAATGTGATACCCACCAGTGAGCCTTCTCCGGAGTAGCCCCCACACTCTAGAATGCACTCCCTGAAAGGCTTTGCTTAACAAAAGACTATCACTACTTCAGGAAGCAGGTAAAAGCATGGCTCTTCAACCAGGCCTTTAATGGAAGAAGAAACTTAACGTTTTTTCGTAGAGTGACGTCAGCTGCACATGCTATAGCAGGATATGTTTATTCATTTCTGCCCTAGCTAACATAATATTCAAGCACTTTTCTGACCTCATGTGCAACTTTCTTAAATTAGGCCCATTATTTTCTTACTTCTGTTACTCTATCTTACCTATCTATGGGGCCATTTTACTAAGCCATGTAAGCATCTACGCGCGCCAAAATGAAGTTACTGCACGGCTACTGCGTGGCCCTTGCGGCAATTTAATTTTTGGTGCACGTCCGCTATGTGCCCCCCCCCAAAAATATTTTTTTTATTTTCCGACATGCGTCAACTACGCGCGCCAAGTGGCATTTGGCGCATGTAGGTCATTACCGCCCGGTTACCACGTGAGACTTTGCTGTTAGGTCAATGGCTGGCAGTAAGGTCTCAGACCCAAAATGGATGCGCGGCAGTTTTCATTTTGCCACACATCCATTTTCAGCAAAAATGTTAAAAAGGCATTTTTTGCAGGTGCGCTGAAAAATAATTCTGTGTGCACCCAAAATATGCATCTACACTACCGCAGGCCATTTTTCAGCACACCTTAGTAAAAGGACCCCTATATGTTCCATCTTTGGATAGTGTTCAATAGGTTCCTGCCAATTTAATCAATATATATATTTATAGCAGAGTAGATATGAACCATCAGTATTACGGCACCTTTCCTATATACACTTAAGGGAATCAAACAAAATCAAGAACTTCATCGGTCCCAAATTGGAGGAGAAATCTAGACTAGAGAGCTCATGGGGAGGTGGGTGTTCAGTCTGAAAAGGTGACTTTGAAAGGTTTGTGGGATGACTTTGGGGATATGGATCAGTGCCTGTCGGCTTGTATTAAAAAGCTGCATAGGTTCCAGATACTCTGCAATCACGGGTTAAACAGTGTATGGAAATCACCACAAAACGAGGAAATGCTATGGATGGTAGAAACAGAATTAGAGGGCTTGAAATCTGGCCAGGCAGCATTGATGAAAGATAATCTTGTTACCCTGCAGAAAATGGAGGTTCTAAAAAAGTATGATTGTCATTTGAATCTGAGATTTACCAGCTTTCCAAATTTTCCATTGTTATCACTGATAGAGAAGTTGAGTCACTAGAAATCTGTAACCCTTCCATTAAATACTTTTTCATTACCACAAATTACATGGGCTTACTATGTGGATTGGGGAGAAAAGATAGCACAAGGAGCTGGGAAGGAGCCAGCTGGAGCCTGTTTTGATCTTACAGGCTGTTTGGAAAGTTCAGGCCCTATTGTGATCAAAGTGACTTTGCTCTGTACCCTGATCATAATCAGATTCTTCATTTGTATTTTCGTCATAAGGAGCTGAATTTAGCTGAACTTTCTTGGCCACAGGGTCTCAATATTTTCTGACCTCTGTAGGGCTACTGAGATATAAGGCTTTTTTAGCCTATGGTTCTCAAATTGTTGCACTAGGAGGGTCTTTTTGTGTAAATGCATTGTAAAATTTTGTGTTAAATTGTATGTTTTCCTAGATCCAGAGCATTGTAAAAATATTTCTTAGAGGCAAGGATTCCTCCTATCCCCATAGCTGTGTCTTCTCCCTCTATTATTCCAATTGGAGGATTAAAGTAAGAAAGCAGTATTAATGGAATTAACTGTGGCACTATTCTTGCATAATTTCTTGTGTTTTGTGTTTTTCTATTTTTTTTTTTCTGGAGAGCGATTCCTCCTAGCCTTTCAGAGTTCTGATGCCCCCCCCCCCCCCCCTATTTTCTTGGCGATTGTGTTTTTCATTGTTTCTTTTCTTGCAAAATGAGGGGGACCTTTTACAAAGGCTCACTAACGTTTTTAGTGCACGCTAAGTTTTAGTGCATGCTAAATGCTAGAGACACCCATATATTCCTATGGGTGTCTCTAGTGTTAGCGCATCCTTATTTTTAGTGCATGCTGAAGACGCTAGCGTGCCTTTGTAAAAGGACCCCTGAGTCTTTCTGTTTCAAGTTCTGCTTGTAATTTGATGGACATTGTGTAAAAATAAAATAAAAAAGTGCCATTCAAATTGGGGCGCTGACAGGCAGGGCAAATGTTCACTGGATAGCAGGACAGTCTCACACTCCAGTGAGAGCAGGGGCAGGGGGCTTATACGTCATGTCAGGGAACTTGATATTGGTGGGGAGGGGATCCTAGGGTAATGTAATCTTCCCCCCCCCCCAGCCTCTTTCACAGATATTGGGCCTGACTTGAGGTCCAGTATCTCATGGAGAAGAGACGGCTGAGGGGAGACATGATAGAGGTATATAAAATAATGAGTGGAATGGAACAGGTGGATGTGAAGCGTCTGTTCACGCTTTCCAAAAATACTAGGACTAGGGGGCATGCAATGAAACTACAGTGTAGTAAATTTAAAACAAATCGGAGAAAATCTTTCTTCACCCAACGCATAATTAAATTCTGGAATTTGTTGCCGGAGAACGTGGTGAAGGCGGTTAGCTTAGCAGAGTTTAAAAAGGGGTTAGATGGTTTCCTAAAGGACAAGTCCATAAACCACTACTAAATGGACTTGGGAAAAATCCACAATTCCAGGAATAACGTATAGAATGTTTGTACGTTTGGGAAGCTCGCCAGGTGCCCTTGGCCGCTGTCGTGGACAGGATGCTGGGCTCGATGGACCCTTGGTCTTTTCCCAGTGTGGCATTACTTATGTACTTATTGGTGTAGCCAGTAACTTGTGATGTTTGAATTTAGCTTATACCTTTATCAGTAGCAACTCAAGGTGACTTATATGCGAATACAGTTGGTATTTCCACGTTCCCGGATGGCTTACAATCTTAGGGCCTTTTTTATGAAGCCGTGCTAGTGGTTCCCACTGCGGTAATGCCTACAAAGCCCATTCGCTTTGCCCCGCGGGAACCGCTAGCACAGCTTGATAAAAGAGGTCCTTAGCTTGTGCTCAAGGCAATAGAGTGTTAAGTGACTGGCCCAAGATCACAAGGAGCCACAGTGGGGTTTGAACCAGACTTCCTTGGTTCTTAGCCTGCTGCATTAGCTATTAGGCTACTCCTCCACTCCTGGTTACAGCAACATTAATTTAAGAGCTTGTGATGCTTTTTTTTTGTATATTTTTTTAAAACTTCTGCAGTGGCCAGAAGGCTGGCTGACACCCGGGGCGGATCGCCGATGCGCCCCCCCCCCCCGGGTGCAGTGACCCCCTCCCCCCCGGGTGCATTTTTACCTGCTTGGGGGGGTGCCGCGCGCCTGTTGGCTGAGTCCGCTCGTTCCCTGCTGCTCCCTCTGCCCCGGAACAGGAAGTAACCTGTTCCGCGCAGAGGGAGCAGCAGGAAGGGAATGAGTGGCGTCGACCAACAGGCGCGCGGCACCCCCCCCAGCGGCGTGCACCCGGGGCGGACCGCCCCCACCACCCCCCCCCCCTTGGTATGCCACTTAACTTCTGCTCTCATTGTGTGTGCTGGCAAATACATGTACCCGCCTGTATGCTTGGCAGAGACATTTTATGTAAAATATATAGGGAGAATTGAGCATGTCCTGATTTGGTTGTCTCAATTCCTGCCTTGAAGTCCTGTGCAGAATGGAGCTTTATATGTTAAATGCATATGTTCTAGCAGTTCTACCTAAATATTTAAAGGACTGTTGTTTGAAATTAAAATTAGAGTGCCAGTTATTTTGAAGGGATGCATCCATGGGACAAACAAATATTCTGAAAAATTAATTTTTAGGCTTAGTTTAATTTCATCCTCCAAGAAATGGAATAACTTTAAAAACAGATGGGGCTCCTTTTACAAAGCTGCGCTACCAATTAATGGCATACTGAATGAAGCCCATTCTATTCCCGTGGGCTTTTTCATATTCAGCACGCCGTAAATTGGTAGCGCACTAAAAGTACGATGGGAGAGAGAAGAAGAAAACTAGGAAAAGAACAGAGCCCTGAAATCCAAGTGAGGACAGCGTATCAAGGTGATCAACAGTGTCAAAAGCAGCAGATAGATCAAGAAGGATGAGGATAGAATAGAGACCTTTGGATCTGGCCAGGAACAGGTCATTGGAGAGGGGAAAGCCAGATTGAAGTGGATCAAGAATAGCTTGAGATGAAAGAAAGTCAAGACAATGGCGGTGAACAGCACGTTCAAATATCTTGGATAGGAAAGGGGGGATTGAGATGGGGCAATAGTTGGAAGGACAGGTAGGGTCCAATGAAGGTTTTTTGAGGAGTGGTATGAATATGGCATGTTTGAAGGCATCAGGATCAGTCGCAGTGGAAAGTGAAAGATTGAGGATATGACAGATAAAAGGGATGACAGTAGGAGAGATAGTGCTAAGCAGATCCTATTCCTACCCATCTACTTAGCACTATCTCTCCTACTGTCATCCTCTCCTCAAAAAACCTTACACTGCTGTTACCTCGGTCTGACTAGGCATAACTCATCTTATCTTCTTATAATCTTTTGGGAATGAGGTAGAGAAAGATGTGCTGGATAGGTGAGGGTTATATGGAGAGAACTATGGATAGGTGGAGGATGGAGAGAGAAAGGAAGTTTGGAACTACAGAAAGGGGGGAAAGAGTAGGGCGATGCTGGACTGTCAGAGAGAAAAAGGTAGAAATGTATGTTGAAGGGAAGGGAGTAGGTAGGTGTGTAAAGGGACCTAACACGATTGAATGTTCACTTAAGGCACTTGCGGAGTACATTCTGTATGGGCGCCTCCTTTTAGGTGCCCTCATGCCATGTGGTGAGAGCGTATTCTATAATGACATCTTGGTGCCCAGATTCCATTATAGAGTAATAGCATAACCTGGTATCAGTGTGTCTAACATTTAGGTGCCTGCAGTTACATGAGCCATAGACCTGATATAATTGCAGTAAAGGCATACATAACCTCTGCCACATGTATGCTCTCTCTTGAATTTACATGCTTTTGTATTTCTGCATGCCCTTATGGAATAGTGCTTACAACGCTTATGCCCCAGTACTACATTTCTGTGCATTATGTGCAGGGGGGAGGGGCGCATAACCTGGAGCGCATAGTTCCCCTAGAATTGCCCTTCATATGCCCTTTTACTGGCTATACAGACAGCTCATATAGCTTACATAGTTAGAAATTTGGGAATCTCTGCCCCGTTTCAAGAATCTAATTATTTGTGTAACAAATGGCATTCCTGTTTTAGCAGCAGAAATTCTCTACAAATTCAACTCAGAGCTGTTTTGGAGGAAGAAGCCTAACCACCACCTTTCAATCTCTGGGGAGAAACAGCAGTGGAAAAGGAAAACAGAGAATGAGACACACACAGAGACTGCAGTCATAGGAGTCACTAGACAGGAAAGGAAGGAAGATGAAGTCCCATTTTATTTGTGTAGCAATAATTGTGTCTCCAGCAATTATGTCATGATAATTACTGGTACATTGACTACCTTCAGTTCATCAGAAATAATGAGTAACAAAGCAATGGAGAAAACAAACAGAATGCTTGGCTATATGAAAAGATTCAGTTCTCCTAGGGGGCCAGCTCAAGGGGTGGCAGTGAGCTGAGCCATTCTAATTTTGCACCCCCATTTGGGGCCAGTCTTTTGGAAGATGTCAGAGTTCATGCCACAAGAATGGCCCCTCGTTAGAAGGAAGCTGATATTGTAACTTAATTGCCATTGTTTTACCCATTTTCTGCAGATAAAGATGACATTTTGTTCTCTAAAAAATGAAAAATAATCAGATAACGAAGGTACAATTTTTTTTTCTGATTGGTTGGTTCTAGTCATTATCACTTCTTATTAGTTTCCTCCTAAATCCTTCCTCAGAATCTCATTTATATTTTTGGTTTCTTCATTCTCCCTCCCCTTTCTTCTTTCCTTCTTCCCCTAAACCTCTGTCTGATCATGATCCTTCTGCTTCATCTTTCTTCAGTTTTTCTCCTCAGTTTTTATCTACCTGTAGATATCTTCCATTCCTTCATCTCCCACTCCAGTGTTCACACTCTTCCCACTTTCCATTTCCGATAATGTGACAAGGCAGTAGTCAACACCAGAAGGATGCTAGGTTGCATAGAGAGATATAACCAACAGAAGGGAAATGGTGATAATGCCCTTGTACAAGTCGTTGGTGAGGCCCCACTTGGAGTACTGTGTTCACTTTTGGAAGCTGTATTTTGCTAAAGATATAAAAAGACTTGAAGCAGTTTAGAGGAGGGCGACCAAAATAGTATTGGGTCTGCGCCACAAGACGTATGAGAAGAGACAGTGGTGGTATGAAACGGACATTGAAAATACTTGATATGTATTAATGAGCAAACACATTTTTTTCAAAGATGGGACAGCTATAGAGGACATGAAGTGAAACTGCAAGGAGATAAGCTTAAAAGCAACATCGGGAAATATTTTTCCACCAAAAGGATGATGGATACCTAGAATGCCCTCCTGGTGGAGGTATTTTGGGACATAAACAGTGACAGAATTCAAAAAGGCTTGGGATAAATATAGAGAATCCTCATCTAGCAAAAGGATAGAATCAAATAACAGAGGGTGCAGCCTGCACAGAACGGTCAGTACAATCCCGAACAAAGGCATAGAGGAGTTAATATACATATTCTGCACAGATCGTCAGGTATGACTCTTTCCAACTTGCTGGGCAGACTATATTGGACCTTGCTGGTCTTTATTAGCATGGTACTATTTCACTTCCTTCCCTGGTCCTTCCTCATTCCTTTGCCAGCCTCCTACTGCTTCATCTTTATCCACTTTCTAGTCATTCCCTCCCCAGCCTCATCTATCTTACTCTGTCATACATTCTCTGACTAGCCCCAGCTCTTTCCCCTCTTCACCTCCACTCCCTTTCTTATGTTTTACTTTCCATCCTGTTGCCATTTCCCCCCAATTCCACTCAATTTCATCTCCTTCAAAGACCTGTCTAACCCTTTCCTTAAACCTGTGTTCCTTTCAGCTCCTCCTAGGCCCCTCAACTTGTTTTCCTCCGCATAGTTCTGCACCCAGCCTCACAGTCCTACTCATTCTCCTCTCCCAGTCACTTAAAGTAGTTTATGTTATCCTCATAATCCTTGCTCAGTATCTTAGCCTTCACTATCTCCCCACTCTACCACTGTACCCAATTCCTAAACCTAAACCTACACTTACACTCCCAATACCTACCTAGTTTTATTCTGCCTTCTTCTGGTCTCCCACCCAATCCCAAAGTCTCCACATGAGCCTGAGTCTATATTTTCCCCACATTATCATATCCCCAGAGTCTGTCCTCCTGCCTCTTTCTCCCCTTCCCCAACATCCATTGCCCTTTTCTTTTCCATATTCTTTTCCCCCTTTGCCCAGCATTCTCCTTTCTACTACCGTCCCCAACATTCATTTACCCTGCTTTTCCTCTTCCTTGTGCCAGCATCTTTCATTATATTCTTGACTGTCCACCTAACTTCTCATCTGCCCTTGCTTCTCCCCTTCTTCAACAGTATCTGTCATCCTGTCCAGTGGTGTAGCCAGGCCTGAGAGTTTGGGTGGGCCCAGAGCTAATATGGGTGGGCACATACTGTGTATATAAGTATGAGTAGTGTCTCTTGGGATCCTACAAAATAATGCCTTAGAATGCACTTGATGATGGATTTCTAAGTAGTCTGCCCAACAGCCGCCCTGCTTCAATATAACCACATACATACTTAATGGAAAAATTCATATTTTTAAATATAATTACATTATCCCATATCTTAAAATTGATCATACATATGTCTACTACAAAGGCAAACCTCTCAACACACATGGCAGGATCCTGCAATATAATTACATAGGAAAAATATATTCAAATTCTGGTGGCACCTCAATAATAGCAATACAAAATCCCTTCACTGCCAGGTGCTTTGTGAAGTATCACTAAAGCCTGCAAAGAAGCTTCTTAACACCAATTCTGAATACGAATACCAACAACAGTACTTTTATAAAGACAGCGGTGAATATACAGTGGGGGAAATAAGTATTTGATCCCTTGCTGATTTTGTAAGTTTGCCCACTGACAAAGACATGAGCAGCCCATAATTGAAGGGTAGGTTATTGGTAACAGTGAGAGATAGCACATCACAAATTAAATCCGGAAAATCACATTGTGGAAAGTATATGAATTTATTTGCATTCTGCAGAGGGAAATAAGTATTTAATCCCTCTGGCAAACAAGACCTAATACTTGGTGGCAAAACCCTTGTTGGCAAGCACAGCGGTCAGACGTCTTCTGTAGTTGATGATGAGGTTTGCACACATGTCAGGAGGAATTTTGGTCCACTCCTCTTTGCAGATCATCTCTAAATCATTAAGAGTTCTGGGCTGTCGCTTGGCAACTCGCAGCTTCAGCTCCCTCCATAAGTTTTCAATGGGATTAAGGTCTGGTGACTGGCTAGGCCACTCCATGACCCTAATGTGCTTCTTCCTGAGCCACTCCTTTGTTGCCTTGGCTGTATGTTTTGGGTCATTGTCGTGCTGGAAGACCCAGCCACGACCCATTTTTAAGGCCCTGGCGGAGGGAAGGAGGTTGTCACTCAGAATTGTACGGTACATGGCCCCATCCATTCTCCCATTGATGCGGTGAAGTAGTCCTGTGCCCTTAGCAGAGAAACACCCCCAAAACATAACATTTCCACCTCCATGCTTGACAGTGGGGACGGTGTTCTTTGGGTCATAGGCAGCATTTCTCTTCCTCCAAACACGGCGAGTTGAGTTCATGCCAAAGAGCTCAATTTTTGTCTCATCTGACCACAGCACCTTCTCCCAATCACTCTCGGCATCATCCAGGTGTTCACTGGCAAACTTCAGACGGGCCGTCACATGTGCCTTCCGGAGCAGGGGGACCTTGCGGGCACTGCAGGATTGCAATCCGTTATGTCGTAATGTGTTACCAATGGTTTTCGTGGTGACAGTGGTCCCAGCTGCCTTGAGATCATTGACAAGTTCCCCCCTTGTAGTTGTAGGCTGATTTCTAACCTTCCTCATGATCAAGGATACCCCACGAGGTGAGATTTTGCGTGGAGCCCCAGATCTTTGTCGATTGACAGTCATTTTGTACTTCTTCCATTTTCTTACTATGGCACCAACAGTTGTCTCCTTCTCGCCCAGCGTCTTACTGATGGTTTTGTAGCCCATTCCAGCCTTGTGCAGGTGTATGATCTTGTCCCTGACATCCTTAGACAGCTCCTTGCTCTTGGCCATTTTGTAGAGGTTAGAGTCTGACTGATTCACTGAGTCTGTGGACAGGTGTCTTTCATACAGGTGACCATTGCCGACAGCTGTCTGTCATGCAGGTAACGAGTTGATTTGGAGCATCTACCTGGTCTGTAGGGGCCAGATCTCTTACTGGTTGGTGGGGGATCAAATACTTATTTCCCTCTGCAGAATGCAAATAAATTCATATACTTTCCACAATGTGATTTTCCGGATTTAATTTGTGATGTGCTATCTCTCACTGTTACCAATAACCTACCCTTCAATTATGGGCTGCTCATGTCTTTGTCAGTGGGCAAACTTACAAAATCAGCAAGGGATCAAATACTTATTTCCCCCACTGTACATAGCAGGAATATGCATTCCATTGGAAAATTCAGACAAGTCAGACTCATAACACCAGACAAACCACATGCCAGCAGAATCTCTCACCTTGGTCACATGCAGAACACATACCAACCCTCATGAATTACAGAATAGAGGACCAAAAATCACAAATTGTCCTGTAGCCCGGCATCAGCCCTTCCCTGCCCTACCCTTCCCTTCTTTTTTCCCCTCCCCTCATCCATCCCCATAGCCCAGCATAAGCCCTATCTGTCCCTTCCCCATCATCTATCCCGCAGCTAGGCATCAGCTCTACCCTTGCTCCCCCCACCCCTCCCTGTAGCCTAGCATCAGCCCTGTCCTACCATCTACCTGTCCCCCCATAGGCTGGCATCTCCCCTACTTTTTCCAATCTCCCCCTCCCTCCACCCTTAAGCACATCAGCATTAAATATAAAACATTTTAATTTTTCATGCTTGGGCACTGCAGAGACGACCCCTACCCAAAAACCAACATGAAACACCTTTTAAAAAGTATTATTTTAACCTGGGCACTGAGCCCCCCCCCCCCCCCCCCAGCACTGCAGTAAAAAGCCCACCCTCACCCAAAAGCCCACAATGACACATATTTGTTTTACTTGCTGAGAGGCTTTGGGCTGAAGGTGGTGGTGATCAGTGGTGAGGCAGGACCCAGTCCCAGATTAGCTGAGTCCATCATGAATCCAGCCCCAAATAAAAGCCTCCCCAGTCCCAATCGCATCCTTCCCTGGACCCACTGCCTCTCCCATCCTTGCCCTGTTGCTCTCTTCCCTTTCATCCACCCGGGACCGCGGCTCTCTGCCTGCCGTTACTGTTTCCTGTGCCAGTCCTGCCTCTTCTGTTCTGAGGTAAACTTCTGGGCTGGCACAGGAAGTAGCGGCAGGCAGAGAGCCGCAGTCCTGCGCCTCTGCTTTGGTTGTTTATTAGCGTGGACCCGGTGAGGTACAACGGGAGGGATCGTGCTGCACGGTGGGTGGATGAAAGGGGAGGGAGGGAGAAAGAAACACACACCGGGTCGGGTCCTAGGAGAGCTCTCATGAGTGGCAGTTGTTTGCTGTTGCTGGACTAGAGGCATCTGCAGCCAGACCAGCACCGATTGGAGGGTCATGAAAGACTGGGTGGGCCTGAGCCGAGATTGGGGGGGGCCTGGGCCCACCCGTATCTATGCCCCTGATCCTGTCCCTTCTCATCCCTCACCCAGCAACTGCCATAATCAGCTTCTCTCATATTCTGCTAAAATGGGCCAGTTTCTAGCTCTCTTCCCAGTATTAGCCCCCAGTTCCAGGCCCAACATCAGAATCATCCAAAGTTCGAGTCCTCTGAAAATGCTAAATTTCACCAGCAGGAGCTTGTTCCTACCCTCTCCTGTTTTGCTTCTCCAAAGTCCCTACTAGTTGCCCACGCTGGGGCATTTTGAAATAGTAAACTAGGCATTTCCTGTATTCTGCAACAAACAGGAAGTGCCTTATAACTGTTTCAAAATGCAGGGAGGCAGTATTGCCAGAATGGGCTATATCATACTTGGGCTACATTTTTTTTCTCCGAGGACATGCAGACCATTGTATTCTCACACTGGGTGACATCATCCAACAGAGCCCGGTGTGGACGCTAACTAGTGAGATTAACTTAGAACTTAATAACAGCGTCCCACCATATGTGAGCGCGGGTTCCTCAGTCTTCATTTTTCCACGGAGCAGGGCGGACGTGTCATTGTGTTCTCTCTGTGCGTATTTTCTCTCATTCGCAGTGCATTTGAGTATTTTTCATGTATTTGTTTTATTTTGTTTCCCTTTAATTTTAGTATGTTTTTTCCCGTCTCTTCTTTCTTTTTCACGAGTTGCTAGGCCTGTTTAGGCTGGAGCACCAACCTCAATTTGAACGTTGCCCCGTTTTACTGTTCCTAATTGAGGCGTTTAATTTGGCTGTGATTCTTTTCTCGATGTCCTAGAAGATCCCCAGTGGGTTCAAAAAGTGCGCCCAGTGTAATCGGGTGAGTTCCATGACTGACCCACACTCTTGGTGCATCTGGTGCCTTGGGCCTAACTATGAGCTTAACTCTTATTCTCTTCAAACTTCAATACTCTTCCAGCAGCACTAGCGATAGCACGCTGCCTGGCTGACCTGGATACTTTTCTCTGCCGCATCCTGCCCCACTGATGCAACTTCCTGTTTACGCATGGGCGAGATCTGGCAGAGAAAAGACTCCGGGTCAGCCAGGCAGCATGTTACCATCAGCACTGCTGGAAGAAATAGCGAAATTTGAAGGACAGTCGTGAGGGGGGTGGACCTGAGTGAGGATAAGGGAAAGGGAAAATGGGACTTGATATACCGCCTTTCTGAGGTTTTTGCAACTACATTCAAAGCGGTTTACATATATACAGGTACTTATTTTGTACCAGGGGCAATGGAGGGTTAAGTGACTTGCCCAGAGTCACAAGGAGCTGCAGTGGGAATCGAACCCAGTTCCCCAGGATCAAAGGCCACTGCATTAACCAGTAGGTACTGGATTCTTAAGGTGGGAAGCTGAGAGAGGTGTGCTGGGTTTGCAGGTGGGGTGGGGAGCAGAGGAGAAAGAGATGAGGACATTGATGCTACCTTTAGGGAGGGGAGAAAAAGAGACATTGCATGCCGCTGTTCTGCCTGTGTGCCGGCTCCGTGCCACATACCGGTTGAGAACCACTGGTTTAGACTGATTGGTTGGACCAAAGGAAAGAAAATTAGCCAGTAAGAACTTAATTTCTCCATGACTGTAACATTATCCACCTTATTCTATAATCATGTGTGCATACTTTTGTGCTTGGTGCGCAAACTTGAATGTGCAGGTTTCAGAATTGTACCCGTTACTGCAAAACTGATAAATTAGACACTAATTGTTACTAACTACCAATAGTTGAAATTATTTGGTGCTAATTTACACTAATATGTAATTATGTAACTGCATTTATGAGAGGGATTCATCAAGGTGCGGTAAAAGTTCGCCTTTTACCACACCTTGATTTCCCACAGGATTCAGCAACCTGCAGTACTGGGATCCCACAGGGTTGCTGAATCCTACCTAAAAAAAAACTGGGGTTATTCTACCATGCTAATGTAACTTAGCAAGTCTCAGGTCATTTGCATAGTAATGAGATGCAGAGCATGCATTTGCATATTTTGCATCTCAGTTCTACCTAATCTGCAGCAACTTATTTATTGCCGTGAAATTTTAGGTGAGGCAGCATTAGGGCCTTTTAAGTCACGTTAAGACCCGATTTAACATGACTTAAGGCCCTAACGCTGCTTGATGAATTTCTTCCTTAGTCATAATTCTAGAACCCTAGCATGGAAATCCTTTAGTGCGTAACTGCAAGGAGGTTTGGATGTGGGAAAGGGCATGGATGGGTCAGGGGTAAGCCCAGCACTTACACACCAAGGTTATAGAATGCTGACAGTTAAGTGTCCAACTATAACATTTAGTTGCAGACATTTACACCAGGCCATTGAAATGGTGTAAACGGTTGCGCCTAAATTGTGTGTAAAAACCGACTAGTATTCTACAATAGCAATTATCCATGTAATTATTGAATTTGCACTTCGTGTGCATCATCCCAGTGCCTTACTTTAGGTGACTTGTACTGAATTACCCCCGATGTACACATTTTTTTGTTCCATTTCTGAAAGTCATGGATTTAAAATCTTTGATAATCAGATGTCTGATAATTAGCTTGCTACCACAAGTGCTGTTAATGAATTGAAAATGTCAAACTATGCTCAAAAGTAGACTGTTCTAAGCTTGCCCTATAGCTTGGTGTTTTGTGCCCGTTAGTGACAATAAATGCAGATGTTTTGTGAAGTGGCACATTTTGGGCCAGGGGCAGATTCTGCGCAGCTTATATACCCAATTCTATTATTTATGAATAAAAGGAGATAGAATTGGAGGGGAGAGAAAACAGAGGTGAAAAAATATAAACATCATATATTTCACTTGTATTTCTAAGAATGGCTTAACTTGGTTTGGAGTGGCACGTTGTTGAGTTCTTCGGATAAGTTGATAATTCTGTCTGCTCAGGGCCGTCAAGAGGGAGGCTCAAGATTCCCCGGGCCCAGCCTCTAAGGAAGACCCGGTGCCAGAAGGTTCTGCTCCCTCGGTCTGATTGCGTTAAAGCGATAACTCAGGTCACAGGAGCAGGAGAGTGGCAGACCAAGGGAGGAGCAGATCCAGGAAGGTAAGGGGGTGGGGCAGCGGCCCGAGTGGGAGGGGGCGGGGGCAGTCTGAGTGGAGGAAGGACTGCGGCTGTGGTGGCCCTGCCCTAGGCCCAGCTCTGTCTCTCGGCAGCCCTGTTATCTGTTGGGTCCTCCGGTTCAGGTTTCAAATGCAGTTTACTTCTTAACTGGAAGCAGCCTAGTGGCTCAAGCAGTAGGCTGCAAGCCACGGTTCAGATCCTGCTTTTCCCACCGATGCTCCTTGTTACCTTGATTCAGGTACAGCTTGGACTGCAAATCCATTTGGACAGGGAATAACTTGTCTACCTGTTGTTGACTTCAGATTTGGAAACGCAAGTAAGAAATGTAATAATTAAACCCATCTCAAATCAACCAGTACTTGCTAATTTGCTCTATGGTATGCATAGGTGGTAAATGTCATCAAGTCCACCATAACATTACATCAGACCTGATGATGTTTCACCTCCAAACTCAGCAATGAACTCGAATTTCTGTGAGCAATCATGAATTCAGTGATTTTCTATAGCGTCTGTCTGGTTCATGTGAAGCTGCTGATTCACCATGGAAAACTATGTGATCACAAATTAAAATCATGTGAACTGGGAGCCCAGAGCTCTCAGTGAAAGCAAGATGGAAAGCACTTGAATTTCTAGTCTGTGCTTTCACCCTATCACATGCACACAGAGCTGAGATGGTATTGAATCATACAATTTGCAGAATACTGTAAAGAGTTAAATATATCTCTAGACCAGAAACATTTAGGAATCCAAGGCTCCAGTCAGTGTGGGCCCTACATTCATATGCATGCATCCTTAATTAGTTTGATTTTTATATTATTACTGAGCTGAAGTAAGTTAGAATAGAAAGCATATCTTACAAAACACCAAAAACTGAAGATAGTATATCTTACTGTTAATCATACAGAAGAGAAAATTAGTAGCGTATTGCAAATTGTGAGAATAATCAGTAAACCATAACTGACATTGTTTGTTTGTGTTTTCTTTGTGTTTAGGTAAGGACGGTCTTTGTAACTTCCACCCTCAGCACTTCCTCAAGGTCTCTGAGGTGGAAATGAGAGGTTCAGAGGAAGCTGTAGCTGGCACAGTGTTACAACGATTGATTCAGGAACAATTACGCTATGGTAATCCTAATGAGAACATGAACTTATTGGCAATTCAGCACCAGGCCACAGGGAGCGCGGGACCGTCTATCAGCACTGCAAGCACTCTTTCATCCACAGAGAACCTCACTCACGAAGATCCACAAATGGTCCACCAGTCAGCCCGTCAAGAACCTCAAGGCCAAGAACATCAAGGGGACAGTACAGTGATGGAAAAACAATCAAGGGCTTCTCAGCCTCAGCAGAACAATGAGGAACTACCCACTTATGAGGAGGCTAAAGCCCAGTCCCATTTTTTTAGGGGTCAGCAGCCAGTTGCTGTTGGCCCAGGCTATTATGTTGCTGCAGTGGTGGCCAGTCAGAAATCAAAAACAGAAGGGAGACCAACTGTCAGTCGGGCTAATAGTGGGCAGACACATAAAGATGAAGCACTTAAAGAACTTAAGCAAGGTCACGTTCGTTCTTTGAGTGAAAGGATCATGCAACTTTCACTGGAGAGAAATGGTGCTAAGCAATATCCCCCTACCTCGGGGAGCATCAAAGGGTTAAAAACTGGTGGGCCATTTCCTGCTCAGTTCTCTGGTAAAGGTATGGATCCACGAGGTCCTCCTCCAGATTATCCTTTTAAAGCAAAACAGGTAATTTCACCAGTGACAAAAACTCAGGAACATGGGCTTTTTTATAATGACCAACCCAGTAGGATGATGCAAGATATTCTTAAAACCCATCCTGTCCCGCAGGCTGCAAAAACAGAAGTAGCAGTTCTGAGATACCAGCATCCTCCAGAGTATGGTGTCACCAGGTAATCATAACTCTATATTTTTGTTCTGTTTTAATTTTTTTTTTTTTAATATACAACATTCATGTGAAGCGTTTCCTAAGCTTTTTGACATCTGAGAATGAGTCTACTTTCATTTTTCTTTAGTGGTATATATTTGGAAAAGTAATTTGCTATTATGTTTTTCATCTATTTTAATTACTAAAAAAAAAACCCAAAACATTCAGGATATTTTTTGTGAAAGTATGCAGTTTCAGTAACTGAATCATACCAAGATTTTATACATAAAAACATTAATTATAATGTACAGTCTTAAGAGCAGCAGTGAGCTTGAAATATGGTTAGAGCACAGATGGGAACACTATGAAATCCATCCAAACCAAACTAGTGAGACTGCTATGGTTTGTGACAAACTTAGTCAGACTTCAGAATTGAAGCATATTATTTGGAGGCCTCATAACATATCATTTTACTTTACAGTTTACATGGCCTATCATATTATGCATTCACTGAATGGTATGCTACTCCAGTGCTTCTCAACCCCTCTCTCGGAGGCATTCCTAGCCATTTGGGTTTTCGGGATTACCACATTGAATTTATATGAAATATATTTGCATATATTAGATATCCATTGTATGCAAATCTATGTTTTGAATATTCACTGTAGTAATCAACTATCTAGGTGTGCTGTTAGAAGAGGGTTGGGAAGCACCGCCTCACTCAGTACCAAGGGTGCAACTGTACATAACGGAGGACTAAGAGTGGTCTGGACCCCCCCACCAGGCCACTGCCCGATACCCCTCGTGCTGCTGCCTCCCCCCCCACGTCCGCAGCGGACACCCCCACTGCCCCGGTCCTACCTGAAGGGCCTTGGTGGTCTCTGCGGGGTGGGGGGGGGGGGACAGGAAGCATGTTCTTTCCTGCCCTATTCGCTGCCGCTATTCCCCTGCCTGCCAGCACTGCTGTGTTTTCAAAATGGTGGCTGAGACTTCCAGTGGTAGTCTCGCGGGTCTCAACAATTTCACGAGATTTCACCAGGGAGTCTCGACCGCCATTTTTAAAATACAGTGGTGCTGGGCGGGGGAATAGTGGCAGCATAATGGGCAGGAAAGAATATGTCCCCTCCCCCCCCCACAGAGGACAGTAGATCACCAGTGGCGTGCCTTTAAAAGTAGGACTGGGGAGGGCTGTAGTGTGCGGCAGGCATCCGGGCAGAGCCTCTGGGCCCTTGGGCACTGCCCGGTTGCCCAAATGGTCAGTCCGCCCCTGGTACATAACTAAGTTGATGCCTTCATTCTTCAGGTACTATAGATTTAATAATAAAATATTCTAGCTTTAGGTTAAGTGTTGAAAAAGTTGCAGAATACAGTGCCGTGCCAGTGTTGTGGTACAATATCTTGTGTTTGTTTTTTGATATTTTAGAAAGAATATTTTCAAAGTAATTGTGGACACAGATTTTTCTTTCTTTTTTTTTTTTTTTGTTTTGTTAATTAAAGTGCATGCCACAGTGCTTCGTTTATGATAGTGAAGGACTGCGTATTATTTGTCCCTGGGGACCAGAAAGTCCTGAATATATTTTTAAACTTACCATACTGGCATCAGCTGTGGAAAAGTGATATGATTTTCCATGGAAACTGATTATTTTAAGAGCCAACTAGTAAAAGTCCAAGTTTGTGCTTGACAAACAGAATAGGAAATTCAAGATAAGAGGGTCAAATTCAGGTTATGGTCTCAGGAAGTATGAGTGAGTTCCAACTGCAAGACACTATGGGCCAAATTCTATAAGTAGCACTTAAAATCAGAGCTGAAAATTTAATGTGCTTAGTGTGATTCTATAAGGGGTATGCGTCCTTTATAGAATCGCGCTTAGCGCATAACTGCACCTAACTTTAGTTGCCTGCAATTAGGCCTGCTATGAGCGCGATTCTGTATGTATGCACGTATAATTTAGGAACACCCCCAGAACATTCCTAGCCATGCCCCCCATATAGTTACACACATTTCTCCGAGCTGAAGAGCCCTAGCAGCTTTAGCTTTTCCTCATAGGGAAGTCGTCCCATCCCCTTTATCATTTTCATTACCCTTCTCTGTGCCTTTTCTAATTCCACTATATATTTATTGAGATGCGGTGACCAGAATTGAGCACAATATTCGAGGTGCAGTCACACCGTGGAGCTGTAACCATGTATAGATCCAGATTTCTCCACTGGAGTTTTCTCTGGGTCAGATTCTGAGCACCCCTGGGATTTTCTAAAGAGGATTTTCAACAAGTGTACCACTAAATCCAGCTCCTCCTTATGAACGGAGGAGGTCCCCACTCAAGGAATTCTCCTTCATTGATTTTATTTAGGAAATGATGGAAAGCCGTTACATTTATGTTACAGATGGAGGGGGAACCCAAGCAGAAATAATGGCTATGCTCCATATTTCTCAACCCTGCCAAGGAAACTGTGATACTAGAGAGGCAATTCTATAACTATCATGTTTTATCATTATCATGTTACCCAAGATACTTTTGCAATACCAAATGTCAATCTTCTTTATACTTTTCACTACTCATGATGTATTGTAAGCCACATTGAGCCTGCAAAGAGGTGGGAAAATGTGGGATACAAATGCAATAAATAAAATAACTTGGCACCTCAGGTTAGATGCCTTAATGTCATGCGCCAATTCTATAATAGCATCTTGGCGCCAAGATGCTGTTATAGAATACTAGCATACATTGGCACTGATGCGCCTACATTTAGGTGTGCCCACTTATGCCAGGTCTATGGCAAGTGTAACTTGTGCACACTGCACGGTACACTCAATTTATAGTATTCTAAAAGTTGCACATGTAAGTAGAAGACATGCCTATGTCCTACACTTATGCCTCCTGTGTGTATGCTCCCTTGCAGTTACATGCTATAGCACTTGAGTGCTCCCTTATAAAATATCGCGTACCGCACTTGTGCATGTAACTGCCAGTTACGCTGTCACTTATGTGCGCAAGGCACGTGTAATTTCACGTGCCCAGTTATAGAATTGACCTGTTCACAGAATCCTTACAGAAGTTCAGATGAGAATGTAGGAGACACCCCCACCCCCCCCCCCCCCCCCCCCCCCCCCCCCCCGTCGGTACATCCTATCAATAAGAAGGTTGACTCCATGCATAGAGTTTTGAAGACTCTCTGCTTCATGAAGCAGCAGCTTTCTCACTATTCCATGTTAGTCAAATCTTCTCTCAAAAGAGCCAAAACTTCCAAATCTCTTTCCTTGCTGCCCCTAGAGAGGGAGACCTCGACATTGGATACTTTTGGAAGAAAATTGTTTCAGAATGCTGTGCTGACTTCCTGCCTAGCTTCTTTACCAGCTCTGTATGAGCCAGTATGTGGGAAACATTGAGTGTAAGATGGTGGAGTTTGCAGTCTCTTTCTCATGGCAAAGCTGTGCAACTCCATTCACTAGTGGGCAAAGGGAAAGACTGAGAAAGACAAATGGTCTGACAACCTAGGATGTATTTGAGGCGGCATTGAGAGCTTCTGCATTGGGTACTGGAACTCAGAGACTGTTATGGTTCTTGCCCTCGGTCCTAAGATATGACGCAAGAAAAGCTTACCAATATTTATTTGTTTAAAAGGGCTTATAAATTGCCCATTATTACATTTGGGCAGTATACAACCAAACTTAAAATCAAGAAATACATTGAGTAAAACAAACAAAAAACGTGGCCTTCTCCTCCACTGCTAACTCCAGGCTTCATTCCTTTTCCCTCACGGCACCTTATGCCTGGAATAGACTTCCTGAGCATGTACATCTAGCTATCTCTACCTGTTTTCAAATCTATGCTCAAAACCCACCTTTTCACCACTGCTTTTCGCTCCTAGCCACTACTCAATTGCCTCCCCTTGTTCCTTCTCACCCAGTACTTCCCTCGCCCTTAATTTGTCTTGTCTGTCTGTATTATGTTTTTAGATTGTAAGCTCTGTTGAGCAGGGACTGTCTCTCTATGTCAGGTGTTCCAGCGCTGCGTGCGTCTGGTAGCGCTATACAAATGTTAATAATAATAATAAGGTAAATATAAGAACATAAGAATAGCCGTACTGGGTCAGACCAATGGTCCATCTAGCCCAGTATTCTGCTTCCAACAGTAGCCAATCCAGGTCACAAGCACCTGGCATAAACCCAGTTAGTAGCAAAATTCCATGCTACCAATCCCATGTCTCTTCCCACAGATATAACAGCTTTGCAGAATCCATCCTATCAGCAAAAATGCTGTCAGCCAGCTGCAGTAAAAAGAGATATCCAGTCCTAAAGCCTAAGAGAATAAGAACATTTCCGGTCGATATTCAAAGCGATTTAGCCATCCACTGACCAGTTAAATCGCTTGGTCGGGGCTTGCCACAGCACTTAACCGGCTAAGTAAGTGCCTGCTGAAATTTGTGGTTAGTGCCTAACTCAAAGTTGGCTATGTTGGGGGCATTCCAGGAGTGGAGTTATCACTTGGCCGATAAAGTGCTGATATTTAGTCTTTAAGTGGCCAGGTTTAGCTCTTACATGGGACTGCATAAAAGTCTATCTTATTTTTATGTGCTACTCCATGGCTCTTAAGTGCTGAATACTGCTCAAAAATAACTGAATATTCAAAGCCAAAGCCTGGACAGTGCCCGGCTTTGAATATCTGGGAATAACTGTGTCAGCGGTGAGCAAATGCCACCCTCTGAATTACAGGCATTTTATTTGCTTTTTAAAGGCAGATGTGTCTGTCAGCAGCCTGAGTTCAATAGGAAGTCTATTCCACACAAGTAGCCCTGCAGTGGGAAAAGAGCAACTCTTAGTTTCAGCAAGGTGCATATTATGTAAAGATGGAATATAAGGTTTATTTATTTAAAAGATTTATATCCCGCACATCTACAATCCTGAGCGGGGAGCAATCCACATTCATGTAAAAAAAAACACATTTCACAAAACATACAACATAACCATATTATCTTCTTAAACAACAAAATCTCATAGTGAACAGGTTGATCTAAAACTTGGTTTTAAGGAGCAATGTCAAAAACTCACTGAAACAAGACTTTTTTTTTTTTAAGCCTTTTTAAATTCATTGATATTTCTTAAGGCTCAAAGCTTGGTAAAGAATTCCACAATCTTGGTCCTTTGATATAGAAAACTGAGTTCCTTTACTTACCTAAAAAGACAGTCTTAAAAGAAGGAACGTCAAACATATTAGAAGACTTTGACCTCAAAGATCGAGAAGACTGATGTAAAATGCAAACTTGCTGAAATCACTGTAGAGATTTTATTGGTTATCACTTTTTTTTGTTTTTGTTACATTTGTACCCCGCGCTTTCCCACTCATGGCAGGCTCTATGCGGCAGGCAGGGAATCGAACTCAGTTCCTTAGTTCCCCAGGACCAAAGTCCACCACCCTAACCACTAGGCCACTCCTCCACTGGTGCTACTATTTGAGATTCTACATGGAATGTTGCTATTCCACTAGAAGTCGGCCCTTGCAGATCACCAATGTGGCCGCGCAGGCTTCTGCTTCTGTGAGTCTGACGTCCTGCACGTATGTACGTGCAGGACGTCAGACTCACAGAAACAGAAGCCTGCGCAGCCTTCTACATGGAATGTTGCTAGTGGAATAGCAACATTCCATGTAGAATCTCCAATAGTAGCAACATTCCATGTAGAATCTCCAATAGTATCTATTTTATTTTTGTCAAATTTGTACCCTGCGCTTTCCCACTCATGGCAGGCTCAATGCGGCTTGCATATTGTATACAGGTACTTATTTGTACCTGGGGCAATGGAGGGTTTAGTGACTTGCCCAGAGTCACAAGGAGCTGCCTGTGCCTGAAGTGGAAATCGAACTCAGTTCCTCAGTTCCCCAGGACCAAAGTCCACCACCCTAACCACTAGGCCACTCCTCCACTGTTGCTACTATTTGAGATTCTACATGGAATGTTGCTATTCCACTAGCAACATTCCATGTAGAAGTCGGCCCTTGCAGATCACCAATGTGGCCGCGCAGGCTTCTGCTTCTGTGAGTCTGACGTCCTGCACGTATGTACGTGCAGGACGTCAGACTCACAGAAACAGAAGCCTGCGCAGCCTTCTACATGGAATGTTGCTAGTGGAATAGCAACATTCCATGTACAATCTCCAATAGTAGCAACATTCCATGTAGAATCTCCAATAGTATCTATTTTATTTTTGTTACATTTGTACACCGCGCTTTCCCACTCATGGCAGGCTCAATGCGGCTTACATGGGGCAATGGAGGGTTAAGTGAGTTGCCCAGAGTCACAAGGAGCTGCCTGGGCCTGAAGTGGGAATCAAACTCAGTTCCTCAGTTCCCCAGGACCAAAGTCCACCACCCTAACCACTAGGCCACTCCTCCACTTTGAATACCATCAATAGAATCTTATATTTATTTATTTATTTATTTATTTAACAGTGCTTATATCCCACAATTTCCCACCTCTGGCAGGCTCAATGTGGCTTACAACATTTGAATAACAAATAGACAGGGTACAATAAATGGAAAAGGGGTAAGCAGGGCAGAGTGCACGCTATTCATAATGAGCAACCAGGGTAAAGAAACAAGAGCAGGAGTAATATGTTCAAAATGACTCATTCCCAAACGGATACGGGCTGCAGCATTTTGTGCAATCTGTATAAGACTGTAAAATATATTTTGGCAAACCTAAGCATTACAGTAATCAAAGTGAGGCATTACTATGCTTTGAATCACTAAACGAAAATTTTCAAAATATAAGTAATCCTCCAGTCTCCTAACAAGCCTTAATTAAAAAAAAAAATACAGTACTGTCAAAAAGTAAGGCTTGACTGAGTTTATAAATTTTCAGAACAGAATTTAGATCATATGGGGCATCATTCTATAGAATTTTATGAATCAACAATTAAACCTTGAAGTGGTTAAAATCTCTTTGGAGTTAACTTAAGGCAGCAGCTTCTTTCAGAAAGGAACTGCGATACTCTTTAAGTCCCTCTACCAGCTTGTCTCTGACCCAGCCTCCTATTCTACCAGGAGATTTGCAAGTGGGGAGCACTCTCATAGGTATAGGCATCCCCCTTCCTCTTGATCTAAGCAAACACAAGAGGGCTCTTGCTCTCATCCCAGTCAGCAGTTGGCCCAAAAATTCCAGATTACTTCTCCAAAGACCAAGAGTTACCACGTGGCGAAGGAGGCAAGTCTTATCATGATGTGGGGAGAGAGACATCTAGAGGTACTCTCTGCATGTCATATTTTGGGCACCACCAAAGTTTGTCACCGACTTAAAGGTTGGGTAATGGAAACTCAGCTGATAGGCCTTAAACGTAATCATGACCACTTGGGGGAAGCTTTCTGTGGATTTGATGATGACAAAAATACCAAGGTTCTCAGGTACTTTAGAAAATAGAAAATGAAGGATCCAAGGGTATAGATGCCTTAACAGTCCTGCAGCCTTAGGATGAATTGCTGTACGTTCTTTCATCTGTCACTTAATAGGCGTAATAATACATGTCTGCACACACATAGGACATGTAATCATGATGACCTCGGCTTGGCTGAGGTGCCCCTGGTATGGGGATCTCAACAAGACTAGCATTAGCAGAGCTTATTTGGCTCCTGCGGGTTCTGCAACTGCTGTAACAGGGACTGATAGAAATGGAAGTCTCCTCCCATGCTGGCTTATGAAAGAGCAAGACTTATGAAACTGAATTTCTGAAAGGTAAGAGAAGGTCTGTCTTCTTGGCATATGATGCCTGGTGCAGAGAGAAGTGTGTTCCACCTGGAGGGTTCATATCCTGGACATTTAAGACTTTCTGCGGGCTGGGCTCTTGAGAGGCCTGGTGTTTAACTACATTTGATTACACTGCATGGTGTCGCATCGCTTAGGGATGTGGCACCCTTCCAATCACCTGGTCTAGTCGCTTCTCGACTCCCGAATGGGGAAAAGGTAAAAAGGGAAAAAAAAACCCCAGAAATTAGCAAAAATCCAGAGCTCAATCCAATCCAGTATTTTGAGGTATCTAGTCAGTAAATTCAAAATCCGCAAAGGCAAAACACAATCAGCTCCTGCTCCTCCAGAGCTGAAAGATGCCCTCAGCAATCTTATTTTCTTGCATAAACTTTAGGTAATGCTGTCAGGAACACATCTCCCAGACACACAGCACTTCTCCCCTCCCCCACCATGTCTGGTTCAGTTCAGCAGTTCGAATTTAGAAGGGGAGAAGAAAAAAAGAATAGCTTCCAGCCTCTTTGCACAGTCACAGGGCTGTGGGCAGAAACCCTGAGCAAGTGTTAAAAATTCACACCTAGGTATTTTTATTTATTACATTTAGTACTATACTACTACTTAACATTTCTAAAGCGCTACTAGGGTTACGCAGCGCTGTACAATTTAACATAGAGGGACAGTCCCTGCTCAAGGAGCTTACAATCTAAAAGACAAGTGAACAGTCAGTTCGATAGGGGCAGTCAAATTGGGGCAGTCTGGATTTACTGAACGGTAAGAGTTAGGTGCCGAACACAGCATTGAAGAGGTGGGCTTTAAGCAAAGACTTGGGCAGGGAGGGGGCTTGGCGTAAGGGCTCAGGAAGGTTGGTCCAAGCATAGGGTGAGGCGTGGGGTACATTTGTACCCCGCGCTTTCCCACACAATGCAGGCTCAATGCGGCTTACATAGTAATTTGAAATACAAAGTTAAGAATAGAATTTTCAATAAAACAGTAAAAACAACGTAAAATCGGGCTTAGTAGTGTATGATAAGTTGAGCTACATAATATATGACTACTATAAAGAATAAAGTTATGAAACACAGACAAACATGATTCAATGGGATAGTCAGCATGGGTTCAGCCAAGGGAAATCTTGCCTCAATCTGCTTCATTTTTTGAAGGCATGAATAAACATGTGGATACTACAACCCAGCAAAGTCGAGCAGCACAGTTATCCAGGACCAAAGGTCATAGGATGCAAAAAGGAAGGGCTTAAAAGTCCCTTCCCATAGTGTCTCTCACCCTGAAGTTCATATCAGTTCATATGCTCACTGTAATCCGAAACACACTGTTTTATAGGAATCAGCTTCTAAAGCTTAGTCCTCGCTGCACCTCCCACTTATCAGGTGCTTTACTGATCTGATACTACCCATGGGCTGTGTGTGTGTTGTAGGAATAGTCCTTTTGAGTCTTAACTGCTAGTGCATTTCACGTTGCGGGAATTTCCATCTCCTCCTCAACTGAAAGCTGCTCTCCTTCTTCCACAAACTCAATCTGTACCTGCTCACTCCCAGTGTCAGCATCTTCCCTGAAAAACAAACCTTGGCCCCACCTTTTCCCCTACCTCTCTTTGGTTCTATCACATACTGTTTAGTCAGCCACAGATATTGGGCTTGGTCTAAGTCCTGGCCTACCCCTGAGGACTAACTCCTGCTTTTATATGGTTCAGCTCCCCTCCCAAGGACGTGCTGAGTTTCCCCCTGTCCTGTGGGCTCTGTGCCTACCCTGGGGTAGAATAGGTCCCAATCCTTTACGAAGCCGCTCAGTTTCCTGAGACCTACCCTCTTACTCATTGCAATGGCCATAGGGGAGGCAATTCTATAACTGGCCACCACAATTTAGGCACCTAGATGCCATGTGCATTCTATAACGGCATCTGGGCACCAAGATTCTCTTATAGAATACTAGCATAAACTGGCATTAATGCGCCTACATTTAGGCGCATCCACTTACATTATCTGGATGTGCCTAAATGCAGCACTTCAGTGTGTGTGACAAAGTATTCAGTAAGTTACACATGTAAATATTGGTCCCGCCCATTCTCCTTTCCTGTGAATGTCCCCCTTGCATTTAGTCACTCGCAGGGCCTTTTACAAAGGCGTGCTAACGTTTTTAGCGTGCGCTAAAAATAAGTGTGTGCGAAATGCTAGCAACGCCCATATATTCTTATGGGCATCTCTAGCGTTCAGTGTGCGCTAATCAGCGCATGCTAAAAACGCTACTGCGCCTTAATAAAAGGCTCCACCTCCAAGTGAATAGTGCCCATCATTTATAAAATATTGCTGCGTGCTCAGCTACTACTTAACACGCGTAAGTGCCACTAGTATATAAATTTATGTGTGCAACCTGCATGTAAATCTAGGTTTAATGTTAATGAGGTGTATAATATTATAGGGGCCTATTTCCTCCAAGGTGGCCAAGCACTTCAGTCCTCCTTTCAGGTGTTGGAACTCGAATTTGGTGCTCCTTTTGAGTCCCTTAGTGCAGAGTGCTTGGGGGATGTCTCAAGTAAGGCCATCTTTCTGTTAGCTATTACATTGGCCAGGAGGGTCTCAGATATCCAGGCCCTTGCCTGTAGAGAGCCATAGCTAAAACTGGGCTAAGAATATGGTGACTTTGCATGCTTTACCACCCTTCTTGTCTAGTCTTATGACGCTTATGCATTGTGAGACCTGCAGAATTGATTTTAGTGGGTAGAATAAAGGTCTACACATGCCATTGCTTTGAGGTGTAAGGTAAAAATCATGACAGACCAAAAAGTCTCAATCCTGGAAACTGGTTAACTTGCTGGTCTAAATGAGTGAGTTTTCTGTTTTATTCAAAATTAAAATAGATTGGTTAGTGCTACATGTCCACCAGCCACCCAGCTATCTACATGCCTAATAACTGAATCACCAACTACAACAGCTGTCCTAACCCTTCCCTTCTGGGCAGAAGCTCCTGGAGACACATCCTTGGTATGAGAGGATATTGCATCCTCTGGTGGGCTGGTCCTGACTACAAGATTATTTCCAACTTCACCAGGGTAATGCTGTCCATTTAGGAGGCCTCCCTCCTCCAAGGCAGCACAGGGGCTGCCGTACTGGAGGTGGGATTTCTCTACAACGTCCCTGTAGGCCTCTTCTATGTATCTCTTTGTCTCCTCAGCTCCTCCAAGTCTGCTACTCTAGCCTCAAGAGAACGGACTCATTCTCTGAGAGCTAGAAGCTCTTTGCATCGAGCACACACATATAACCTCTCACTAACTGGGAGATAATCATACATGTGTCAGTACAAAAGACTGGATAGAACCCCTTTTGCTTTTGGACTGCTATCTGCATCTTTGTATTATAGAGTTGTTTAATTAAAACTTTTTCAGGTACTAGGGATATTAAATGAATATAAAGAGCTTTAAGATTATATGGTATAATTTGTAATTTATTTAGTTTTTGCTTCCCAGAAACTAATTAAATGTAATGAAAATGTAATTACAACTCTAATGAAAACACTCCTCTTGTTATCCTAATTAGAATAAAGACTATAAATGAAGAGTTGTGCTAGGTGTAGGTGGGAGCTGGGGAGGGTGTGGGAATGAAGACTGAACTAGGTTCTGCTGTGCCTGTTGGAGGCTATCTGTTAATGCTGTGGTACAAAGTTCAAGTTTTAAAACTAGGGGGGAAAGGGTATAGAAACTAGTTGATAAAGTTTGCTTTTTCTTTTCTTTTTTTTTTCTGCCTATCAATAACCTATAATTCCTCCTTTACCCCAGTCTTTAAGTTCACAAAGCATAAAGCAAAATAAAGTTCTCTTACCAGAGAAGTGTCCTCTTCTCTCAGAACTTCTCAGAAAGAAAGTTAAGTGGGACCTTTCTTCTCTATATAGTTTTGATTCTAAGGGGACTGTTTCAAACAAACCCCTTGAAGCTAACTCAGTAATCAGATTTCCCTCAGTAACCTTTGCAAATATTCTACTTCCTCAGACCTTAATTAACACCTAATTCAGATCAGTTGCAGTGCTACCTCTCTAGCAGCCAAAGAATAGAAAATATCTGTCTTTTAGGGCAGAATTTGAGCACTATGGAAACTAATTAATAATTCTCTCTCTCTCTCTCTCTCTCTCTCTCTCTCTCTCTCTCTCTCTCTCTCTCTCTCTCTCTCTGTTTTAAATTTCTCTAAGACTAAACTAGGTCCTGCTGTGCCTGCTAGAGGCTATCTGTTTATTCTGTGGTACAAAGTTCTAGTTTTAAAACTAGGGGGGGGGGAATGGTATAGAGACTAGTTGATAAAGTTTTCTTTTTCTTTTCTTTCTTTTTTTTTTATTCTGCCTATCAATAACTTACAATTCCTCGTTTAAACCCCAATCTGTACGTTCCCAAAGCACAGAGCAAAATAGTGTTCTCTTACCAGAGAAATGTCCTCTTCTCTCAGAACTTCTCATTAGCTTTTGTAAGTTAAAACTTCGTTTGTTCCAGTGACCAGCGCTGAATAACTGTGTTGGTTTTTTTTTTTTTTGGCCGGCTTAAACTTAACTGGCCAAGTTAATATTCTGCACTGACCGGTTAAGTTTATAGCGGCCAAAGATAGGACTGCTATTTAGATGGTCCTATTTGGCTACTAAACTGAGCTGGTGAAGCGCTGAATATTCTTAGCTCACCAATTATTTCACGTGATATAGCCAGTTAGCCACTATGCAGTAAGCACTAATATTCAGCGGAGATAACCGGCTATCTCACGCTGAATATTAGTGCTTAGCCGATTAAGTGGTATTTAACTGGCCAGGAGCCATTCCTGACCAGTTAAATTGCACTGAATACTGGACAGACTTTGTTTTGGATTTTTGCTACAGGCTTGAAAATGCATCCAAATGTTAAATGGCTTACATATTGTTGATATCAGTATCCTCTGATAATTCCTACATCCAGCAATTTTCTGATGATCTAATTATTCTTTTTGTGTTTTATTTCTTTTTTTGTAGTCGCCAATGGCACTTGCCTTTTCAGTCATTGCCAACACAACATCACAGTCCTATGTCCTCCCAGGCTTCTTCAGTAACTGGCCCACTGCTTTCTGCACCCTTGCCATCTCAACCAGTGACTGTAGCAACTCAACCTCCACCTGCCATGCCACTCGGCCAGCAGCTTCCACCAGATGCATTTGCCATTGTAGAGCGTGCGCAGCAGATGGTGGAGGTTTTATCAAAGGACAACCGCATGCTGCGCCAGCAGTTAGAGGAGCATTACGAAAAAACAGACAAACTCCAAAAGGTATATGAAATCCTTGGTGCGAAGAGTTGTTAAGGGCTTGGCTTGTGTTTTCTTCAACAAGATGAAGGAACATGTGAAGTACACCAGCAGGTTGGTTTCTTGAGGAGTGTGAACTTCTGTGCTGTCAGACTCTATGTGGTTGGTATTCAATTAGTATAAACATTTGGGTCTATATAGATAGTAGCACATTATGGCTAGCAAATATAAAATTGTCTTAAGTAGTCCTGATTATAATTTGGTATGTGAAGGGGCAATATTCACAGGGCTTATCTGAGTAAGAGCGCCTCCTACCTGCATGTTCCACTGACAGGGTCATACCCAGATATTCAGTGGTGTTTATCTGGATAGTAGCACTGAAAATCTGGTCAGACTGCCTCAGCACTCTCTGGGTAGTTCTGGGGCATTCCAGGAATGGAGTTTGGACTGAACTGGGTTACTTGATTAGTGGCAATTTTCAGTCCATTATCTTGGTAACTATCCATATAGGACAGCAAAAGGACTGTCCTAACTTTATCCGGATACTGGTCTGAAAATCACTAGTGCCTGGATAACAGCCGTGGCTGTCCAATGCCCAGATATTCAGCGCCTGTATATGGGTATGGTCTGACACTGAATATCTGGGCATAAAAAGCCTGTAGCAGTCAGAATTTTGACCTGCGAGATGTTATTTTATGCTCTTAGGCAACTAGAGTTGTCTTTTTGGACTTCTGAAGTCAGTCTGTCTCAGACTCATCTGTTAACCTTTGCATAGTGCTCCAAAATGTTGTCACCATAGAGGTTGTGTGAAAGACAGGTTTTAAAAAGATGCCACAAAAAAATGCAGCTTCCATATCATCAAGCTGATCAATCCATAGACTGGTGGGTTGTGTCCATCTACCAGCAGGTGGAGATAGAGAGCAAACTTTTGCCTCCCTATATGTGGTCATGTGCTGCCGGAAACTCCTCAGTATGTTCTCTATCTCAGCAGGTGGTGGTCACACACAGCAGCAGCAGCTCTGGCTAGGCCTCCAAGCCTAATTTTTAGGTTTTGTTGAGTGCCTGGGGTTGAGGGCTCTTTTGAGCAAGTGCAAACCTGGTGGTGCCAGGTCCCTCCTTTTCTCCCCCCTCCCGCTGGCTCCGTTAAAAAAAAAAAAAAAAAAAATTTTAAACGTCCTTAAAGGCGTTTATTTCGATGTTTATTTAAGCGTCTATTGCAGCTACTCACTGGGACACCAGGTCGTTACAACTCGGAGCGGACAGCAGGTAATTTTACCTTTTTATAGCGGGCGGGGGTTCCCCGATTCTTCTCCTCGTGGCACATGGCGTCGGAGGGCGAGGGCGCAAAGGGTCGCTCCCCGGGTCGCTTGAGCGCTTCTAGAGGGGATGCGGGGGTCTTAAAGCCTGATTCGCCCTTGTTGGGTGGCAGTTTCGTGACCGATGAGTGTCCCGGTCCTTCCTCCGGCGTGGCGGTTTTTCCCGCCATAAACGCCCATCCCCCGCTCCTCGCCTCCGCCATTTTGGCCGGCCACGCGGCTCGGACGGCTTCGTCTTGGGCCGCCCTTGAGGTTGGAGACATTAATGCCATGAACGCCCTTAATTTGGGCGACGGCACAGAAGCGGCTAAAGTTAAGAGCCGTTCTTCCCGCGCGGCTCCTTCGCGGAGTTTCGCGCCGGACGCCATTTTGGATGCGCAGCAGGCCTCTCCCCCGCTGTTGCGAGCGCCGGTTGAGAGTGCGCCTAGGGCTGTTGCCCAGGCTGCGGAAGTGCACAGTCTGGGGGGTTTCTCCCCCGAGTTTGTTTTGCTGCTGCATCAGGCCTTCCTCATGCACAACGCTGCCCCCGCTCCCTCGTCTGGTAAAGAGGTTGAGGTTCCCAGAGGTAAACGCCCTCGGGTTGATTCCCAGGCCTTGGAGGAATTTGTCTCCTCCGATGTAGATGAGGGCAGCGTGTCTGAGGTCTCCCAACGGTCCTTTGCGGATTCCTTGGAGGAGACGGATCCCCGCTCGGATGGAGCGGATGACCCCTCTGCAGCGCGGCTTTTTCGCCCAGAGGATTTGCCCAACCTGTTGTTACAGGCCATGGACACTTTGAAGATTTCCTCTCCGGAGGACGTCTCTCCCTCAGCCCCTGTTGGCTCTGCCATTATGCTGGGGACGAAGCGCCCGCCTAGAACCTTCCACGTGCATGATGCCATGCACACCTTAATTTCGGCTCAATGGGATGTCCCAGAAGCGAGCCTTAAAGTGGCTAGGGCTATGTCCCGCCTCTATCCTTTGGCTGTGAGTGAACGTGAGGCCTATCTGTGGCCTACCGTGGATTCTTTAATCACTGCGGTGACTAAGAAAACGGCATTGCCGGTGGAAGGTGGCACGGCCCTAAAGGACGCCCAAGACAGGAGATTGGAGGCGGCCTTAAGGTCGTCCTTTGAGGCGGCTGCTTTAAGTTTGCAGGCCTCAGTTTGCGGCTCCTATGTGGCCAGGGCGTGCCTGACTATGGTGCAGCGGGCTTCCCCCTCGGATCATTCCTTGAGGGATGATTGGCCAGCCCTGGAATCGGGCTTAGCCTATGTGGCAGACTTGCTGTATGATGTCTTGAGAGCCTCAGCTAAAGGCATGGCTCAGACAGTCTCTGCGCGGCGGTGGCTTTGGCTGAAACATTGGTCTGCTGACCACGCCTCTAAATCCCGCCTGGCTAGGTTGCCTTTTAAAGGCAAGCTGCTCTTTGGGGTCGAGCTGGACAAAATCGTGACCGATCTCGGCACATCTAAGGGCAAGAAGTTACCAGAGGTCAGGGCTCGGGCTAGTGCTCGTCCCGGTACCTCCAGAGGACGGTTTCAGGAAGCCCGTCGGTACCGCCCGGGCAGGTCGGGTTCTTCTGCCCCCTCTTCCTTTAAGAGGCATTTCTCCCCCAAGCAGCGTTCCTTTCGCAGAGACCGCCGTCCCGGAGGTGCTCCCTCCGGTCCTCCCCCAGGGTCTCGTACCCAATGACGGGGTCTTGGTCCACGCCCCAGTGCAGATTGGAGGACGGCTGTCCTCGTTTCTGGGCGAGTGGACCACAATAACTTCAGACGCTTGGGTGCTGGAAGTCATCAGAGACGGCTACAAGCTAGAGTTCTGCCGACCCTTAAGAGACGGGTTTGTACTCTCTCCCTGCAAGTCTCCGGTCAAAGCTGTGGCAGTGCAGCAGACTTTGGACAATCTGATCCGCCTGGGTGCGGTCGTTCCGGTGCCAGAAAGTCAGCTTGGCAAGGGGCGTTACTCCATTTACTTTGTGGTACCAAAGAAAGGAGGTTCTGTCCGGCCTATCCTCGACCTCAAAGGGGTCAATCGGGCCTTGAAAGTGCGGCACTTTCGCATGGAGACTCTCCGCTCTGTTATAGCGGCAGTGAAGGCAGGGGAGTACCTGGCTTCCTTGGACATCAAGGAAGCGTACCTGCATATTCCCATCTGGCCTCCTCATCAACGCTTTCTGCGTTTTGCAGTCCTGGGCCGACACTTCCAGTTCAGAGCCCTCCCGTTCGGGTTGGCTACTGCTCCGCGGACCTTTTCCAAAGTAATGGTGGTCATAGCGGCCTTCCTGCGAAAGGAAGGAGTACAAGTCCATCCTTATCTGGACGACTGGTTGATCCGAGCCCCCTCTTATGCAGAGTGCGGCAAAGCTGTGGACCGGGTAGTTGCTCTTTTGAGCTCCCTGGGATGGATCATCAACTGGGAGAAGAGCCAGCTGCGCCCGACTCAGTCCCTGGAGTATCTGGGAGTTCGATTCGACACCCAAGTGGGCAGAGTGTTCCTGCCAGACAATCGGATTGTCAAACTTCAGGCTCAGGTGGACCAGTTCCTGGTAGCCTCTCCTCTTCGGGCTTGGGACTATGTGCAGCTGTTGGGCTCTATGACGGCCACGATGGAAGTAGTGCCCTGGGCCAGGGCTCATATGAGACCACTACAACACTCTCTGCTGCAGCGCTGGACTCCGATGTCGGAGGATTATGCGGTGCGTCTTCCCTTGGATCCAGCAGTGCGCAAGGCGCTGAGCTGGTGGATGCAGGCAGACAAGTTGTCTGCAGGAATGCCTCTGGTGACCCCAGAGTGGATTGTCGTCACGACGGACGCCTCATTGTCGGGCTGGGGAGCCCACTGCTTGGGAAGGACAGCGCAGGGGCTCTGGTCTCCTGCAGAGGCGAAGTGGTCTATCAACCTCCTGGAACTCAGAGCCATTCGGTTGGCGCTTTTGGAGTTCATCCCGGTACTGGTGCTGAAGCCTGTACGGGTACTGTCGGACAATGCCACGGCTGTGGCCTATGTCAACCGCCAGGGAGGTACCAAGAGCGCCCCTCTAGCCAAGGAGGCTATGAGTCTATGCCAGTGGGCGGAAGCGAACCTGGAACAGCTGTCAGCGGCCCACATTGCCGGAGTCATGAATGTCAAGGCGGACTTTCTCAGTCGCCATACCTTGGAGCCCGGAGAGTGGCAGCTATCTGCTCAGGCGTTCTTGGACATCACGAAGCGCTGGGGCCAGCCGAGCCTAGATCTGATGGCGTCATCGGCCAATTGCCAAGTGCCGCGCTTCTTCAGCAGAGGACGGGACCCTCGATCCCTGGGAGTAGATGCTCTTCTCCAACAATGGCCGACACAAGAGCTTCTCTATGTGTTCCCACCCTGGCCCATGTTGGGCAGGGTCCTAGACCGGGTGGCAAGACATCCCGGCAGGATAATCCTGGTGGGTCCGGATTGGCCCAGACGTCCCTGGTATGCGGACTTGATCAGGCTCTCAATCGACGATCCTCTGCGGCTGCCAGTGGAGCAGGGCCTGTTACATCAGGGTCCCGTGGTGATGGAGGATCCCTCCCCCTTTGGTCTTACGGCCTGGCTATTGAGCGGCAGCGTCTGAGGAAGAAGGGCTTCTCAGACAAGGTTATCGCCACTATGCTGAGAGCGAGGAAACGCTCTACTTCTACTGCTTACGCCAGGGTTTGGCGTATCTTTGCAGCGTGGTGTGAAGCAGGCTCACTTTCTCCCTTCACTGCTCCAATTTCTTCAGTGTTGGCGTTCCTGCAAGAAGGTCTGGACAAAGGCCTGTCGCTCAGTTCCCTTAAGGTCCAGGTAGCGGCTCTGGCTTGCTTCAGGGGCCGCCTGAAGGGTGCTTCCCTGGCTTCCCAGCCAGATGTGGTGCGCTTTCTCAGGGGAGTTAATCACCTGCGCCCTCCTCTGCACTCAGTGGTGCCTGCGTGGAATCTCAACCTGGTGCTAAGAGCATTGCAGAAGCCGCCGTTTGAACCCTTGTCGAGGGCATCTCTGAAAGACCTGACGTTGAAAGCAGTCTTTTTGGTGGCTATCACTTCAGCCAGAAGAGTTTCCGAGCTCCAGGCGCTCTCATGTCGAGAGCCTTTTCTGCAGTTCACTGAGGCAGGAGTGACTATTCGCACAGTGCCTTCCTTTCTGCCCAAGATTGTTTCTCGCTTCCATGTGAATCAGCAGCTCTGTCTCCCTTCCTTTCGTAGGGAGGACTACCCAGAGGAGTACTCTGCTCTTAAATATCTGGATGTGAGACGAGTCATCATCAGATACTTGGAAGTGACCAATGATTTCCGGAAATCGGATCATCTGTTTGTCCTGTTTGCAGGTCCTCGTAGGGGTCTGCAGGCTGCTAAGCCTACAGTGGCAAGATGGGTCAAGGAAGCCATTGCAGCGGCTTATGTGGCCGCAGGGAAGGTGCCGCCTATCCAGCTGAAGGCTCACTCCACAAGAGCTCAGGCGGCCTCGATGGCAGAGGCCGGTTCCGTCTCCTTGGAAGAGATATGCAAGGCGGCAACTTGGGCTTCGGCCCATACATTCTCCAAGCATTACCGCTTGACTGTGGCTGCTCGGGCGGAGGCCCGGTTTGGAGCTTCAGTGTTGCGGTCAGGGATTTCTATGTCCCGCCCTGGGTGAGTACTGCTTCGGTACATCCCACCAGTCTATGGATTGATCAGCTTGATGATATGGAAGGTAAAATTATGTATAATCATACCTGATAATTTTCTTTCCATTAATCATAGCTGATCAATCCATAGCCCCTCCCAGATATCTGTATTGTTTTATTCTGGTTGCATTTCAGGTTCAAGTTTACTCTTCAGTTACTTCAGAAAGACTTCGTGTTCAAGTTTTTTCACTTGGATTCTTCAAGAGTTAAGACGAGTTTGTGTTACAGTGAGCTGCTGCATTCCTCTCCCCTCCGTTTTACGGGGCTGGATTGAGACTTATAATTCTGCCGGCACTCCCTCCCGCTTCGTGCGGCTGTAGGGCAGTTTTGTACCCCTCCCGCTTCGGCGGTGTTCGGGTCAGTCAGCTCCTCCCGCGGTTGCGGTTGCAGGATAAGCCAGATCCCCCCGCATCGGCGGGTGTGGTGTCCCTCCCCCGCTCCGCGGGGATGAGCTGGACGGATTCCCCTCCCCCACTTGTGTGGGGATGAGCTGGGTTAATTCCCCTCCCCCGTTTCGGCGGTGGTGAGCTGGGCAGAGTGTCCCTTCGTGGGTGTAATTCTCTAAGTGCTGAGTCCTGCGGATGGAGCTTTGATATCGACATACTGAGGAGTTTCCGGCAGCACATGACCACATATAGGGAGGCAAAAGTTTGCTCTCTATCTCCACCTGCTGGTAGATGGACACAACCCACCAGTCTATGGATTGATCAGCTATGATTAATGGAAAGAAAATTATCAGGTATGATTATACATAATTTTACCTTCAGCAAAGCACGTTAGATAGATCACTGGACAGATAATCATATTGAAACACTTTGTTCTACCTTGTCTGCTTCTAAGGCCTACTGATTTATAAAGAGGATCTTACAGGGCAAAAAAAAAAAAATCAGACAGCGTTCAAGAAAGAAAAGAAGTCTCCTGAACATACAGGGGATAATATTCTGCTCACAGTGGTAAGTAACTTGTAAGTTGTTTCTAGCAGTGGCCCAATCTAACCTTGGCTTTCCGAGGACAAGCAGACCAGCTAACTCTCACATGTGTGGGTGACACTATTCATTGCTCTTGGTGTGGAAACACTTCATAGGATACTGTTTCTTTAAAAGCTCGAGGCAGCGCTCCCACCACACATGTGTGAGTGCCTTCCCACCTGACTTGCGAGTGCAGGACCAATGAGTATATTTTCATCTGTGGTGAGGGGAAGACAATGTTTTTGCATCCCCTCTCAGCATCATATTTTTTCAATCGTTACTTTTGCCTTCCCTCATGAGGGATAGAGAATTTTGTTATTTCTTTCCCATTTGGGATTTGTTTCCTTTTTTCCTCCCTTATTTTCTTAGTTATTTTCGCTTGTTTTAAGTTTTCTTTATTTTTTTCAGGCTCACAAGGCCATCTTAGGTCTGAGCATTGGCCAGGTACTATCCATTTTTTTTCTTGATGATGTCTCATTTTTACATCACCATAGAGTCATTTGATTTAGCCACGGCTGTTTTCTCTTCTATGTCATCAAAGGTTCTCAGTGGCTTTAAGCACTGTGCTTTGTGCAATCGGACCAACTCTGGGACTGATACTCATTCCTGTTGTATCCAGTGTTTGGGGCCAGACAGTAATTCTTCTAACTGTATTCTTTGTTTGCATATGCAAGAAAGAACACAGAAATCCAGAGGGGCTCAAAAAGAGAACATTTTTGGAGCCAAGTCCGATTTGTTGATGCTGGCATCAACATCAATGTTGGCGCTTGCACTGTCAATAGGAACATCAGTCCCTACAGCTACTAGACCTCTATCAGACATTGGAAATGGACACACATTGAGTAGATCTCCACCTGTCTCAACACTGGCCGCTATGCAGTCAACATGGGACTCGACACCGAGGAGACAGGAGGATTCAACATCATCCTCGTTGGCATCAAGGGATGTCGATGCTCAGTATCCGGCGAAGTCCAAGAAGCACAAGCACCGATCCCCCTTGATGATGGTGCCAGGAGTACTGGGGCACTGAGAGAATCAGTACCCGAGAAGTGCCAGAGCCGGTAGGGGCACTCCCCTTCTATTGAAGAGATACCTTTGCACAGGTCTCCAAGTAGCTGGGACCCAGTACTTGAGTCAACACCAACAATTCAGCAGGCTGTCTCCGAATCAATGCCTTTACCAATGTCACCCTCGATGAGAGGATCTGGGCCATGCTCCAAGAGCACTTTTCAGGGCTTTTACAGCAGAGCTCATTGGCATCGGAGGTGCTTGCACCAGCAATGATTCTAACACCTGCCTCACAGGGCCCTAGCCTGTGGTGAGGTCACCAATGCTGGTACCCTGTGTGGTATTGATGTTGATGCTGCCCATGCGGGTACTCCCTAAATGGCGGTGGAGGAGCTTCCCTGGAGTCGAGTAGAGCCTGTATCTTGGTGCTGTTCCAGGCAGGAACATGGTTCCTCGTACCCAAGGCAGAGACTGTCTCAGCCCTCCCATGTGAAGTTATTTGTCGATTCCAAAATGGACCGTTCATGGGTGTCTGGTGATGATCCAGGGTACTTCTAAGAGGAGGATTCCTATGGTATTCCATCAGACCCCTTTCCACCAGAAGAGAGACAAAAATCTTTGCCAGAGAATCTCTCCTTCCCTGCTTTTGTGAAGGAGATGGCGACTATGATCCCAATTAAGTTGGAGATAGACGATGAGGCCAGGGCTGAGATGCTCGAGGTCCTGGACTATGACTCTCCATCTAGAGAGGCTTTGACTAAGATCTTATGCAGTGGTGTGCTGGAGCCGGCTCGCTGCGGCTCGCAAGATCCGGTTGTTAAATTTTGGCCGGACTTGCGAGCCGGTTGTTAGAAAGGGCGAGCCGGCTCTCCCTCCCTCCGCCCTCCGGATCCGGTCCCTCACAGATCCTACCTTGACTATCGAATTCTTCGGGGCAGGCAGTGTTGCCTGCCCGCTGCTATCGCTGACTTTCCTCCGCCGCCTGTTTGCGCTTTAAAAATGGCCGCCGAGACTTCCAGAGGCGGCCTCGCGAGACTTCTGTAAGTCTCGGCGGCCATTTTGAAGCGCGATCGGGCGGCGGAGGAAAGTCAGCGATGGCAGCGGGCAGGCAACACTGCCTGCCCCGAAGAATTTGATGGCCAAGGTAGGGTCGGTGAGGGACCTGATCGGGAGGGAGGGAGGAAGCAGGAGAATTTGCGAACAAGTCGGGAGGGGGTGGCAGGGGAGAGAAGGGAGCTGCTGGCCATGGGTGGATGGAGGGCAGGGGAGAGAAAAGGGAGCTGCTGGCCATGGGTGGATGGAGGGCAGGGGAGAGAAAAGGGAGCTGCTGGCCATGGGTGGATGGAGGGCAGGGGAGAGAAAAGGGAGCTGCTGGCCATGGGTGGATGGAGGGCAGGGGAGAGAAAAGGGAGCTGCTGGCCATGGGTGGATGGAGGGCAGGGGAGAGAAGGGTCGCTGGCCATGGGTGAATGGAGGGCAGGGGGAGAGGAGGGGAGAGAGAATAAATGCTGGACATAGATGGAGGGGAGGGAAGAGTGAGGAAGGAGATAAGATAAGGGAAAAGGAAGAAAGGAGAAAAACTGCACATGGATGAAGAAAATAGGCAGAAGCTGAGGACCAGAAATGAAGAAAAAAGGAGGAAAGTAAAAGAAATAAATGGAAAGGAAGCCCTGGAAACGGAGTTAGGAGGACAGATAGCAGCAGAATTGGATACTGGGCCAGCATGATCAGAAAAACAGTCACCAGACAACAAAGGTAGAAAAAATCATTTTATTTTCATTATAGTGTTTGGAATATGTTCACTTTGAGAATCAGGTGCTCAACATTAAAAGTTTATATTTATTTACTTATTTATGGCATTTTATCCCACATTAAACATGAATTAGATTGGAACCTGGGATCATTTAATTTTTTTTTTCCTGGCGAGAGTAATGCATTGCCCCCCCCCCCCCCCCCCCACTGGCTATAGCCAGCTCTGCAATTTTGGGGGGCGCAGAGTTGGACCGGGGGGGGGGGGTGCAGAGGTGGACGGGGGGGGGGGGGGGCGCAGTGGTGGACGGGGGGGGGGGGGGGCGCCAAGGTGGACCGGGGAGAGAGCCTGTTGTTAAAAATTTACCAGCACACCACTGATCTTATGTGATGTTCAGGCAGTGTGTTTTTTCTAGCGAAAAAGGTGCTGGTACTCAAATGCCAGGTCACCCTTCAGGGGTGGGGTGATCACTGAGGGACCCACCCTACAATAGCCAGACCCCTGCAACCAGTCGCAGAATTGGTGTGTAGGGCCTAAGCTCTTTCATTAAAACTTGGAGACCATGGATCAATTTTAGCAGACAATGAAAAAGGTACCGGTACTCAGTACCCCTTCAAAAAAAGCCCTGTAGGTGAAGAATTGGGAGTCCCCTCTGTCTGTCTCAATCTTCACTAAGAAAACTGACACCATGGGGCTCATTTTCAAAGCACTTAGACGTACAAAGTTCTATAGGTTACTAACGGCCTTATTTTCGAAAGTGATGGGCGCCTAGATTTCGACCCAAATCGGGAGATGGGAGCACAAAGCCACCCAAATCGGTATAATCGAAAGCCGATTTTAGGCGCCTTCAACTGCACTCCGTCGCGGGAATGAACAAAGTTGACGGGGGCGTGTCGGAGGCGTGGTGAAGGCAGGATTGGGGCGTGTTTATCGGCCGAGCAGAGATGGACGCCTTCGGCCAATAATCGAAAAAAATGGTAATTTTTAGCGAGAATTTAGGTCACTTTTTTGGACCCTTTTTTTTCACAAACAAGTCCCAAAAAAGTGCCCTCCATGACCAGATGACCACCGGAGGGAATCGGGGATCACCACCCCTGACTCCCCCAGTGGTCACTAACCCCCTCCCAGCATAAAAAAACAACTTTAACAACTTTTTTTCCAGCCTGTATGCCAGCCTCAAATGTCATACCCAGCTCCATCACAGCAGTATGCAGGTCCCTGGAGCAGTTGTTAGTGGGTGCAGTGGACTTCAGGCAGGTGGACCCAGGCCCATCCCCCCCCCTACCTGTTACACTTGTGGTGGTTAATGTTGAGCCCTCCAAAAAACCCCAAAATCCACTGTACCCACATATAGGTGCCCCCCTTCAGCCATAAGTGCTATGGTAATGGTGTAGAGTTGTGGACAGTGGGTTTTGGGGGGCTCAGCACCCAAGGGAAGGAAGCTATGGACTTGAGAGGTATTTAACTTTTTTTTTTTTTTTTTTACTTTTTACAAGTGCCCCCTAGGGTGCCCGGCTGGTGTCCTGGCATGTGAGAGGGACCAGTGCACTATGAATCCTGGCCCCTCCCACGACCCAGTGCCTTGGATTTGTTCGTTTTTGAGCTGGGCGCCTTCGGTTTCCATTATCGCTGAAAAACGAAACCGCCCAGCTCAAATCCGCACAAATCCGATGCATTTGCCCGGCACAAACTGTATTATCGAAAAAAAAGATGGGCGCCCATTTTTTTCGAAAATACGGTCTGTCCCGCCCCTTCACGTACCCGTTCTCGGACATAGACGCCCATGGAGATGGGCGTTCGCATTCGATTATGCCCCTATAAGTAACTTTGTAAGTCTAAGTGCTTTGAAAATACACCTCCATGTATCATAATTCTCTGGTGGTGGAATCCATGCTCAAATGGGCTAGAAGTTCCAGAGGTTTTGCTTTTATGCCCCCAGACAGCGAAGTTCAAACCTTGGACTCATTTGGGCATAAGACATATTAAGCCTCAATGCTCATTTCCCATATTCAGTCATACCAGCTCTATATGAGCCTTTACTTGCACTCCTTGGTATGTAGTATGACTGATTTAGTTGATTCTGTCTCCCTGGAGCAGTCCGAATCTCTTCGCCAGTTGATCAAGCAGCAGAAGGCTTGTCACAGATTTATGGCCAAGGGCGCATATGATACCTTTGATGTTGTCTCCAGGATCTCTGCACAAAGTTTAGCAATGTGCAGACTCTCATCATTGCACGTCTCTGACTTAGTTCCAGCGGTCCAGTAAAGATTTGCGGATGCCACTTACCTTTTTGGAGAGAAGGTGGAAAAGGTCACAGACATCATTAAGAAACACACTGATGCCATCGACACTCTCTCCTCGTGGATGCCTTCTGCGCCTTCTTCTTTTAGGAGGTTTTTGGGCAAGTCGAAGTGAGGTTCCTACTACTCTTGGAGGCATAGGTACACTCCTTCTTATTGCCCTACTCAACCTGTTCAGCAATAGCATTCACTAAAGGCCCAGCTGGCTCCACGGTCAAAGCAAAGGCCCAGCTGGCTCCAGCAGAGCATACTCGCAGTAAAAGTTTCTGTGCCGGATGACCTTCTGGTCAGAGGGAGGCTGAGTTTTTTCCAAGAAAGGTTGCCCCTTATAACCTCTGATTGGTGGGTACTTCAAATAGTCCATCTTAATTATGATTTCACTGGTGAATGAGACCACCAAATTGCACCCCCCCCCCCCCCCCCCAAGAGCAACTTTCATCAGCTCTCACATCAGGGAGGTACTTGTAGAGGAACTCGCCACCCTTCTCAAGGCCCATGTGGTCAAACACGTTCCACCAGGAGAAAAAGGGCTGGGATTCTATTCCAAATACTTCCTTGTTCCAAAAAAGACATGGGGGGATGCATTCCATCCTGAGCCTAAGGGTCCTGAACAAATATCTGGTCAAAGAAAAGTTCAGTATAGTTTCCCTGGGCACCATTCTCCAACGATTCAAGAACAAGATTGGGTATGCTTTCTGGACTTAAAGGATGCCTACCTGCATATCACAATTCTTCCATGCAACAGAATGTATCTCAGATTTTGAGTGGGGACATATCAGTTCCAGTACCGAGTTCTCGCATCAGCTCCCAGGGTTTTTACTAAATGTCTAGCAGTAGTCGCAGTGTTGCTATGCAGACTGGGAGTCCATGTGTTTCCCTACCTGGACGATTAACTAGTGAAGAGCACGTTGAAGGAAGGTGCTGAGGAGTCTATGCAGAGAACTATGTGGGTGCTAGAGCTACTAGGGTTCATTTTAAACTACCCCAAGTTCCATCTGCTCCCTGTTCAACAATTGGAGTTTATAGGAGCCCTGCGAGATACCATAGAGGTGTGAACTTTCCTTCCTGTGCCACGAGCAGACAATCTGGTTCGCTTGCCATTCAGTTTTGCACCAGACAGTAGGTCATAGCTTGGCAGATATTGAGGTTTCTAGACCACATGGCCTCCACTGTGCATGTCACTTCCTTGGCTTCCTATTGGTGTCAAACCTTGGGGAGCCTAGCGGATGTCATTCAAGCAACCCTGAACTGACTCAGTCCCTCTTCTGATGGACAATTCTAAGCAATCTGACCTTGGGTCTTCCATTCCAAATTTCTCAGCACCAAAAGGTGCTGACAATGGATACATCCTAGTTGGGGTGGGGGCTTATATAGATGGGCTTCACACTGAAGGTATTTGGTCAGCTGAGGAGACAGATCTCCACAGCAATGGTGTGGGGGGGAGAGGTACAGGATCATACGCTGTGTGTCGGGATGTTGTCGGTATGTGGAGCTAGGCTATCCAGAACAGGATAGTTCTCAGAGCTACTTACCTGGCAGGGAAGTCCAACAGCCTGGCAGACAGACTGAGCAGGATTATGCAACCGCGTAACAGGTCAGTCCATGTGACTGTTGTCCATAAGTAGATCTCTTTGCCATTCCTTACAATCACAAAGTTCCTCATTATTGCTTCTGTTTCAGGTCACATGACAGACTAGCATTGGATGCCTTCCTCCTGCATTGGGGGACACATCTTCTGTATGCATAACATCCCATTCCTCTTGTCGGGAAAACTTTGCTGAAACTCAGGCAAGACTGGGGAACCATGATCCTGATCACCCCATATTAGCCCAGGCAGATATGGTTCCCTCTTCTTCCGGCGTTATCCTCCGAAGAACCATGGAGATTGGATTGTTTTCCAGCCCTCATCATGCAGAATCATATCTTCTGCATCCCAGTTTCCAGTCTTTCGCCTTTGCAGCCTGGATGTTGAGAGCTTAAAATTTGCTTCCTTGAATCTCCTGAAGGGTGTCTCCAAGGTTTTGCTGGCTTCCAGGAAAGATTCCACTAAGAGATGTTATTTTCTTTCAAATGGAGGAAGTTTGCCGTCTGGTATGAGGGCAAGGCCCCAGATCCATTTACGTGCCCTACATAGAACCTGCTTGAATACCTTCTATACCTCTCTTATGGTTGTAAGACCAACTCTGTAAGGGTTCACCTCAGTGCAATTGATGCTTTCCATCACTGTGTAGAGGGTAAGTCCTTCTCTGGACAGTCTCTGGTTATTCAATTCCTGCGAGATTTGCTTGTCACAGAGTTCCTGTCAAACCTCTGCTGGTGTCATGGGACCTTAATGTCATCCTTACCCAGCTGATGAAAGCTCCTTTTGAGCCACTCGATTCCTATCCTCTGAAGTACTTGACCTGTAAGGTCTTGTTTTTGGTGGCAGTTACTTCAGCTCACAGGTCAGTGACCTTCAGACCCTAGTAGTGGATTCACCTTATACTAAATTTCATCACAATAGAGTAGTTCTCAGCACGCACCCTAAGTTCCTTCCTAAGGAAGGGTCGGAGTTGCATCTGAATCAGTCAATCATCCTTCCAACATTCTTTCCCAAACCTCATGCCCATCCTGGCGAAATCACACTGCATACCTTGGACTGTAAATGAGCATTGGCCTTTTACCTGGCGCGAACTAAGCCCTATAGAAAGTCCACCCACCTTTAGTGGAGGAGTAGCCTAGTGGTTAGTGCAGCGGACTTTGATCCTGGGGAACTGGGTTCAATTCCCACTGCAGCTCCTCGTGACTGTGGGCAAGTCACTTAACCCTCCATTGCCCCAGGTACAAAATAAGTACCTGTATATATGTACACCGCTTTGAATGTAGTTGCAAACTACCACAAAAAGGTGGTATATCAACTCCTATTTCCCTCCCTTTCCCTTTTCATCCCAACAGGATGGGGGGTGCCATCGGTAAACACACAATTTTCAATTGGCTAGCAGATTGCATATATTTTACTTATGCCCAAGCTAGGCTGACTCTGGAGGGTCATGTCAAGGCTCACAATGTCAGAGCCATTGGGGCATTGGTACTCCACTTGAAATAAGCCTCTATTGAACAAATTTTTCAAGACTGCGATGTGGTTTTCAGTCCACACATTCACATTCCATTATTGCTTTGAGCAGGATACCCAACGCAACAGTCTGTTTGGTCAGACAGTTCTGCAGAATTTGTTTGTGGTCTGGAATCCAATTCCATCCTCCTGGGCCATTTTATTCTGTTCAAGGCTTCACCTTCACAACAGTACATATATATATATATATGTTTTCAAGTTAAGTGACTTTTTTGAACTGCTGTTGCAAGTTGCTATTGTCCTAATGTTGTTTTCGATGTGCCTGGTAGCTAGGGATTCTCACATGTGAGAATTAGCTGACCTGCTTGTCCTTGGCGATGAGCATTTTATTTACCTGTGGCAGCTATTCTCCAAGGACAGCAGGCCACTTATTCTCACATCCCCTTCCACCTCCCCTTGGAGTTGTCTCCTGTAGCTATGTTATTGTAGTAATTAGTCCCACAGTCGCGAGTCGGGCGGGAAGGCACCCACACATGCGTGGTGGGAGCACTGCCTAGAGCTTTTAAAGAAATAGCATTTCCATACTAGGCGCCATGGATGATGTCACCCATATGTGAGAATAAGTGGCCTTCTGTCCTCAGAGAATACCTGTAAACAAAATAAACAAAATTTAATAATATTCAAACAAATAATACATTTTGTTTATTTTAAACTTAACTTCAGGTCCAATTATTGGATAGCCTGGCTCATATTCCCACCTTTTTGTTTACACTTTACGTGCCGTGGGATCTATTGAGTTCTCCACGTACGTGGATTCTCTTTAGACTCAGAGAATACCTGCCACAGGTAAGTAAATTCCCTATATTCTGTGCCGGGGCATGCGTGGTGCCTGGTTAACTCAGCACATAAATTTAGGACAACCTTTTTTCTGTCCTAACTTTATGCACTTACATGCAAGCCTGTTGGGACATTTAAACCGCTGCGCCCAGCGACGCATTGCTGTGCCTTAGGAACAAGCCAAATGCGTGCTCCTTAGTGCACGCTTTTGCATGGTGCCTGAAGTGGTGATGTATATTATGTTAATCTGTTTTGGGTCATATATTTACTTCTATGTGTAAATTTTGCTTTTTTGAGGTTAGGATGGGTTGGTTTGGTTTTATGTATTCTTGTTTCTACTTTTGGTTTGGATAAATGAGAAGGTAGAGTTAGGGGCTTGGGGTTTACCAGCATTACTGTTCTTGGAGCAATATGCATTTAGTTTTTCTATTAAGCAATCAGGTTATTATATCTTAGACTATTCCCAATATATTCCACAGTCTATAGACATGTTGATTAGAGATAGGAAACAGCGTCCTTATAGACAAAGATTATAATATCTTAATTATTATTATTACTTGTTACATTTTTATCCCACATTTCCCACATTTTTGCAGGCTCAATGTGGCTTACATATAACCGTTAGCAGTGTTAGCCGATTCCGGTCTGAATAAATACATAGTGTGAATGAATGCAAAGTGATATTGTGGTAGAATGAGGTTCATGTATGGTAGGTACAATTGGGGGGAACTTAGGGAGGGAAAGGGGGAAGAAGAGTCCGGTATATGTCTTTAGCAGATTCCTTTAAACTATAGGCAGAGCTCTGAATTTCTCCCTATACCTGCATATTATGTGAATGCTCGTTCCTTGAGTAACAAAGTTGAATTAATCAGAAATTGGATAGTTTGAGATCAGCCAGGATTTGTTTTCTTCACTGAAACATGGTTAGCTTTAGATACCGATCCTATATTGAATGATCTGTGCCCTTTGGGATATAAGTTTTTGTCCTTATCTTGACAGGGGGAAAAGAGGTGGTAGGCTTGGGATATTGTATAAAGGTTTTTTTTTTTTTTTTACTTTATTTTTATAAGTAAATTTAAATATTACACCAAGAAAAAACACTTGGTACAGGAAACAAGATGAAATAATTACAATTAGCAAGCAAATACATCACATTCAAAGAGAAATACATATACATTCATCCATAACAATCTACAAAAGAGAGATAGGTATCCAAAGCACAATTCTAGGAAAAACTAAATATATATATATGTATATATAGATAAGCAAATATATCCACATATACATTGTGAAGATGAGGCTACTGTGAAGATGAAGCTCCCACCTCAGGATCCCAGGTCCCTCTTTCACTCAGGGTGAGCTGGTTCTCAGTATGCAGATTTTATGCAAATTAGTCTATTGCCCCTTTCTGCTCAGGGTGACCTGCTTCTCAAAAGGCAAACATAGTCATGTCTCACCCACAAGATATTTCTCATACAAATCTTTTATTCCCGCTTCCTGGGGCACACTTCTTCCAGCTTAAAACACTTTTACAAGCTTAAACAGTTCTTCCAGCTTAAACAGTTCTTCCTACTCAGTTCAATCTTCCAGCTTAAGTGCCTGGACACCCAGTCCTTCCTTGTAACATACAGTTCTTATACCTGACACTCTAGGGCCTTCTTACCCCAGCCAGCTTCCTTGCTTTGCACACAGTTCACCACCAGTCCAAAGGGCTCAGCCAGTACTTCTCATGGGGATCCTCCTGCTTCAGCTACCAGCACTCTTCTTCAGCTGCTAGCTCTCCTCATCCCTCACACTCAGTTGGGGTATTAAGTGGTTAATGACCAAACAGGACCTAGCCCATAACCTGCTGCACCTGTTTCTATCCCCAGGACTCTCCTCGGTCCTAGCGACCTCCTGCTATACACCCCTTACTGGCTCCCTTTAGTGACTCACCCAGCCCTTCTCCCTAGACATTTTAGGGGAACAGCGCCCTTTAGGGGCCTAACCAGGGTAGGACAGCCTCTTCCTTCTCATAGCATATACTAACATGCATACAATAATGAGCACAATTCTGTATCTCAAGGAGTAGATGTCAATTCTTCCCGAGGGAAACATTTCGCAACTTGATACAATCAATGGTGCTTAAGCCACGTAGACTACTGCAATGGAATTTATGCAGGATGCAAAGAACAAACCTTAAAGAAACTCCAGACTGCTGAAAACACAGCAGCTAGGCTTATATTTGGAAAAACGCGATTTGAAAGTGCAAAACCCCTTCGCGAAAAACTGCACTGGCTCCCAATTAAAGAGCGCATTACCTTCAAAATCTGTACCCTGGTCCACAGAATTATCTACGGTGAAGCCCCGGGATACGTGACAGACTTGATCGACCTACCAACTAGAAACACATCAGAATCAGCACGAACACATCTAAATCTGCACTACCCAAGCTGTAAAGGACTTAAATACAAATCGACTTACGTATCCAGCTTTTCCTACATAAGTAGACAATTGTGGAATGCATTGCCAAAAGCCTTGAAAACGACGTACGACCACCTAAACTTCCAGAAATCACTAAAAACTAACTTTTTCAAAAAAGGCATACCCCACCGATCCAACTTAAATGCCTGATCCCTGCAACACAACAAACCTAAAGTACGTAATGGACAAAACTCAACTCTTCCGTTGTACGTTTCCCTAATGTGGTTATGCCACATGAACTTTATTTTACCACTACATCACTTTGTATTTGTTCTCTGCAAACACCTCTCCGGTACTATGTAAGCCACATTGAGCCTACAAATAGGTGGGAAAATGTGGGATACAAATGTAACAAATAAATAAATAGTAGGCATTCCCATTACCCCCCAAAGAGCTATTTCTTTTTGATAACATAAAAGCATTTAGCGAACTGGTTCATAAAAAGTATATCTAACTGACTCATTTAATTACATGTTTACATGGAAAATTAAACCAAAATAATTCACCCAGTTGCAAAATCCTAGTTCTCATCTGAAGAAACAGTTTACATCTCTTTTGAGTGGCACGAGCCACTTTGGGAAACACTTGAACTAAGCAGTTCAAAAATATTTCCTCTCTCTCTTCTTAAAGAATAAACATAGCACCCAGTCTCTATCAGATTCTAATACAAAATTTACTATCAAAGTTGCTGGAACTGCTTCTAGATCTTCTCCTGTAATAATCTGAGTTACATTCAGTTCATCAAATCAGGCATCCGTCCCAGGCACAATATCTTGATCAGAAGGTTTAACTTCTAATAGCAAATAATATGCCTTCAATATAGGAGTATACGCTTGTTCTGGGATTTTCAACATTTCAAAAAAGTAACGTTTAAGAGTTAACAATGGAGCCACAGAGGCAACTTTGGGAAAATTCACAAATCGCAAAGTTTTATCTTCCGTATTGAATTTTCCAGGTTTTCCAACTTGCGATAGATTATCACATTATTTTTAACCAATGCATTATGTGAGTCAGAAACTGTATTAACCTCTTTTTTAGTAGAGCTCAAATCTTTTTCCATAGATGAAACTTTCTGCTGAACTTCAGCCAATGCCCTCTGAACCACTAAGGATTAGGAGGCCATTAATTTCAATGTATTTGATAGAGAAGTATCCAACTTTCTTAAAGCCTCCCAAATAACATCCAAGATAATTAATTTTGGTTTGTCCAGCAAAGTCAGCTTATGAAATTCTTCTAACAACAGATGCTGGTAAAGGCTCGTCAGCAAGCTTTGAGCCTTTCCTGTTGATAGGGACCGATATCCCCACCATCGGCACTCTTGCCGTGGCACCCTCCATGGCCAGAACTGCCATGCAATCAGACCCTGCATGAGAGGCACTGGCCACTTCTCCCAGCTGTGATGCACCTCCCTTCTCCACCGCGAACATGGCTGGATTTTGCAACAGGTCTCTTAGTTCCATGCTGAAGGTGGTATCCGAGTCAAGCAAGGCAAGCATCTCTCCTCGCTTCACCCTGCATCGACACCCTAGCACCGGTTAAATAGCTCACCGCAAAGCAGTCCATTGGTCCTACAGCTGCCAAGACAGGCTTGTCTGTGGGGTAGGTACGAGTCTGACCTCTTCTTTTACCCATATAGGCTGAAAAATCATATAAACTAATCCAAGAGGAAAATATCAGGGAAAAAGAGCAGGTACAGGTCAGAGTAGAGCACATTGCAGTCATGCATCTGTCATCTTGGATGCCCTGTATAGAGAGATTCTTTTAAATATCATATTAGAAGAATCTTTTATCTCACCATCGTTAGAGATTTTGTATTGTAAAGTATGCAATTCTTTACGAACGGGTTCTTTGAATTGCGTTTTATTTTACTGCCCTCCAGGAAATTGGTTGAGTGCCAAAGAGGATTTTTATTATTTTATAGGGAAAAATTAATTAAATTCATAAGTACATAAATATTTCCACACTGGGACAGACCAAGGTCCATCAAGCCCAGCATCCTGTTTCAAACAGTGGCCAATCCAGGTCACAAATACCTGGCAAGATCCCAAAAGAGCTCAATACATTTTATGCTGCTTATCCCAGAAATAAGCAGTGGATTTTCTCAGTCAATTTAATAATGGTCTATGGACTTTTCCTTTAGGAAGCTGTTCAGACCCTTTTTAAACCCCACTAAGCTAACCGCCTTTACCACATTCTGTGGCAACGAATTCTAGAGTTTAATTTCACGTTGAGTGAAGAAACATTTTCTCTGATTGGTATTAAATTTACTACTTTGTAGCTTCCTCTCATGCCTAGTATTTTTGGAAATAGTAAACAAACGATTCACGTCTACCCATTCCACTCCACTCATTATTTTATAGACATCTATCATATCTCCCCTCAGCCATCTCTTCTCCAAGCTGAAGAGCCCTAGACACTGCAGCTTTTCCTCATAGGGAAGTCGTCCCATCCCCTTTATCATTTTCGTCGCCCTTCTCTGTATCTTTTCTAATTCCACTATATCTTTTTTGAGATGCAGTGACCAGAATTGAACACAATATTCGAGATGTGGTCGCACCATGGACTGATACAAAGGCATTATAATATCCTCACTTTTGTTTTCCATTCCTTTCCTAATAATACCTAACATTCTATTTGCTTTCTTAGCCGCCACAGCACACTGAGCAGAGGATTTCAAAGTTCATCAACAACGACGCCAAGATCTCTTTCTTGGTCGGTGACTCCTAACGTGGAACCTTGCATTATGTAGCTATAATTTGGTTTCCTTTTTCCCCACATGCATCACTTTGCACTTGCTCACATTAAACGTCATCTGCCATTTAGACGCCCAGTCTCCCAGTCTCGCAAGGTCTTCTTGTAATTTTTCACAATCATCTTGCGATTTAACAACTTTGAATAACTTTGTGTCATCAGCAAATTTAATTACCTCACTAGTTACTCCCATCTCTAGATGATTTTGTAAATATGTTAAAAAGCAGCGGTCCCAGCACAGACCCCTGGAGAACCCCACTATCTACCCTTCTCCATTGAGAATACTGACCATTTAACATTACTCTCTGTTTTCTATCTTTTAACCAGTTTTTAATCCACAATAGGACACTACCTCCAATCCCATGACTCTCCAATTTCTTCTGGAGTCTTTTTCATGAGGTACTTTGTCAAACGCCTTTTGAAAATCCAGATACACAATATCAACCGGCTCACCTTTATCCACATGGGAGATGTAAATTTACATTTGGAATTATTGGATAATGTAAATGTGGATGAACTAAGGTTATTTTTAGATAACTTGGATCTCAAATTGTTTAGTCCACAATCTACACATGAAAAGGAGCATTGCCTAGATCTTATAACTCATACCTGCAATCCTTCTGGGGAAATTACTTTGTCTACACCAACTTGGAACCAAGTAGTCTGATCATTTTTTGGCCTCATTTACTGTCAACTGGTTATCAGCTTCATGTAAAAATGTGAAGAATTTATTATCTATTCCAGTGATGAGATCTTACAGACGAAAGACAGATCAAACTCAGTTTTGGAGGGAAATTATCTCTCAAATTCCATCTTTGGAGAAGGATCAGATTACTTGGTTGAATAACTGGAATCAACATAGCTTAGTTGTACTAGATAAAGTAGCTCCTAGTTTTGATAAGAAGATTAAGAAGGTTGGTAATAAGTGATATACAGCTACCTTATCAAAACTAAAACATAAATGTAGGTTGTTAGAGAAAGTATGGAAAAGGGAGAAATCAAATTTAAATAAGTCTAATTTGAGGAAGGCTATAGATATTTACAAGAAATTCCTTTTTAGCATCAATAATGGCTATTATTCTCATATTATTACTAGAGATATTTCGATGGTGGGTAAGCTTTTTCGGACAGTGAATAGTTTGATGGACACAACACGTATTTGTGGGAAATCAGAAGTGCTTCCTACTGCAAATCATCTGGCTCACTATTTCCAAAGGAAAATTCAGACACTTTGAGGTATTGCATGCTTGCACTGACAATATACATAGATTTAGCTATGACACTGTATATAAAGATGGTTGGCCAGCAGATCGATGTTGGAACAATTTCTCCAAGGTCGAGTCAGAGAATTTGGATACTTTGCATGTAAAGTTTGCAAATTCACACTGCCATTTTGATAATTGTCCTACCTATTTAATTAAAACAATGCCCAAGGTATTTAAAGATGTCTTACTACATTGGATTGAAGATTCTTTCACTTCTGGAATTTTCTCAGAAGAGTTTTCTGTAAAAAAAAAAATCACTTTTTAAGTCTGATACTGTTAATTGTAGACCTGTAGCCTCAATTCCTTGTTTTGTAAAAATTATGGAGGCTTTAGTGACTAAAAAATTGGTAGCCTACCCGGACCATTTTGAGTTATTACATGCCTCAGAATTTGGGTTTCATGCTGATCATTACAGTACAGAAACATTGTTAGTAACACTTATGAATCATATTAGACAACTGTTGAGTAAGGGATAAAAGGGTTCTTGTCATGCAGCTGGATCTTTCCAGTGCATATGATCTAGTGGATCATGAAGTGTTGGTGGAAGTTTTTGTTGGCTTGAAGGTAACTGGTAAGGTTCTCTCTTGGTTCGGAGGTTTTTTGGTTAGTAGATTATATCTATGTTTGTGCAGCGCTGCGTATGCCTTGTAGCGCTATAGAAATGCTAAATAGTAGTAGTAGTAGTATATCGGGTTAAGATGCAAGAAGTGTCATTGGACAGTTGGTCTGCACCTTCAGGTGTACCTCAGGGATCTCTGTTATCACCAGTACTACTTAATGTGCTTATGTCATCTTTGGGCAGACATTTGGAGGAAGAAGGATATTCGGTTTATATGTTTGCGGAAGAAATAGCTATAGTTTTCCCTGTGCTTGCTGATTTAAATTACTGTATCTCAGTGTTTCTATATTATTACAAATTGGATGACTTCTCACTATCTTAAATTAAATAGGGAAAACAATTGTTGCTGGGGGGTGAAGCAAAACCAAATAAAGGATTCTAATCTTACTATTGATGAGATATCTTATTCACTGGATCGCTCAATTAAAAATTTGGGAGTTGTGATAAGTGATAAATTATCTATGGAACACCAAGTTAATTCACTTGTATGGAGTTCCTTTTGTGTCATGTGAAAACTAAGAAGTATTAGGAGATATCTCCCCAGGAGATTTGTTTAAATTGGTTGTACAATCTTCTGATTCATAGTAAATTAGATTATTGTAACATTGTGTATTTAGACCTCCCTATAGAAGCGAGGATGCTGTATAAGATGGGATGCCTATTAAGATCACTTATGGCTTGATTCCACAAAGCATGCTTTCTCTAGTCCATTATTCAACCACTGGACAATCCTACATTTCACGAAATTCATCTTTATTTACTTTCCCCAGTCCTTGAGGGATTTTCTAAGAAGATATTTACCAGTTTATTTGCTTGCCAGGCAGCTAGCTTGTGGGACTCCCTGTTTTTTTTTTTTGTAATTAAGGCATTTGCCCACTTATAGTCTCTTTAAGAAGGGACTGAAGACTTTTTTCTTTTTAACAAGTATATTATACGGAAGTGATTTAATGCAGTTACTATTTCGAGACTACATTTTTATTTTGATAATGAAGGTTAATTAATTTTTAATTATGGTTGATTATCTTTTTTACATCCTAGATCTATTTAGTCTAGCCCAGTGATGGCGAACCTTTCAGAGACCGAGTGCCCAAACAGCAACCCAAAATCTAATTACTCATCGCGAAGTGCCGGTACTCATTATGGGCGGGGTCACCACATATGACTCCACCCCTATGATAGCCATACCCCCTTATGCCAGCCATGGCGCATATAAACAGACATCATTGAAAATATTATACTAGTATAGGAGAAAAAAAACATGATTTTCTTTCATTATAAATCATTTCTGTAAGTTATTACAGCTCCAGTATACCCAGTGCAAAATAAGACAGCAGATGTAAATTCTCAAATTGGACATATTCCAAACACTAAAATGAAAATAAAATGATTTTTTCTACCTTTGTTGTCTGGTGATTTTGTTTTTCTATCCATATTGGTCCTAGTCGCTGATTCTGCTGCTCTCTATCTGTTCTCTTAACTCCGTTTCCAGGGCTTCCTTTCCATTTATTTCTTTACTTTCCTCCTTTCTTCTTCATTTCTTGCCCTCCATCCATGTCCAGCCACCCTCCTCTCCCCTCCAGCCTCAAATGTCCAGCCACCCTCCTCTCCCCTCCAGCCACCCATGTCCAGCCACTCTCCTCTCCCTCCAGCCGCCCATGTCCAGCCACCCTCCTCTCCCCCTGCCCTCCCAGCGGCAGGCCTCCCTCCCACCCAGCACCAGGCCACCCGCCCAGCACCCAGCACCAGGTCTGCCACCCAGCACCAGGCCTCCCTCCCTCCCACCCAAGCACCAGACCATGCACCCACCCAGCACTCCCACCCAAGCACCAGGCCTCCCACACAAGCACCCAAGCCTCCCTCCCTCCCACCCAAGCACCAGGCCATGCACCCACCCAGCACTCCCACCCAAGCACCAGGCCTCCCACCCAAGCACCAGGCCACCCAAGCACCCAAGCCTCCCTCCCTCCCACCCAGCACCAGGCCCCAGGCCATCCACCCACCCAGCACTCCCACCCAAGCACCAAGCCTCCCATGCACCCACCCAAGCACCAGGCAGGCCTCCCACCCTCCCACCCAAGCACCACGGCTCGCTCCCTCCCTCCCACCCGGCACCAGCCCGCCATCCCTCCCTCCCTCCGAACCCGAAGAAATTTAAAAGTCTTCCCTTGTCCTAATAGGCGGTGTCAGCATCAGCAGTAGCAACGAAAAGCGTCCTGCTGGTTCGGCACATTTTCAGCCTTCCGTCTCTCAAGCTGTCTGGTCCCACCCTAACAGGAAATGAGGGCGGGACCAGAGAGCTTGAGAGACGGAAGGCTGAAGACGCGCCGAATCAGCAGCACGCTTTTCGCTGCTACTGCTGATGCTGACGCCGCCCACTTGGACAAGGGAAGACTTTTAAATTTCTTCGGGTTCGGAGGGAGGGATGGAGGCTGGGTGGGCTGGTGCTGGGTGGGAGGGAGGGAGGAAGGAATGCTTGACGCCGGGTGGGTGGGAGGGCTGAAAGTCTCGGGTGAGGCGACCGGCGGCGCGCGTGCCAACAGAGAGGGCTCCGCGTGCCCTCTCTGGCACGCGTGCCATAGGTTCGCCATCACCGGTCTAGCCTCTTGGTTGTAATCTGTTATGAACTATGTTTTGGTATTAGTGGGCTATAAGTGAATTAACTAAATGTAACTGTTAACTGTATGCTTGTAATTGGTATATATATATTTATTTAGATTTTGCTCACACCTTTTTCAGTAGTAGCTCAAGGTGAGTTACGTTCAGGTACACTGGATATCTCTCTGTCCCAGGAGGGCTCACAATCTAAGTTTGTACCTGAGGCAATGGAGGTGACTTGCCCAAGATCACAAGTAATGGACTGCTTTAAGAGGTCTATCAGGAAAGTGTTCTTTTTAACTGGGTTTCATTTATCGCCGATAGTTTTATTAACTATAAAAGTGCAGTGTATATGCAATGAAATACTTATGAAAGAAATGCTACAGTTAAAAAATGTTAAAACTAGTTAGCGTTTACCCTCTGTGCAGTCCAGAGACACCACTGTCATTTCCAGATGGCCAACAGTAGGCAAGACTTATACATTCTATCACATATCTGAACCAGTTTAATGAGAGCTGTATAAGCCAAGGGCGTAGGCTGACCTGCCATTTTGGGTGGGCCCAGAGTTAAGCTGGGTGGGCCCTTCCCACCCCCTACCCTTACCCCTGTACATACATACAATATAGTGTTTTTTTGTTTTTTTAAATGACCCAGCATCTGCCCATTTCTCTCTGAACCTCCTGCCCCGGTTCTACCTCAAAGCTATTGCCCATCGCGATTCCTATAGGCAACCTACGCCAGCTGTGCAGGCTTCTTCTACCACATCCCCAGCAAAGAAACAAGAAGTAACATCATTGAGGGCAGAACATGACAGAGAGATGCCTGCAGGGCTGGCACGGGATGCCTATAGGAATCGCTGCCGGCAGTAGCTCTGAGGTAGACCTGGAGGGGAGGTTCTAGAGAGAGATGGGCAGATGCCAGGCCACGAGTGGAGAAGAAGAGGGAAAGAGAGTAGTGAGGCCTCATGGGCTGCTGACTGGGTGGGCCTGAGGCAAGAATGGGTGGGCCTGTGCCCACCCAGGCCCACCCTTAGCTATGCTACTAGATACCATATATACTTGAATATCAACCCATCTGAATATAAACTGAGATAACATTTTCCCCCTAAACAAGTGTGTGGGGGGGGGGAATGTTAACTCAAATATAAACTGAGGGTTTATATTCAAGTAGTCTTCTCCATTCTCCCTCTTCCAGTAGCGGCTCCAATCTCAAAGTGGCTGACGTGACCTCCAACAGCAATTTGCAAGACTGCCGCTGGAAATCTCAGCAGCCATTTTCAGTGAGGAAGACAGCATGGGCAGGAGCATGTGAGAAAAACTCCTGCCTTGACTCTCCACTAGACCACCAGGCGAAACAGTAGGCCTGGGGGGAGAAGGGGAGGCACTTTCTGTTTGGTGGTGATGGAGGTGGGACAACAAGAAGGAAGGAGGAAAATAATACCGGACACCACGGGGGAGGGGGTAAGTGGAGGAATTCCAGGAGATTCGAGTAAAAACCAAGATTAAAATTTTGGCTAAAAAATCTCAGTTTATACTCAAGTATATTTGATACTTCTAATGTTGTTTAAAATGCTAAATGGCAACATCCAAGAGAAAAGAGTGTGACTGTTTTTCAATATTTCCTTTTTTTTTTGCCTTTGGTTGATGTTTCCCTCCAAGCATAATTAATATGTTGGCATGGTTTCTACAACTGTTAGAGCGTGGGTTGTTTTGTGTGGGTTGGCACCAAAATCAATGAGCAGAAGAGATTTTTTTTATTTTTGGAGGAAAGGAAATTGCAAAGCTACTGTGAAACATGAGTGTTGTTTGACCAAGTTCATCCCCCTCCCTCTCTTTAAACAAAAGCAGTTTTGTTGGAAACCCTTTTTATCATGAAATGAACCTGCTTTCTGTCATAGGAGCGGCCAGCCCATGTGCAATATATGGTAATCCTCCTGAACTCTGCTGACAGGGACAAGGGGAAGAGAAAATAGGAAAACTCTCACTGGATTTATGTAACAACAAAAGGGAGGGGGATATTCGGGGGTTAATTCAGAATGTAAACAAGGATGTAAAAAAAAAATTATAGTCCTAGCAATTATGACAGGTTTCTGGAAATCTGTGCATGCAGAGACTTTGCAACATCTCATTGGTTTCAAATTGCAATAATTTTTGCAAAAGAGGGTAATATTATAACAGGTTGCCTAGATTAAGGACAGGAAGGTGCCTATATGTTGCCTATATTATAAAGACACACATATGCCTATCCATGTTTATAAAATACTAGCACAAATCCTGTAGAAATTGAAGATGCAGAATTCTGCAGCTCGACTTATTTTCCGCCAGAATCGTTATGCCCACACTAGCCCACTACTCAAGTCACTTCACTGGCTCCTTGTCCGCTTCCGTATATAGTTCAAACTCCTCTTACTGACCTTTAAAAGCATCCACTCTATGACCCCTCATTACCTCTCCTCTCTCACCTCTCTCTACACTCCTCCCCGTAAACTCCGCTCTCTGAACAAATCTCTCTTGTCGTTCCCCTTCTCCTCCACCGTTAACTCCAGACTTCGTTCCTTTTATCTTGCGGCACCTTATGCCTGGAACCGTCTTCCCGAACCCATATGTCTAGCTCCATCTCTACCTGTTCTCAAATCTATGCTGAAAGCTCACCTTTTCACTACTGCCTTTGGCTCCTAACCGCTACTCATACTCATTTGCCCTCCTCCCCTGTTCCTCTTTACCCTGTAATTTCCTTGCCCGTAATGTCTTATCTGTTTGTGTTACCTAGATTGTAAGCTCTTTGAGCAGGGACTGTCTCTCTATGTCAAATGTACAGCGCTGCGTGCGTCTGGTAGCGCTATATAAATGCTATTAGTAGTAGTAGTAGTATTTACACTTGGGAGCAGGCATAAATGTTGGTATGTAAAATATTTACATATTGGCGTAATATATAAAGTGTATGTGTAAATCACGACTGTACCCATGCTCCACCTAAGTTCCTCTCCTGAAAATGCCTACTCTAAAATTGATGCTAGTATGCACCTAATTGCAATATGCATACATAATGCCCCATTTTGAGCATCCCTGGGTCTGGGACCAACCTGGTAAGAGTCTCCCTTGGGCAGGTTTCATTGGTTCCAGCATCCTTTGAACAGTGTAATCCTTACGCCTAGAATGGATATAGTGCTTTAACTGAAGTCCACCTGATGAAGCCTGAGGGTGAAAAGGGCCCCATTACATAGAAGAAATATAAACAAAAATAATGAAAATATTTTGGGGTTGAATAAATTGAGTATAATTGAAAAACGTTGATGAAAGGGTTTTTGCCAATGATAGATTGAGGTCTAGTGTGAACAGCCCTGATAAGAGCTTTTTTTGAGCACAAAAGGAGCGTTCCACAGACTGGTCCGCTAGGGTGCTGTATTAAGACGGACCCATGAGGCTTTCCCCTTTCTTTTCATATTAGCTGTTTGGTATCATTTTGACTATTTACTTGGGGTTGATGCTTAAGTAATAGACATCCTAATTTAAACAACATCCTAGCTTCTATGGGATTTAGCCACTTTTTAGAGAAAGTTTTGCACTATATTCATAGACACCAAGCTAAAGGAAGATCAATCTCTATCTACTGGGCTGGGCAGAGAGACAGCATTCGAAGATAACTGTATATTAGATGCTAAACATGGCTCCTGAGTAAAAGAATTATGCAAATTTGTAACTTTAACATAAAAATAGTCAGCTAAAACATCAGCCCTTGGGTATTCAACAGAAGACAGAGGTGTAAGAGAACTAATTAAATCTCTAACCAGGTAGACTAAAGCTTTTTGATTAATATGTGTAAGACCGACCAGAGATAAGTAGTATGCCCTCCTAGCCTCAGCAAGCTCTTTCTTCTATGAATTAACTGCCTGTTTCCATATTTTTAAAAATCTTCATTCTCTTTACTGTTTCATCATTTCCTTTCTAATTTTCAGCAGTCCTGTAAAACTGTTCTGAGTACCAAGGAGACGGTTTATCCCTTATGTTGTTCCTAAGAATAATCAGTGCAATATTACCCAAAACCTCTAGAGTATCTCTATTCCAGCATTCAAATAAATACCTTGGATCTGGGTCATTTCATGAAGAAGAAATTAATGGAGACATCTGTTGCCAAAATTGATTTTCATCTGTTTTGCCCCTTGAGTGAACAGGGGAATGTAAATATTTAAATTGAATTCACACATCAAATAATCCAACCAAGCAACAGGTGACCACAGCTGATCAATTGAAAAAAAGCAGTTGATGTAATAGGATCAGAATTACAATCCAAGTGTTACGTCCCTCATCTGGTTCCAGGCCGAGTCACGGGCCAGTGGAGATAGCCGGCCATCTTGGATGTGTTTCTTCAGGGTAGGTCGGTCATCTTGGGATGGACATCTCAACTTGTGGCAGCCATCTTGGAGTTGGACAGCTTCAGGAAGGAAGCCCATATTTGGACGTAGGGTTTCTCTGCTGATGGGGGCAGCCATCTTGGATCAGCTGCACATGTTTGAGCCTGATTCCTTCACTATTTTAAGCCCTTTGTTGCTTCGGCCTCAATTGTGTTTGAGATCCACGCCGGTGCTCCTTGTCTTCGGTTCCTGTGTTCCGTTGTTGCTGACCTTGGTTTGTTCCTGGACTACATGTTGTGTTGCTGCCTGCCTTGACCTTGGACCGTTCCTTGACTATTCTTTGCTCTGCTGTTTACGGGCTCCTGGACTGTGTTTGCTTGCCCACCTGTCTGGTCAGTGGTCATGCAACCCCGCCAGTTCCGGAAGTCCTGCCGGCCGCTCGAACCCAGGGGCTCAACTCCTGGGGGACAGTGGCTAAGTGCAGGTGAAGCTAGGGGTTGTCTGGCTGCCTGACCAAGTTCGGTGGCACTCCATCCTCGCCGTGCTCAGTCGGGGCACAAGGGCTCACACATTCCCAGTCATAACACAAGTAGGCTAAAATATCTAAACAATGGCCCTTTCATTGAGTTGCTACCATCGGTGACATAATAAAACGAAGAGACTGCAGAAACCCAAGAAAAGCAAGCACAGTAGTATCAGACTCATCCTCCAGGTGTAAATTCACATCACCTAATATCAGCACTCTGGAATACTGGTCTAACATATTCATAATAGATTCATATAATAAAGATTGAATAGAGGCCCAATTACCCAGAAGGCGATAAATCAGTAACAAACCTGTAAGGCCTTGTACTAAGTCGTCAAGTAATTTACATATCATTAGCTCTAGCCCTTCAGTATATAAAGAACTAACTAAAGAAATAGAAAAGAATGATTTGAATATCAAGGCTAAACCACCACCCTTGTTAAACTTCAAAGGACTTTGAAGGATAGTATATCATGGAGGACATAAAAGTTTAATTAAACAATCATCCATGTCTGTCAGCAAGGTTTCAGTAATAAAAACTAAACCTATTTCTGCCTCACCAATTAAATCCCTGAATAAAAAATTTTTATTGCGATCTAATCTAGCATAAAAATAGTAGCAGGGTACTGGAAAAGAGACATTTGCAAAACCTGATGATTTCAAAGAGACAGGAACAAGCTCTTTGCCTCTTCTTAGCTTTTACTTTCGAAAGATTACCAGACCTTAATCTAATATTATTACCAGTAATAGTAAATTGTTTTTCTATCCCGCTATTACCTTGCAGTTCTAAGAACTAAAATGGCGTTACCACCCGACTACCGCGTGGCTCTTGCGGTAATTAATTTTTGGCGCACGTCCGATACATGCATCTGAAAAATATTTTTTTATTTTCAGGCGCGCTTAACGGACAAGTGGCATTTGGCATGCGTAGGTCATTACCGCCTGGTTACCGCGTGACTCTTTACCACTAGGTCAATGGCTGGCGGTAAGGTCTCAGACCAAAAATGGACACGCGGCAATTTTCATTTTGCCGCATGTCCATTTACGGCAAAAATTTTAAAAAGGCCTTTTTTACAGGTGCGCTAAAAAATGGATCGGCGCGTGCCCAAAACCCATGCCTACACTACCGCAAGCCATTTTCAGCTCGCCTTTGTAAAAGGACCCCTAAGTTTTCTTAGCAGCATAAATGGCCAGTTTATAGCCGTCTTCTATTAAAATTTCTTATCAGCTTCACCTGGTCATCTCCAATGATGCTCTAAGTGATGGCAAAGGCTACTTTAGAAAGTTCTGGTGTATGCCAAGGGATTCAGTGTTTATTAGGTTTAATTTTCAATGACCATGGTGCTAAAGCATCAATAGTTGTGGTAACCTTGTGCAGTTATTTAAAGAGATAAGAGGGTTGGAAATATTATACTCTAGTTGTGGAATTACCTTATTCCAGAAGTTTTGTGGATCTGTGTTTTTCCTAATCAGTTTGGGAGAGAATTGAGTTTGGTTCTGTGTCTGTATCAATGAAAGTATAAACTCTGATAGAAAAAGATCAGACAATGGTACAGATTTCCAGTAAACATCTGGAATAAGCAAATTACATGGAGGACCTGTAGAGACCACTAAAAAATTAAGAATGTGACCTTTTTCATGAGTCAGCTGGAGAGGACATAAAGACAGAGAAAACGAATTTAAAACTGATAGAAATTCCAGAACATCTGGATATTCCCTGATATTTACGTGATAACAACTGAAAAACAGCGAGTGTTAACTAACAAATGTGAAACAAGTTCTAACTCAATGAGAAACAGAGGAGGAGAGGACCTCAGACCAGTGCCACCTTTTTAATCAATAAAATGATATTCGTGTGGCCATAATGATATAATCACTGGTCCTCTACCACCCTCCTCCCTCAATGTTAATTTGTGTGCCGCTGCTCTATGACGGTGCTGCCTATCGCCCCCTGGTTGGAGCAGCAATGAGCCAAGTGGCTGTGGTGTTTATTATTTGTTAAAGATGGGGGCGATAGGCAGCACCATCATAGAGCAGCAGCTCACAAATTAACATTGAGGGAGGAGGGTGGTAGAGGACCAGTGATTATATCATTATGGCCACACGAATATCATTTTATTGATTAAAAAGGCGGCACTGGTCTGAGGTCCTCTCCTCCTCTGTTTCTCATTGAGTTAGAACTTGTTTCACATTTGTTAGTTAACACTCGCTGTTTTTCAGTTGTTATTAATTATAAATCAGTAGAGTGATTCCCGTGACCTTTTGT